>NC_088913.1:20100000-20410000 GCF_963576675.1 Euphorbia lathyris
AAATAAAGAACACTTTAGAAGATTACAAGTAATCACTCTAGCATTTACACAAGGAATAGAAGATGGGTGTAAGATCTCTTTTTGTATCTAAGTGCTTTTGTATCTTTTCTCTCTTGTACTTTTCTTTTTGTAAATCGGCAATGATCCAAGAAGTTTGATTGTCCTTATATAGGGAAAATCTGTGTTGGATCATTTTGAAATGATTTAGCTGTTGATGTTAAAACGGCTCTTTTAGGGGATAGATTCTGGTCAGCTTCAGACTGTTCTGGCCATTCCCTTCCTCTGTTTTCCTTCAGACGTCAGGCTTGTCTTTTTGTGCCAGTTGTCTTTTACCAATAATCCATTGACCCATACATCTCGGAATGTGTCTTCTGCGTATTTCCAGGGATTCAATTATTGGTACAGAGGGGCGTTAATCATTGTCTTTTAGTGAACGACTTTTTCATGCTGTCCTGAGGTATCACTCAGCTTCTACTGCGTAAGTCTTTGTCTTCGGCAATTTCTAAGCTGAGTATATTTTTAGTCAGCTCAGCTTCGTAAGACAGTTGTTGTTGCGACTTCTTATGCTGAACTTTATTTCGCTTTTCTTTGTTGGGAGTTTATGTCTTTGTCTTTTGATGCTAAGTTTGATTCCACTCAGCTTGATTTGTTCATCTCATGCTGACTTCGTCTCGTCTTGCCTTTTATTTATATTTATACTCAACATTGAACAAACGGATTAGTACAATTAAAATAAAGCACTTAAATTTAATTGTCTCTTAATCATGGATGATTTTGTCAAATCAAAATCTTGTGGAAAGGTGTTTCAACAAACTCCCCCATTTTGATGTTGGCAAAATGCATAATTATGGAACTCAGTTTTGAAATTCCCCATGATTGATTTATTTTTCATATTTCTGAAATTGCTCCCCCGTAAGGGTTGCATCTGTTAGTTTACCTCTTAAACCATCCAAGATTTATTTGAGACAAACTAAGAATGTGTGTACTGACTAGATTCAGTTCTAATCTATTTTGAGTCTAGGTCCGCTTTCAGAAATGCTTGAATACTCAGTTTGATTCATTATTATGTATACTGAGTATTTGTTTGTTCAATTTGCTTATGTTAATATGCACTGATAAGCATGGCATTTGGACAGAATGAAAGACAAAGTTCATTGGATAGAAAATGAAACATACAAGATTTAAACCCACAAAATTTAAACATGGAAGTTTACTTAAACTATTTCTTCTTCTTCAGCTTCTCTTGTGCTTCATGCACAACCTGAGACTTGCCTTTTTCTTTGGCATTGCTTCCTGAGGTACCTGCCTTTTGTTGAGTTCCATCTTGAGTTCTCTCCCCCGTTTTGCCAGCATCGGGGGTATAGACAAAGGTGTCATTTCTCGCAGCAGTGGATAGGACATTTGAATAGCGTTGTAATCTCTTTGTGCTTTCACTCAAGCCATCAATCACAGGAACACAATCATCTCAAACGTTTCGAGGAACTGGGATGGACCCAGTAATCAGGTTGATAATGCACTCATGGGACTTACTAAGCCAAGTAAGAGAGCTGGTAATCTGAGCAAAGGACTGATGATACATCTTTAGTAGGGCAGAGTCATAGAAGATGCGTTGAGCATTGTTGATGCGCATGGCCATCAGAATACCTTGTGAAAGAGTTGATAGATTATCGTTGGTGATGGGGTCAACATCCATCTGAGCTTTGTTGACATTGAGAAGACTCACGGCCTTACTCAGTTGATCAATTGTACATTGAGAAGTGGAGGAAACTAACTCACGTGTACAAGTGAGATCAGCGGTCAGCTTGGCAAAGCATTCATGCAACTCAGCAGATGTGACATACTCAGGATTGACCGTTGTCCCAAGGTTGGGCAGTTCTGTTCTCAGTTTGGCAAAGTGTTGATCTAACTCAGTCGAAGTTGCATATCCTGGATTTGGTGCAGAGAGATTGTTGAGTTTACCTTCAAGGGTGTTCATGTGGTTTACCATCATAAGTAACAGCTCAGTCAGTTTGGCAATGTGATCTTGCGTAAGTTGCTGTGTTTGGACGGAGGTCATAACACTGATAAGATCCTTGAGTCCCTTAATTTCAGTAAGAAGCTGAGTGATCGCAGAGACATTTGGTGACTCAGGATGAGCAGACCTAGCAGCATCAGAAGTGGTGAACTCCTGGAGAAGAGATTGAGCAGTTTCTATGATGCGATGACCGGACTGAGTTGCACAAAGATATACAAATTGATCAGTGGAAGTTGGCTCAGACGCAGGAATGGAGGTGGAGCTGGATGGTGGTGGAGTTTGCTTTTTATTAGCTTGAGTATTTGGTTCTTCATGAGTTTGAATGGGTGGATCCATAGTTTTCTCCCCGTGTTGAGTGGCTGGATCTTCGAGCTCTTACTCGGCAGGATTTGGATTCTGTGGAGTCTTGGCATGTTCCTCAGTGCGAGTAACAGAGGCTTGATTTTGCTCCGGTTCCTTAGGAGGAGACTCAACATGGTGGGAAAAATACTTGAACTGGATATTGGATGGATCCGTAATTTGCTCCAAAGATGGAGAATCTGCCAAGAGATCAATGAGAGGAGTTTTAACAGCTTTCTTTTTCAGTCTTTTGAGGGACTTAGTTTTTGGAGGTGAAGGGTCAATTTAAACATTTATATCCTCAACCTCGGCTTCAGCATCCAGATCCTCTCTTTGATTATTTTCTTCTTCTTGTTCAACATGTGCCTCCTGATGTTGCTCAACATTATCCTGCTCAGTATGATCTTTTTCTACAGCATTAGGCTGAGTATCATCCTGTCTTTGTTCTTCCCCTTCATCAGCTTGCTCAACTGGAGGTTTCTCAAGATCAATCCCAATGTTCTGAGTGCAGTGAGATTTGGGTGTCACAACCCAATCAATGGGATCAGCTTCAACAATTGTCAATCCAGAACTTTGACTTTTCTTCCTTAAAGGTTGTTCTGGGGATTCTTCACTTTCTTCTTCGGGCTCAGCTTGCCCTTTCCTTTTCTCTGCTGACTTAGGTGTAACCTGAGGTTGGTCAGCATCAACGTTCTTTCCTCTGTTCATAGCCCGCTTCTTCCTAGGCACAGTTTCAATATCCTTTGCACATGTTGCAAGTGTTTTTCTTTTCTTCTTTGCCTTGGGGGACTCAGCAGGAACCTCCTTCCCTTTCTCAGGCTCATCTTCTGGCTCAGTATCATTTGCTTCTTGCACACCTTCTACTTCTTGAACAGTTTTGACTCCTTGTTCAGTATCGTTTTCTTCCTCATCATCCTCAGCATCTTCAACTCCCTTTAAAGGTTGGTTGAATAACAATCCAAATAACAGAGCCGCATTTATTTCTGATCCTAAACTCTTTGTCTCAGAGATTGTCTCGATCTTGTGATCTTCAAGGATTTTGGTGATTAGAGAACCTAGTCGAAGTTTCTTACCTCCACGTTGAAGTGCACCAACCAGAAACACAGGCATATTGAGTGGGCAATAGGTTAGCATGTGCCATATAAAGCACTGCTCGAAGTTTGAGGCAGACGAGACTGAGTTGAGTTTAGGGAAGATGAAGTTGGTGAATATGTAGTGCGCCATCTTCTGGTTCTGCCCCATACTAGTGCTGGGTATTTCTCCTTTATGATTTTTGGGTTTGCAGAATCCCTTCATCTGGTCAAGTTGTTCCGTTGATACCTTTTCCTTTGTTGTTCTAAACTCGGTTCCTTTGTTAGGCAAGTCGAGTAAGGTTGCCAAGTAGGACGGAGTGATTACGATCTTGTGACCCTTAACGTGCGTCTCCAGATAGTCAGCATCGTCCTTATCAACATGGAGACTGGAGTAGAATTCCCTAACCATCCGAGGGTAGGTGGTTCCGGGGAGAGAGAAGAGGCATGTCCACTCGTTCTTCTCAATCCATTCACAGAATGGCTTTTCGGCGGTGATGAAGCTGGGAGAGAACCAGCGATATTTTAGTACTTCCAGGTTGCTGACTTTCATGTGAACCTTTACCATGGTTCTAGCCTTGGGTTTCTTTTGTTTTGAGGAGCTTGCTGGGTTAGCTTGACGGCGTTTGCTCGGAGTTAGGTTAGATTGAGGAATAGATCTGGGGGTTTCATCGGTGATTAATTTGCCGGAATTTTCACCGGAGATGTTCTGAGTGTTGGACATTTTCAGAGATTTTTGTGGAAGTTTTGAGAGAGAGAGAGATTCTGAATACCAAAGGATTTACACGTGAGGAGATTTGAGGAGTAATTCTTCCATCATTTATATAGATCTAAAAATGGCCCTATTTATTGAACTAGCCGTTTTTCCTTGGGGCGTTCAACCGACAGAGATTCTGTCATTTATGAAATTTCCGGCGTATGGGTTGTCTCATAATTGTTTGCCTTTTCCAGGTGCTATTTATTACACGTGTTGGTATTTAATGGTGCAAGTGGGTTTTAGCGCAGTTTTCCTAGAAAGTGAACCGTTTGTGATACTGAGAACCTAGTTCTATCAAGGTGAATTTCCTATCTCTAAGCAACTTAGTATGTGATAATTGCTCAGTATATGTACCTACTCAGGATAATCACACAATATGTATGTCAACTCAGTATAGGGTGATTGTTCTACATTTCAAGCTCAGTAAGTAGTAGTTACTTAATTTACTCAGCATGGCATTTGCACAAGTTTCAAATTTTCACTCAACATGGCAATCACTCAACATTCACTAGAGAATTATTGAAGGGGATTAGACATACCGATGGCTTCCCTTAGTATGTTGAATTGTTCACGTGCCAAGGGCTTGGTGAAGATATCTGCAAGCTGTTCATTTGTTGACACATAGGTCAGCTTGATCTCATCTTTTAGTACGTGATCTCTGATGAAGTGATGCCTTATGCTGACATGCTTCATCCTGCTATGTTGGATTGGATTTTTGGACAGATCAATGGCACTCTTGTTGTCACATTTGATCTCTATTGTTTCAGTCTTCACTCTATAATCCTCAAGCTGTTGCTTTATCCATAGAACTTGAGCAACACAGCTTCCAGCAGCCACGTACTCAGCTTCAGTTGTGGATAGGGCTACAGATGATTGCTTCTTGCTGAACCAAGATACTAGACAGCTTCCAAGGAAATGATATCCTCCCGAAGTGCTCTTACATTCTAGCTTATCTCGTCCATAGTCAGCATTAGTATATCCAATGAGTGTGAAGTCATTTGAAGTTGGATACCATAGACCTGCATCAATTAAGCTCTGCAAATATCTAAAAATTCTTTTTACAGCTGTTAGATGAGATTCTCTGGGGTCAGCTTGATATCTCGCACAATAACACACTGAGTACTGAATATCAGGTCGACTAGCTGTGAGATAAAGTAACGAACCTATCATACCTCGATAGAGTTTAGTGTCTATTGACTTACTTTTCTCATCTTTGCATAGGACAGTATCAGTACTCATAGGGGTTGATATGGGTTTGCAATCCATCATATCGAATTTCTTCAACATTTCTTTGGTGTACTTGGACTGACTTATGAAGATGCCATTCTTACCTTGCTTGATTTGGAGTCCAAGGAAGAAGTTGAGTTCCCCCATCATGGACATCTCGAACTCAGTTTGCATTTGTTTGCTAAATTCTTTGCACAAAGATTCGTCAGTAGCACCAAATATTATATCATCTACATATATTTGTGCAAGTAGGGTATGTTTCCCCTTTTTCTTAATGAATAAGGTTGTGTCAGCTTTTCCCCTGACATAGTTCCTGGTTAGCTGGAAGTTGGTCAACCTCTCATACCAAGCTCTTGGAGCTTGTTTTAGGCCGTACAGGGCCTTTTTGAGTTTATAAACGTGGTTTGGAAATTTTGGATCTTCAAACCCAGGAGGTTGGTTAACATATACCTCTTCGTTTATGAAACCATTAAGAAATGCACTTTTAACATTGTTGAGCGATTTCCGCAAGTGCACGGTATACGCTGTATATAAATCACTCAAGGCATTTACCATTTCGTTTCTAAGCACAAGTAGGGATGTTACCTCATTGTTGTGTTCCTCCTGGTCAGTTTCATCAGAGAGGTCAGCTTGCTCATATTGAGATTGGTCAGCTCCATCATCTGCCATGAAACATATATTGGCAGTTTCATTTTGCTCAGCTTCTGATGAGGTTGACTCATCACTATCACTCCATGTTGCCACCATTGCCTTTTTGCTTCCTTTCTTTTCTTTCTTTAAATTAGGACAACTTGACTTGATATGCCCAGTTTGGTGACACTCGAAGCAAGTGACAGACTTAGAGCTATCTTTCTTATATCTGTTGTCACTTGGCTCAGCTTTATACCTATCACCTCTTTTGTATGGCCTTTTGCTGTTCCTGTCATTTCTTCTGAACAGCTTCTTCATCTTTCTAGTGAACATAGCTATTTCCTCATCATCAGTTGACTCAGCTTCTGTGGAGTCATCTTTCATCACCAGAGATTTCTGTTTTTTATCTTCAGATTTTTCTTTTGCCTCAAAATTTTTCATAGAGATCTCGTGGGTCAGCAGGGATCCGATCAGCTCATCATATTTGTAAGTATTCAAGTCCTGAACTTCTTCTACAGGTGTTTTCTTTGCTTGCCAACTCTTAGGTAAGCTTCTCAAGATCTTCTTCACTTGTTCTTCTTCAGTGAAGTTCTTTCCAAGCCTTTTAAGCTCATTTATAATATTTGTGAATCTTGAGTTCATTTCAGAGATGTCCTCGTTCTCGTTCATCTCGAACAGCTCGTAGAGTCTCATATGCTGATTGACTTTGGACTCCTTCACTTTACTAGTGCCTTCATAGGTCACTTCAAGCTTTTTCCAAATCTCATGTGCTGACTCACAACCTGAAATCTTATTGTATTCTGCAGCATCTAACGCACAGTGAAGCATATTTATAGCCGAAGCGTTATTTTGTAATTTCTTAAGATCATCCTCTGTCCACTCAGCTTCACTCTTAACAAATTTTTCATTGTTAACAGTTTTGTATGGCACATGTGGACCTTGGACAATTGCAAGCCATGCACTCATGTTTGTGGCTTTAATAAAATTCTTCATTCTATTCTTCCAGAATGTATAATTAGACCCAAAGAATAGAGGAGGTCTAGTGATTGATAATCCCTCAGGGAGTATCAGTGTTGTTTGGTTTCCTGGAAGGAAACGAGTGCTATTCTCACCCATTTTTCGGGATCAGCTCAAGATTGTTAGATCTTTGAGTAGTGAGCTTTGGCTCTGATACCACTTGTTGGTCCCGTGTAATTAGTTCCAAGGGGGGATTAGGAACTGATATACCTTTTTCGTTAATTATTTATGTTGACTTATATGTTTTGGATAAATTTCGTCAACTCAGTTCTTGGTTAGCTTGGATGAGCTAAGTGCGAAACAGCTTTAGTCAGATATTGACTAAGGCTATCAAGCTTGTGAGTTAAGAATTGACGCTTTAAGGAGTCAACTTCTAACTCAGCACCTTAACCTTAATTTACTCAGGGTCAGTTTAAGCAAGTTATATGCTGAGTAAATATCTCAAACAACACATGCAATATATATATATATATATATATATATATATATATATATATATATATATATAGAGAGAGAGAGAGTTTAGAGATTACTCAGTATCACTTATCCTGGTTCGGCCTCTCTGCCTACGTCCAGTCCCCAGAGTCCTCCGGGCTTTTAGAATCCAATACTGAGCTCTTTAAAGGTAGAGCACAAACCGGTTACAAGGCAGTTGAATATGCAAGAGTACATTCCTCTATTCGTCTACTCAACTCCTACTAAGTGCTACAACCTAGCACCTAGATTTTTCTACCACTGAATGTTTACAACCAAACACTCAGCACAACGCTCTCAATGTTACAATTGATAAACACTTGTTCCTTTTCAAATAAAGAACACTTTAGAAGATTACAAGTAATCACTCTAGCATTTACACAAGGAATAGAAGATGGGTGTAAGATCTCTTTTTGTATCTAAGTGCTTTTGTATCTTTTCTCTCTTGTACTTTTCTTTTTGTAAATCGGCAATGATCCAAGAAGTTTGATTGTCCTTACATAGGGAAAATCTGTGTTGGATCATTTTAAAATGATTTAGCCGTTGATGTTAAAACGGCTCTTTTAGGGGACAGATTCTGGTCAGCTTCAGACTGTTCCGGCCATTCCCTTCCTCTGTTTTCCTTCAGACGTCAGGTTTGTCTTTTTGTGCCAGTTGTCTTTTACCAATAATCCATTGACCCATACATCTCGGAATGTGTCTTCTGCGTATTTCTAGGGATTCAATTATTGGTACAGAGGGGCGGTAATCATTGTCTTTTAGCGAACGACTCTTTCATGCTGTCCTGAGGGATCACTCAGCTTCTACTGCATAAGTCTTTATCTTCGGCAATTTCTAAGCTGAGTATATTTTTAGTCAGCTCAGCTTCGTAAGACAGTTGTTGTTGCGGCTTCTTATGCTGAGCTTTATTTGACTTTTCTTTGTTGGGAGTTTATGTCTTTGTCTTTTGATGCTAAGTTTGATTCCACTCAGCTTGATTTGTTCATCTCATGCTGACTTCGTCCCGTCTTGCTTTTTATTTATATTTATACTCAACATTGAACAAACGGATTAGTACAATTAAAATAAAGCACTTAAATTTAATTGTCTCTTAATCATGGATGATTTTGTCAAATCAAAATCTTGTGGAAAGGTGTTTCAACAAATCCTTCATCTCGAACTCTGCGCTGAGAAGACCCTTCAACTTCTGAATGTCGTGCTTCTTCCTTGCAGCTATCAACATGTTATCTACATAAAACACCAGATAGATAAAAGACTCATCTTCCAGTTTATTATAATAGACACAACAATCATATGGGCTCCTCGTGTAGCCCAGCTGCATCATGTAGCTGTCAAACCTCTTATACCACTGCCTAGGAGACTGCTTAAGTCCATACAAGGACTTCTTCAACTTGCAAACATAATTCTCCTTCCCAGGAATCTGGAAACCATCTCATGTAGATTTGTTCCTCCAAATCTCCATGCAGAAAGGATGTCTTTACATCAAGTTGCTCAAGCTCCAAATCCTGATGCGCAACTATAGCTAGCAACACTCTAATAGAGGTGTGTCTGACTACTGGTGAGAATATCTCATTATAATCCACTCCATCTCTTTGATTGAAACCTCTAGCAACAACTCTAGCCTTATACTTGACTCCCTCTACAGGTGATATCCCTTCCTTCATCTTGAGACCCCACTTGCAAGTAATAATCTTTCTCTCTGGAGGTGGTATGACTAAATCCCATGTTTGATTCTTATGAAGGGATTCCATCTCATCTCTCATAGCAGCAAGCCATTTCTCAGAATCGGTGCCTGAAATAGCTTCTTGGTAAGTTGATGGTTCACGAGTGTCCACCTCTTCAGCAACCTATAATGCATAGCCCACCATGTCCTCATACCTCTTAGGTGGCCTAACTCCAACCCTCATTGGTCGATCTTGAGCTAAGCTACGATGTGTAGCTTCAGATGGTTGAGAAACTGATGGTGTAGACTCTGGTAGCTCTATTTCTGCTTCTAACTCTTGTTCCTTCAAGCCACTCTCACTCTGTATGACCTGAAACTCCACCTATTTTAGGGGTGGGCACGGTTCGGTTAACTGGTCCATTAGGCAAAATAATTAACCGAACCGTTATCAATGGTTTTTTAACCATCCAAACCGAAACCGGTCCATATCAATCGGTTAACCATACAACCGGTTAACCATTAATTTCAGTTAGGTTTTTCGGTTAACGGTTTTTAACCAATTCTCACCAGTTAACCAAAAATCAACGGTTAACCATAATTTTTACCCAAACCTAAATTTTTAAACAATATTAAAATACATATAATTTCAAAAATTCAAACGAAACGAATTCATATGAAAGTTCAAAATTCAAACATAAGTACCGAACTAAAAAACAATCCATCAAATTTACATTTAAAACATAAAGAAATGTAAATAATATTTCGTCAAAGTACTTATTACAATATTAATCCATCAAGTTTACATTCAAGTATAATCTATGTTATATATTTATATTAATATATGTTATAATCTATGTTAAAGACTTTTTTTTAATCTTATAATCTATGTTATATAATATATGTTATATAACTATATATTAATTCTTTTTTTTAAAATTATATTTATTAAACGGTTCGGTTAACCGTTAACCACGGTTTTTGAAACTCCAACCTGAAACCGAAACCGAAACCGGTACCTATATATATTTTGTAACCATTAAGAAAACCACCGGTTCGGTTAACCACTTTTTTCGGTTCGGATTACCGGTTTTCGGTTCGGTTACCGATTTGATCAGTTTTTTTGCCCACCCCTAACCTATTTATCAATGCTATCAGTTTATGTTGCAGTTGTAGGCTTCACAATGGGTCTAAGCACAGATTTTTCGTCAAAGACTACATTTCTGCTCAAAATGACCCTTTTCTCTGATGGAGACCATATCCTGAAGCCTTTAACTCCATCTCCATAGCCTACGAACACTCCCTTCTTGGATCTTGGCTTTAGCTTACCCTCATTAACATGATAGTAAACTGTGCACCTAAAAGCTTTCAAATTTGAGTAATCAGCAACCTTCCTGACCATATTTCTGTAGGCATCTTGAGTTGTATGCCGGTGTGTGCTCCGCGGTTAATCAGATAACATGCTGTGTTCACCGCTTCAGCCTAGAATCTTCTTTCTAACCCAGCATTAGAGAGCATGCACCTCACCCTCTCCAGTAATGTCTGGTTCATTCGTTCAGCTACACCATTCTGTTGCGGTGTATTCCTGACTGTGTGATGCCGAGCAATCCCTTCATCCTTACAGAACTGATCAAACTCAGACGAATAGAATTCCAGACCATTATCAGTTCGCAGCCTCTTTATCTTCTTTCCTGTTTGGTTTTCCACCAATGCTTTCCACTGTTTGAAATTCTTGAAAGCTTCACTTTTATGCTTCATCATGATGACCCAAGTCATCCTTGAATAATCATCAATTAGAGACATAAAATATCTGTGACCTTCCAAAGACTCAACTCGAGATGGACCCCAACAATCAGAGTGGATGTAATCAAGTGTGTCTTTTGTTATGTGAATAGCTTTGGGAAACTTGATATGATGTAGTTTCCCAAAGACACGGTGTTCACAAAGCTCTAGACTCTTGACCTTATGACCATCAAGAAGATCATCCTTTGATAGAATCTACATCCCTCTTTCGCCCATATGACCAAGTCTCATATGCCATATCTTTGTCATATCCTCCTGGTCAATCTCTGACGATGCAGCATTAGCTGAACCTGTAACAGTGGAACCTTGCAGGAAATACAAAGTACCATGCTTCACACCTTTCAGAATCACATCAGAACCTTTACAGACATGTAAAACTCCATCTTTCCTGACCAGCTGAGACCCCTACTGTCTAACAGACTCAGAGATATCAGATTCTTCATCATCAATGGAACATGCCTGACTTCGTTCAATGTGCAGAACTTACCATCATGTGTCATCAACTTGATCGAGCCTATTCCAACTACTTTGCAGGCATGACTATTAGCCATTGAAATGCTACCTCCATCTACCTGCTTATAAGTTGAAAACCACGCTCTCCTTGGACAAATATGATAAGATGCTCCTGAATCAAGAACCCACACATCAGAGTGATGAGTGTGTCCATCAGCAACAAGAGTAATATCGTTTTCAGAGCTGATGTCGCCATCTGCTACAGCAGCAGAACCTGGTTGATTTTCTGATTTCTTCTTCTTCTTTGGACAATCAGTTTTCCAATGTCCTTTCTCCTTACAGTAATTACAGGTGTCGTCTGGCTTGGGACCCTTTGAGAACATCTTCTTAGACTTCTTCTTTCCACCGTTTCCCTTTCCCTTACTACCGCTGGCAAACAGTCCATAGGCCTGATTATCTGCACCTGTATTGCTCGCCTTATATCTCATTATAATCCACTCCCTCTCTTTGATTGAAACCTCTAGCAACAACTCTAGCCTTATACTTGACTCCCTCTGCAGGTGATATCCCTTCCTTCATCTTGAGACCCCACAGGGCAACTAATAATCTCTATTCCTAGAATTTTCAATCTTCACATTCATCGCAGACATCTTTCTCTCCAGAAAATAAAACACCGATCGGAAACCGAAAGCTCTGATACCAGTTTGTTGTGCGGAATTAATGAAAGATAAATAAACAAACAATCAAAAAACACAGATTTACGTGGTTCACCAACGTTGTGTTGGCTAGTCCACGGGCAGAAGGACAATAGTATTATTAGGAGGCGAAAAATCAGATTACAATGATTAGGTTTACATAATGGGGTATTTATAATACCCAATCTAACCTAATCCCACTAGGAACCCATGATCCCAATCCCACTAGGAATCCATGATCCTAATCCAACTAGGAATCTGAAACCCAATACTACTCCGAATAGGAAACCCATGATTCAAGGCATTACGACAATATCAATACGTATATGTTTAATATATTGGTTGTATAATACTACAATACCATATTATTAAGTCTATTGTATCAAAAAAACTGTCTTCTAATTTCTAACAACAATATCACGTTTTGAATTGGCATCAAAATCATTAGAAAAAAAAGTCATTAGATATAGTTTAAATGTTGCGAAAATCGGAACGGACATCAAACTGAATTTATAGTTGGATGTGTCGTTTGATTCAATCAAATAACTTAGATTGGTCGAACCGCATCGTGTTATAAATAATATATATATATATATATATATATATATATATATTATTAATTTAAAATTATTTTTATAAACTGTTACAGGCCTAATACATTAAAGGTCCAAGCTCAAATGAGCCAATAACTATCAAAGAGACCCGCCTCTCTATGGATCTAGAAGCCGCACCACTCTCTACACCAACTTACAACCACCACCTCACTTACACCTAGATGGGGTGTTATTAAAGTATGGTAATGTAACGTAAATTGAATGAAGTATAGTAATGATCTATGAACTACCTTGTTGTATGATACATTATTTTTAACACAAGGTAGTTATAGAACTATCACGCATTATAATCAATTACAGTATAAAAAGAGTATCGATCCACATAGAGTTTGAAAAGGTATTTGTATTCTATTTGTTTCGGTTTAAGAGTTAAAGGTAACCAATCAATGTTTGTAAGAGTTTGTTTTGTGAAACAGACTGGATATAATAAAATAGTAAAAGCAACACATGATAAAAACGGATTATTAATTTGGTAAAACATACGAGATAGACTTGCACAACCAGGGTATGGATGTAACAATATATTTTAGCAAGGTATTACTTAAGCACAAAAGCAATGTGTTCGAACAACATTCTTTCCACATCTCTATGGTAAAAAAAAAAAAGTTCATGTTATACATAAGTCATATCTCTATCAACTTAAGCATTTAACCGATTAACAAAGCACATCAAAACAATGAATATATAATCTCTTGCTCAACTAATAACCTCTTTAGCTCAGGATTAACATCTCTTTCTAATCATTTACTAAACACCCAAAGTTTTGATTCAGATTGAGTTATCCTTCTCTTGAACATATTCCTCAAGAACAAACAAGATCAACGACGAATCAATATTACTTTAAGCATAACTTAGAGATACTTGAAAGAATAAATACTTCTTTACTCAAATGTAAAGTTTACCTTTCCCATGTTCTTATCATCTATCCCGTGCAAATGAGACTACTCGCTCTTCATGACACATGGATCATGAAGAGTTTGTAGACTGCACAATTTCATACAAAAAGTAGTAAACAAAGAAGTTTACAAATTCTTCAAGAAGATCATAATGGAAAATAGAATTATATTAACTAAAATAGAAATAGTATCCAAAATTGTACTTATGCAAAAAAATTATTTTTCATTACTATTTTAATAAAAAATAATTACTCTATATAAAAATATAGGCCTAAATCATACGCAACCCTCTGAACTTGTCAATTTTGGTCATCTTATCCCATGAACTTACGGGACGACCTATTTACTCCTTCAACTATTTAAAAGTAGTATTAGTAACCCCTATTTTCATTATAATGGAAACAATATGAAGTTCCAACATTATTACACGTGTTCCTGTACGTATTGGAACCAGCCTACATATATATAGACGATTTAGAAGGAGTTAAAGTTATATGCAATTTTTACAAGAGAACTTATGAACTGTCTATACTAACTTCATTTGCAGCTTATTTTAGTAGTGCGCAACCTTTTTATTATGACCTTGATGATTGCAATGAGAACATGTCATGATTGTTTCCGTTATAATGAAAAGAATGGGTTGCTAATACCACTTTTAAATAGTTGAAATGGCAAATAGGTCGTCCCATAAATTCAGGGGCAAAATGATCAAAAGTGACAAGTTCAGGGGGTTGCGTATGGTTTAGGCCAAAAATATACAAATGTTTCCGAAATTTGTAAAGGTTTTATACATATTAGTTAAAGTAATGTCAATTTGCGTAAAGTGATACTTAATTTTCGTAAAATTTTATTTTACAAAAAAAAAAAAACTCTAACTTCGCAAAAAAAAAAATATGAGGTTTATGTAAAATGAATTTACGTAAAGTTGTTATTTTATTAAAAAAAATTACTAACTTACCTAAAAATCGAGTTCCACATAAAATATTGACTTTTAGAAAAATCATTTATTGTTATTTACCAAATTTATAAATTAATTAACAAATAAATTATTTTAGTTACGATTTTAACAAAAAATAATAATTACTTTATGTAAAAATTTACAAATATTAGAAAAATTTATAAAGGTTTGATACATTTTACGTAAAGTAGTGTCAATTTACGTAAAGTGAGACTTAAAAAACAAAACAACAACAACAACAAAGCCTTAGTCCCGAAATGATTCGGGGTCGGCTAACATGAACCATCATATAAAACCGTGAAATCAAGTCGTGTCAGCAACATAAATTCGCTCCCTCCACTCCGTCCTATCCACTACCATATTTTCCTCAATTCCCAGTAAACTCATACCACTCTCGATCACCCTCCTCCAAGTTTGCTTAGGTCTTCCCCTACCCCTCACCACTACATCCCTTTGCCACTCTTCGGTTCTCCTAACCGGCGCATCAAGCGCTCTATGTCTCACATGGCCAAACCACCTTAGTCGGTTTTCTCTCATTTTATTCTCAATAGATGTGACCCCTACTTTTGTCCTAATTATTTCATTACTCACCCGATCCTTTCTCGTATGACCACACATCCATCTCAACATACGCATCTCCGCTACCGACACCTTTTGGATGTGGCAGTGTTTCACTGCCCAACACTCCGTACCATATAACAATGCTGGTCTAGTTGCCGTCCGGTAGAATTTTCCCTTCAATCTATTAGGCATGTCGGGGTCACAAAGGAAACCCGTAGCACTCTTCCAGTTCGACCAACCAGCTTTAATCCTATGAGCAACATCTCCATCTACTTCCCCATCCGTTTGGATAATAGATTCTAAATATCGGAAGTAATCCGAGGCCTGAACAACTCTCCCATCTAGGGTGATTGTCCCTGCCTCCCTACTCCTATGGCCGCTAAACTTACACTCTAAATATTCTGTCTCCATAGTTCCAACGTAAAGTGAGACTTAATTCATGTAAAATTGTTATTTTACGAAAAATAAATCTCAAACTTTGCAAAAAATATGAGGTTTGCGTAAAATATTTCAACTTTACCTAAACACTCTACTCATAAACTTAATTTACGTAAAGTAAGACTGAATTTATCTAAAGTTGTTATTTTATAAAAAAAAATACTAACTTCACCAAAAATCGATTTTCATGTAAAGTATTTGACGTTTACGTTAGTATTATTTACTAAATTTATAAGTTAATTAACAATCAAATTTTTTTAATACTATTTTGACAAAAACTAATTACTTTACGTAAAAGTATAAAATGATTTGGTGCATAGAATTATATTCTACCTTTTGTTATTTTAATTTTTCTTTATTAAGTCGTAAACTCTTATTACAGGTTAACTTTTAATATGATTTTATTTTATTATAATTTAATTTACCACATGTCATTATACAATTAGATATTTAAAATAAAGTACACTTACTTTGTTTAAAAAAGTAAGTATTACGAACATCTATAAACGATATATAAGAAGTTCAGTTGCAATATTATACTCCCTCTGTTTCATATTACATGTCTTTTCAGAAAGTTGTATAGAAATTAAGGATATTACAAAAAAGACATTGTTGCCCCTTATTTATTGATTCTAATATTTATTTATTCTATATTAAGTCCATTATTCTAATTAATTTTCGTAAACCCGTATTTTATAGCAGAAAAAAAGACGACTTAACGTGTACTGATCATATAAAATGACATGTAATACGAAACAAAAAATAATCTCTAGAAAGACATGTAATATGAAACGGAGGTAGTATATAAAACCACAATAATATTGTTTATTAGATAAAAGTCATAAATAAAAAGAAACGAAAGCAAGCCAATTTTTTAAGGGAAACATTGAATAATAGATTGAATAGAGGAAATGTGAGAAATAGAATGAGAGGAAAAGCCAGCTTTTTGAATAACAAATCCCCATTCTTTGGAGGTTCTTTCTTTTCCTGTTTTGGTATGAGCCATTATCGTCATGTCTAGAAGTAACCTTGCTATCTCCAGTTTGTCATCTATCTTATCTTCGCCAACAACTGCTTCAATAATTATCACTTTCCCATTTTCTTTTGGAATTGCTTCTTTACATTTCTTCAGAATCTCTATGCATTCTTCATCGTTCCAATCATGCAGAACCCACTACATTCATATCACATTTTATTAATTTAAGAGATAAGATTCAAATTTTTAGAGAAATATAGATATACCCTTAACATAAGAAATGATAAAATTGTGTTCTTAACATGTGCATCTAGGCCCATATAACAGAATCCATGACATATAACTCTTAGTTATATCTAAAACCGGAGGCACAAGAATTATGGTGCACTCTCTAACCATCGAGAACCACTCTTATAGGATGTGATCAAGGAGTCGGTGTTACGTCTTTGCCCATCTCTCCATCTTAATATGTGGAATGCTTATTTTACCCTAACAAATGAAAAGTTGATTTTTTTTTTTTTTTTTTTTTTTTTTTTTGCATCAAATCAAAGTAAAATGATGCCAGAATGGCCTGGATAGAGAGTTCTTATATTAAGCATCAGGTCTTCCATGTCACTCGGAGGATCCTTAGTTCACATTTAGACACGTGTATTATGACTCCACGTAATAATTAAAATAATGAGACCTTTTATAATATGTGTGGGTCTATATTACACGTGTCAAAATATGTATAGAATGTCCTCCATTTGACATGGAGAACCTGGTGCTTCTAATAATTTACCCGGATAGGTGATTCCTTTTAAAACTATCACATATGGGTTGTGTTTATTTTTTACACTCCAACATGTGAAAGACTGATTCTATTACAGCTAAGGATACAATTTTATTATTTCTCACATTTTTTTTTTTTGAAGATTTATTATTTCTCACATTAAAAAATATGTATGCATGCTCAATAATGTCAAAATTTAATTATTTTAGGGATAAGATAAAAAAAGAATTAGTATGTGGTTGTTATAGAAGAACGTATTCAATAGACTTCATATACAAAACGGTGCAATTTCAAACCTAACATTTTCTTTATGGAATAATTTTAAGTCTATTAAAAAAGATGTTAGAGTGAATTATATCTATTGTACTTAAAATTAACGTGTTTCACACTTTGATACATGAACTTTAATTTTACACTTAAAAAATGTATGAGCTTAATATTAAAATTATATTGTTATTTTCTATATTCTCTCACCTCTCTAAATTTTTTTAAATATGATTTGGTTACTATAAATATTTATTTTAATAATATATTTATTTTAAATATATATTTTCAAGTATCTCAATCTAATTAAAATATATTTTTATAAAATAACATATTCTTATATTTTATATCATAATTAATATACTTAAAAAATATATTTTCAAATACATTCAAATTTTAAAAATATTTTTAAAATAAAAATATAATATTTCTCATTTAATAAGTATTTTAGAATATATTTTTAGGTCCAAATTTGCGCTATCATTTTTGCAAAATTTGAAATTTATCGTTAAAATATAAAATCGTAAAAGTTTACTCCTGACATTTCTAAATAAGACTAATTTATCTTGATCTAACGAAAAATTTCAAAAAACTAAGTTGACCTTTATTTAACTCTCTCATAGAATCTTCTGACTAGGATCGTCCACATAAGATCTTATGTGAGTTCATGTGGACCATTCAAATTATTATATGGATATGATGGATTCTCTAAATAATCATCACGGCTTCTAATGACTTTCTAAGGTACAAATTTAGCCTAATGGCCATTCGATGGAAAACAAATTTAGAATGTACATACAAAATAATGCATTTTACCCTAATGTTTATCCGACAATACAATTTTAGACCTTATTAATGGAAAGTGAGTTTTTTTTTTTCCATTAATCGAATATATGCACTTTCAAACCTTATTGGATGGCCAGAACAATGGATGTTGAAGGGTGACCAGAACATGAATTTTCACATGAAAAATACTTATATTTTGTTAATGAAACTTGAAATTACATTGTCTAGTATATGTTCGTCTTAAGATTGCACTGGTTTACACGTGGAGGCTAAATCTTCTCTCTCCCAATAACCGTAAGACTAAATTTGTATATCCCTTTCATGATTAAATTTATTGGGATAAGTTACAAATTTAGTTCTAGGATTCTGAGGGGAAAACGGATCTAGCTTTCACGTATAAAATAATATAATCTTAAATGTAATATTACCATATGGTGCAATGTGAAGTCTCGTTAAGACAACATAAACTTTTTTTTTTATTATTAGCAGAAAATATATAACTTCAAGCCTTATTAGATGGTCAAAACGTTGGATGTTTAAGGGTGGTCAGAACATATTATTCCAAATGAAAAAAAAAACAACCTATTTTTTTGTTAATGGGACTTAAAATTACATCATCGGGTAAGTGTTAGACTAACGATTTTCATATTTTGTATTTGAAAGCTAAATTCGTTTTAGGACTAATCCGATTTTATGATTAGTTGTGTAATACTAATATTATTTAGGTGTATTGGATCAAAAAGCTGTCTTATAATTTCCAACAACATTATCACTTTTTGAATTGTCACTGAAAATCATTAGAGGAAAAAAAAAACCTTTATTTCCTCCCATATTACTTGTCAGTTTAAAGTAATTCTTTTCTATTTTATTTTATTAAATTAATTAGTTTAGTAATTCTTTATCACTTTAAATTCTCAAGATATTAATAATGGTTTAATTTTAACAAATACTACATAAAATAATAAGAATTATTAACAAAGAGAGATATGGGATCTTTTAGTACATTTTCTTTAAATTTAATACAAATTAATCATTTCCTATGTATGAAAATTTTGAGAAATAATTGTCAAAAGTGGATTGATAATACAAAACGACATATAAAATATCAAACTGAGACTCCTAAATTAAGACAGGATATACTAAATTTTTTTACATTACCCATGATTTCAACTTTATGTAATTAGAAGTTAATATAATTAGATTATAATCTAGTGGATACCAATCATCCATGTAGTCTAACAGTATTTTTCACATGGACCTTCATGACCACGTGAATTTGATCATTCGCTGTTACATGTAGGCTCATCTCCACCTTAACATTTTAATCAGCATACATTTAACGCTGAATGACCAAATTCAGCGTGATCATTAGATTCATGTAAACACTACTGTATAGTCTAAATAAGTTAAGGTCCAATCATAGATTTTATATTAATCAACAGAGGCTTATCCTGTCATGTGTTTTTAATTTCACCCATTAATGAGGTTGCCAGGGCTCGAACCCTTAACCGTTTGGTCCTAGAGGCTCTGATACCATGTCATGGAACCGATTGAACTAAAAGCTCGAGCTTATAATTAAAATCCAATCATAGATCTTATATTAATCTCCGAAAATTATCAGCTGCAATAGAGAATTAAAAATAGAAAAAGACTAACCATAAGAGAAGCAGCATCAGCATTTGGAACATTCTGAAACATGTCACCACCAACATTAGTAACACCTTCAAATTCTGGATTAACCGATACAACATGAGGAAGATCAAAGTTAATTCCATCAATCCATGGAAATGCTTTAACCAACAAACTCACAAAAGTACCATTTCCACCACCAACATCCACCAAACTTTTCACTCCATCAAAAATCTCAGGACATTTTTCAATCACACTTCTCACAGCCAATCTCGCATTACTCGCCATTGCTTCATTAATCATCGTTGTAAGACCAGGATTTTCTTCCGCATATTTCCACACATCATCTCCGTGAGCCCCCTCAAACGCCCCCGTGCCATTCAGCAAGACGCGAGAGCTGAGAAAATGCCATGGGGCTAACATCACCGGACTACTTTCTAGCAAAAACAAAGGTTTTAAGCTGTTTTCTCCCGGACCGAGTAGCTTCCGAGAGAGAGGTGTTTGTTCATACCCTGTGGAACCATTAATGGAGGGTTTTTCTCTGAATATCTTTTGATGAACTAAAAATCTCATTATGCGATGGAGGTAGGATGGATTGCAGTTAAGGATTGATGATAAATCGGAGAGTGGAATTGGGGATTTGTGATTTTGAATGGCGTCGGATATTCCTAGTTCAATTGCACATTTCACAACTGCCATATTTGTAAACCCGAATATGTATTTCCATTTCTCAACTTCAGCTTGGGCTTCTTCTTCTTTCTCTTCCTCTTTCATTTTTCACTATTTTTTCTATTCAATTCTGATAATTGAAAGTGTTGCAATGTCATACCTCTCTCTATATATATATATAGGCTCCTTTTCGCGAAGGAGCCTACAATCTTGATCACATGCA
The DNA here is from genome assembly GCF_963576675.1 of Euphorbia lathyris. Lineage (NCBI taxonomy): Eukaryota > Viridiplantae > Streptophyta > Magnoliopsida > Malpighiales > Euphorbiaceae > Euphorbia > Euphorbia lathyris. The sequence continues at coordinate 20,120,926 of NC_088913.1, forward strand.
CTTTAATAAGCATATAGAATTTGCTCATTTACCGTTAGATATAGATACAAGCTTATTAAATCTAAGCCTCATGATGCTTTGAATCTCCACCTTAGATTCTAATAAGCCTAGATCTAACGGTGAATGAGCAAATTCTATATGCTCGTTAAGGTGCATGTGATCAAGACTGTCGGCTCCTTATCTTTCTAGTGAATCGTTTTGATTTATCTTGTTTATTTTTGTTGGAAAAGTTGATTTTTTATAATGTGATTATTAGCTTAAAAATATAATGAATAGATAGATTCTTTAATAATAATTAGGGTGAGTCTAAAAATGAAAAACAGAATTAAATTGTAATTCAATTTGGTTATTGTTTCTTAATACATTTGATGCGGGGCATCTTTCCCTAGGATCGGGTCTGTACGAGGGAAGTCGGAGGAAGAACTAAGCACGAGCAACAAGCGAGTAAAGAGGCCAAAACAGGGCCACATAACAGTTCAACAGCCAAGGCACGCCCCACGTAGAATTGGGCACGCCCCGCTTAGAGTGAGTACTTATGATGCGGGGCATCTTTCCCTAGGATCGGGTCCGTACGAGGGAAGTCGGAGGAAGAACCAAGCACGAGCAACAAGCGAGTAAAGAGGCCAAAACAGGGCCACATAACAGTTCAACAGCCAAGGCACGCCCCGCGTAGAATTGGGCACGCCCCGCGTAGAATTAGGCACGCCCCGCGTATAATGAGTACTGATCCGGAGAAGAGCTCAACAGCCAACATACGCCCCGCGTGCCTTCAGTTTAAGGAACTTGCTCCTTACTTCAGCTTCCTCCTTATTTACAATCCTGCCACTCCTTATTTACACCTTTGCCACTCCCTTATTACAACCATACCACTCCCTATTTACCATCCATGCCACCCTTTTATATTTAACCCCTTTTACCCTTATCTTATTATTTTTAAGTAGTTATATGCTTTACCCTTTATTGTAATTTGGCAATTAGGTTTTAGATGATATAAATTCATCTCTTTGTCATTGTAATGCTTAACTTTTTATCCATCAAATATTAAACTTCTTCAAGAAGCTTGTTAAGGTTTTCACCTTCAACAATGGGGATTTCATATTCCTATGGATTTTAGTCCATGAAACCCGGGATTCACTCCTTCTAGTTTAGCTAGAGAAGAAATATCTTTGTAAGTTTACAATTAAAACTTTCAGATAAAACCGATCTGTATCAGTTGGTATCAGAGCCGATCGTTTTCCTTGAACGGAGACTTCTTTCGACAATGATTCAACCGAGTTATTCACAAGCCTTAAAGGAACGTCTTGAAGCCGAGACAATGGAGATAGAGCTCCAATATGTTGAGATGATAAGAAAGACAAGAGAGAACTGAGAGCAAGAAGAGATGGAAAGACTCCAAAAGAGAACCCAAAGTAGCCAGAGGCGACAACATTGAGCCCAACAGAAAGGAGATGGAGAAACCACTATCTCTCCTCCTAAGGATTCATCCGAAATCTGTCCTCTATTGCACAAGAAAAAGGTAAATCCAAAGCTTTCAATTCTTGATATGGAAGTTGTGGGTATGCCTACTCTTAGTGAGGATTTGGTTGTTTGTGGTGTTGTTAGCAATTTAAATTCTCATTGTGGAGTTGTTGATAATGAATGTATGAATGATGATTTAAATGTATGTGTGGATGAGGAGGAAGGGATGCTTGTGTGTGAGAACATGGGGAAGGATGAATTTGTGTGTGGTAATATTGAGGAAACCCATGTTGCAAGGGATACTCCCCAAGTGTTTGATAAAAATGCCCCTTAGGCCTAGCTATATAAGTATGCTTAAGGAAATTGATGGCATATGTCTTGAAGAAGGGGAGAAGGAGTTTGGGCTTGTTAATCTCCTTGGGAAGCATGATGAAATTAGTTTATGTGTGGAGATTGATGGCTATGGAGATGGGAGAGATGTTGGTGGTTCTACCATATTGGGTTGTAGCATGTCTTTTGAGTCGGGCGACTTGGCACATGAATTAGTCGGTTCGAATTATGAAGAGGAGTGGGAGGAAATGAAAGGTCGTGGGAAAAGACGGATCGTTGATGAAGATGGAAATGAATTTGAATACAACCATGAAGAAGAGGAGTTAGAAGAGGAGATTGATGAAGAGGAGAACCAATCCGAGAATGAGCTAGTAAGACATGAGGAGAGTGATTATTATGAAGGCGAATTCGAGGATGAGGTTGAAGAGAGAGAGTACGCTTCCGAATATGAAATCTGTGAGGATGGTGAACTTTGTCATAGTGCATATGAGTTTGATTATGATGAAGATGGTAGAGTTTACCATTAGGAGGATGAACGTCAAAGAGTTGAGTGGAACTAATATGGGGCCGCTCATGAGGAAGATGAAGATGGGGTCTACTATGATGAGAATGGGCGTCGGCGTGTTGAGTGGGATCGACACGGGGCTCCTTATGAAGATAATGAAGGTAGGTTCCATCATGATGATGAGTTGGGACATGTAGAATGGAACCGAAGCAAAGAAGCTTATGATGATGAATATCGGTTCCGAGACGACTATGGGTCGGGAAATATTGGGTGGAACCGAAACGAAGATACTTATGAGCATTATGATGGTCGGTTCCGAGATGACTATGAGTCGGAAAATGTAGAGTGGGACCGAAATGAAGATGCTTATGATGAGGAAGAAAATCGGTTCCAAGATGAGGAAGATGTTGAAACACCTTTCCACATGATTTTGATTTCACAAAATTATTTAAGTTAATCCATGATTAAGGGACAATTAAATTTAAGTTCTTTGATTTAATTGTACTAATATGTTTGTTCAATGTTGAGTATAAATATAAATACAAATAGAAATAAAAAGTAAGACAGGACGAAGTCAGAATAAGATCACAGCACAAGCTGAGTAGAGTGGAACTCAGCGTGAAAGAAGATAAGTTATCTTCAGAACAGAAGCTTAAAGATCAAACAAATCAACGAAGCTGAGTGGAACGCAACTCAGTATCAAAAGTAGAAAAGTCTTCTTGAGAATTGTCTTGCAAAACGAAGCTGGCCATGGAAGCTGAGTAAAAGAGAACTCAGTATTTGCTTTAGCAACAATCGAAGACAAGCGGTTATCAAAGTCAAGCTGAGTGATCTTCAGGACAGCATGAATGATCCGTTTGCTAAAAGACAAGATCCGACAACTGTCTGCACCAATAATAGAAACCTTGGAATTACGCAAAAGCCAATTTCAAGATGCATGGGTCAACTGTTCTTTTGCTAAAAGACAAACTGGCACAAAAAGACGAAACCTGCGAGAAGAAGATAAATCTAACGACTGCTGAATTCAGACGACAGGATTGGCCTGCAAAACTGAAGCTGACTAGAACTTGTCTCAAAAAGGAGCCGTTTGGATCAATGGACAAATCCAAGATTCAAATCATTTCTGCTTCAGACCTTAACTATAAAAGGACATGATCATCCTTGGATCATTAGCTGAATACAACAAGAAAAAATAGTATACATACAAAGCACACAAAAACCAAAAGAGATCTTACACCAAATTTCTATTCTTGTGTAAAAGCTAGATTGATTTTCTGTAATCATCTAAAGTGTTCTTCATCCAAAAAGAACGATTTGTATCAATTGTAAATTGAGAGTGTTGTGCTGAGTACTTGGTGTTAAGTGCTCAGTGGTAGAGAAATCTAGGTGTTCGGTTATAGAACTTAGTAGGAGTTAAGTAGACGAATAGAGGACGGTACTCTTGCATATTCAACTGCCTTGTAAACGGTTTGTGCTCTACCTTTAAAGAGCTCAGTATTGGATTTAAAAAGCCCGAAGGGATTCTAGGGACTGGACGTAGGCGGAGAGGCCGAACCAGGATAAGTCGTACTGAGTAATCTCTAACTCTCTCTCTCAATATATATATATATATATATATATATATATATATATATATATATATATATATATATATATATATATGTATGTATGTGTTGCTTGTCATATTTGCTCAGCATATAAATTGTTTAAACTGACACTGAGTAAATAAGAGTGCTGATTTGGAAGCTGACCACAAAAGTGTCAATTCCCAACTCATATGTAAAATAGCTCTAGTCAGCTTCTGACTAAAGCTGTCTTACGCTACAATCGGCCGTGCTGACCTAAGCTGAGTGAACAAACTCAAGAAATTATATTAAGTCAGCATAATTAAATCTGAAAAAGTTATATTAGTTCCTAACCCCGCCCCCCCTTGGAACTAATCACACGGGACCAACAAGTGGTATCAGAGCCTAATAGCTCACTACTCAAAGATATAATTATCTTGAGCTGATCCCAATAAATGGCTGAGAACATCACTCGTTTCCTTCCAGGGAACCAAACAACACAGATACTCCCTGAGGGACTATCAATTAGTCGGCCTCCCCTATTCTTTGGATCTAATTATATGTTCTGGAAGAATAGGATGAAGTGTTGAAATACCTTTCCATAAGATTTTGATTTGACAAAATCATCCATGATTAAGAGGCAATTAAATTTAGATGCTTTGATTTAATTGTACTAATATATTTGTTAAATTTTGAGTGCAAAAATATATAAAGTAAAGACAGGTCAAAAGTCAGCATAAACGAAGCTGAGTAGAAACGGAACTCAGCATGACAGAATAGAAGCTGAGTGAAGTTAAAATTCAGAAGCAAAACGAAGCTGACTAAAGTTGAAGACTTCTTCAGGAGTGGTTAAACAGAACGGAGCTGACCTTGAAAGAACTCAGCATGAACGTTGAACATTCGAAAAGAACAAACGAAGCTGAGTAACAGTCAGGACAACATGAAGGATCCGTTCACTAAAAGACAAAGTCTGCCAATCTTCTGCACCAATAATTGGAACCTCGAAGACACCTAAAAGACTAATTCCAAGAGTCATGGGACGTTGGATTATTGGAAACAGACAACTGGCACAAACAGACAAACCAGACGCTAGAAGACAAACCTGATGCCTGAAGAAAACAGAGAAAGGGAATGGAGGTGCAGTTTGAAGCTTTCCAGAAATTGTTCCCCAAAAGAGCCGTTTTGATGTTAACGGTTAGGACATTTCAAAACGATCAAATCTACAGATTTTCTTCTATAAAAGGACAATCAAAGAACTTGGATAATCACTGAAGCATCGAAAGAAAAATACAAGAGAGAAAGTTTCAAAAGCACTCAAATACAAAAAGAATCTTACACCGACTTTTCTATTCTATGTGTAAATGCTAGATTGATTTGTAATCATCTAAAGTGTTCTTTAGTTCAAAAAGAACAAGTCTATGATCAATAGGAATATTGAGAGTGTAAAGCTGAGTGCTTGGTTGTAAGCATTTCAGTGGTAGAGAAATCTAGGTGCTGGGTTGTAGCACTTAGTAGGAGTTGAGTAGACGAATAGAGGAATGTACTCTTGCATATTCAATTGCCTTGTAATCGGTTTGTGCTCTACCTTTAAAGAGCTCAGTATTGGATTCAAAAATCCCGGAGGACTCTAGGGACTGGACGTAGGCAGAGAGGCCGAACCAGGATAAGTGATACTGAGTAATCTCTAAACTCTCTCTTATAATTGCATGTGTTGTTTACTTTATTTACTCAGCATATAAATTGTCTAAGCTGATCTTGAGTAAGTAAGTGGTGCTGAGTTAGAAGCTGACCTCCAAGAGTGTCAATTCTCAACTCACAAGAAAACAACTTTAGTCAACATCTGACTAAAGCTGTCTTCAAACATATCTCACCAAGCTGACCATAAGCTGAGTTAATAAACTCTCAAAATAACTTCCAGTCAGCTTAATTAAAATACGAAAAAGTTATAATAGTTCCTAACCCCCCCCCTTGGAACTAATTACCAGGGACCAACATGAAGAACTTTATTCAAGCCACAAATATGAGTGCATGGCTTGTAATAGTTCAAGGCCCATATGTGCCTTATAAAACTGTTGACAATGAGAAAATTGTTAAGAGTGAAACTGAGTGGTCAGAAGATGACCTTAAAAAATTACAAAGCAATGCTTCGGCTATCAATATGCTTCACTATGCGTTAGATGCTGCAGAATACAATAAGATTTCAGGTTGCGAGTCAGCACAGGAGATTTGGAAAAAGCTTGAAGTAACCTACGAAGGTACAAGCAAGGCCAAGGAATCAAAGGTGAACCAACATATGAGATTATACGAGCTGTTCGAGATGAACGACAATGAGGACATCTCAGGAATGAACGCTAGATTCACCAACATTATAAATGAGCTAAAGAGGCTCGGCAAGAACTTCACTAAAGAAGAGCAGGTGAAGAAAATTCTGAGAAGCTTACCCAAGAGCTGGCAAGCTAAGAAAACTGCCGTGGAGGAAGCTCAAGACTTGACCACATATAAATACGACGAGCTGATCGGATCTCTGCTGACTCATGAGATCTCTATGAAAAATTTCGAAGCAAAAGAAAAGTCAGAAGACAAGAAACAAAAATCACTTGTCATAAAAGCTGACTCAACCGAAGCTGACTCATCGGATGATGAGGAAATGGCCATGTTCACAAGGAAGATGAAGAAGTTGTTCAGAAAAAATGAAAAGAACAGTAAGAGGCCATTCAGAAGAGGCGATAGGTACAAAGCTGAGTCCAGTGACAAATACAAAAAGGACAGGTCCAAGCCTGTCACGTGCTTTGAGTGCCATCAAACTGGGCACATTAAGTCAAGCTGCCCTAATCTGAAGAAAGAGAAGAAGGGAAGCAAAAAGGCAATGGTGGCCACATGGAGTGACAGTGATGAGTCAACATCATCTGAAGCTGATGCCACCGAGTCAGCAAACATATGTTTCATGGCCGATGACGCTACTGACCACACCCAATCTGAGCAAGCTGACCTCTCTGAAGAATCTGAACAGGAGGATTACTCAAATGAGGTAACATCTTTACACTTGCTTAGAAATGAAATGATTAACGCCCTGAGTGATTTATATACACTGACTAAAAAGTGTAACAAAAAGATAAAGGCACTCAGCAGGCGATGTGACGAGATCGAAGAGGTCAAACTTAGTGACCTTCGATATCTTCTCCAAGACAACTCAACTTTGCATAGCAACATGGAAATTATGCACAAGTTTGTCTCGGAGGTCCAATCAGATTCAAGGAAAGTAAGAAAGGATGTCACAAACCTACATAACCAAATAAAAGGTTCAAAAAAATCTCATGCTGAGTACTCAGGTACTGGTCAGCGTCGACAGTTCACTCAGTGTTACTGTTGTGGGAAAAAGGGACACACAACAGATGTGTGTTGGTATAACAAGCGGATTGTCCAATGTGACTTCTGCGGAAAGAAAGGACATAACACTTAGGTATGTTGGTGATAGGTGTCAAAAACCCCTATCTTTGGGTACGGTTTTAGGACGGGTTTTAGAGTTATTTGGTTAATAAGCGAGCAATTCTCGCATTTAAATGCTTTTGTGTGAGTTAGTTAGGAATTGGAAACGTTCTATTTACTTTTCGTCGTTTAGGCTCGTTTTGTGATCAATTTAGGCAAATACGGCCGAAATAGCATGCATAGTAGAATTCCGTTATCTTTTGAAGCTAATTGGTCCGTCAAAAGTCGCACCAAATGAAGCGTTTGCTCAAAATAGGCGATTGAGGGATCAATTTGGCTTTTGGACTAATGTTTTCTGGAGTTTTTATGCGTGTGCAGGTGTAAGTTCGGACGAAAAAGGGCATAGAAGTCACTCGGCATGAATCGAGCACGCTTCGGGCGAAAACGCTCGGTGAGTAGGGCCCCACGGGCCATTTCTGCTTGCCGAGCAGGCCCCTGGAGGCCTGCTCGCCGAGCAGGCCGCCAGAGGCCTGCTCGCCGAGCAGGGCGGCAGGCGCCTGCTCGGCGAGCAGCCTTCCCTGCTCGGCGAGCAGCCCTGCGGGAATTGGTCAAAAAGACCAATTCCGCCCCCACGAAGCCACGTTCGGCCCCACGTCTTCCTACACCAACAAGGACACGAAAATAGGTCAAAATGAGGCCCGAGACGCGTCTATAAATAGGATTTTTCCATTGTAAATTAGATATCTTTTTCCTTTGTAATTTTCTTAGCTTTTCACCTTGAGAAATCCTCTCCACCTCCTCCATATCCTTCAAACCTCTATTGAAGACACCTCCGAAGCTCCATTCACCGAGGATTGCTCAAGCTTCATCCTTAAATCCTAGAAAGACGCCTGCATTGGTAGACAGGTTCCCTGAAAGGGATTTTTCTTCTTTTACATTCTGTCTAGCCTCTGATACATGCTATGAATTCTAGGTTTATTGTAACTTCGTGACAATGTTTCCATCTTTGATATATATTATAGTTCTTGTTTATTCAATTGTTTTGATGTTTTAATCTTTGTCTTACGCTTTGTCTGATTGGTTTAACTCATTCGATAATCCCAAAATTAGGTTGGCACATATTGCGAGCTGAATCTGACCTAGTCAGTGCCTATAGGATTGACGACCCTATAGAAGATTAAGCCCAAATTACTGAGCCTTAGAGCTAGTTTCGGCCTTACAAGGGAATCACGAACTAGGGACTTTAGGAGGATAGGTCGGGTTAATCGCCTTGGACACAAGTGACTTAGGTTTCAATTCAATTGTTTAAACATTCTATTTTCATTATCATCGTATCCCTTCATGTTCCTTCGGTTAATTGCATTGGTAAAAGATCACTTAGGAGTAGTTTAACTTAATTAGGGGTAGAGTAACTCAATTAGGCGTAGAATAACTTAGTTAGAATCGGATAACTTAGCTAGGAATAGCGTAATTCAACCTAGGAATAGATTAATTTAAACAAACCAACTCAAAACCCCCTAAGCCTAGATAACATCCGAGATCGAGTAGCTCGGTACTTGCAGAAATAAATCCTGTGGACGATAACCTGGACTTAAACCAGAAATTTATTACTTGATAACGACGGGGTACACTTATCCCTTAGTGAGCTCCCATCTCTAACGTAGGTGGGGACGCATTAAGTTCCCATCTCTAACGTAGGTGGGTACACCTATCAGTTGGAACGCTCAGCACAATGGTGATGACCAAAGACAAAGTCACCCAAAAAGGGTAACACATTGTGACTTTTGTGGTAAACAAGGCCACAACATAAAGATATGTCGTCACAAATTAAAACTTGACTTTGCACCTGTCTATGCTAACAAACGAGGACCCAAAAAGAATTGGGTACCTAAAGATGAATGATTCAAAATGCAGGTGAGCCTGAGGTGCGTGGAGAAGTCAAAACTTTGGTATATTGACAGCGCATGCTCGAGGCATATGACTGGTGATGAAACCTAGTTCATCACACTTGAGCTTAAACGAGGTGGAAACGTAAGCTTTGGAGACAATAAGAAGGGTAAGATAGTAGGGTCAGGCACTATCGGAGGTAACCCCACCATTGAGTCAGTCTCCTTAGTTAAGGGTCTCAAATATAACCTATTGAGTGTAGCTCAGCTTTGTGATAGCGGTAGATAGGTTATATTTGATGCTACTCAGTGTCGAATACTCGAGGGAAAAACAAATAATTTGATTTTAACTGCCCCTCATGTTGACAACGTATATATGTTGAGTTTAGAAAAACAGTTTTCCAAAAATATATGCTTAGTATCTAAAGAGGATAACTCCTGGCTATGGCATAGGAGACTTGGTCATGTAAGCATGGACTTCCTTGCCAAATTAGCTAGAAAGCAACTAGTTGAGGGATTGCCCAAATTGAAATTTGAAAAAGATCAATTATGTAATGCTTGTCAGCAAGGTAAACAAACGAAAAAGTCTTTTCAAAGTAAAAACATTGTCTCAACCAAGAAACCATTGGAATTACTATATTTGGACCTTTTCGGACCTGTCCAACCACTCAGCTTGGGCGGTAAGAAATTCTCCTTAGTCATTGTAGACGATTTCTCTCGGTATACTTGGATCATCTTGCTGAGTAGCAAGGATGAAACTTTTGAGATGTTCACAACATTAATTAAAAAGCTTGAAAATGACAAAGACCTAAAAGTAGCTCATATTAGAAGTGACAATGGCAGAGAATTCAAAAACCAACAATTTGACGAATTCTGTGAAGCTGGTGGTATTGACCACAATTTCTCTACTCCTAGAACGCCTCAACAAAATGGGGTGGTTGAAAGGAAGAACAGAACAATTGTCGAAATTGCTAGGACAATGCTGAGCGAAAATAGGCTTCCAAAGTATTTCTGGGGTGAAGATGTCCACACAGCATGCTACATACTCAATAGGGCTTTAGTTAGACCTATTCTTAAGAAAACCCCATACGGACTCTGGAAAGGACGAAAGCCCAACATTGGCTACTTTCGTGCCTTTGGGTGTAAATGTTTTATACTCAATACAAAAGATAACCTTGCAAACTTTGATGCTAAAGCTGACGAAGCGATCTTTTTAGGGTACTCAACTAACAGTAAAGCATATAGGGTGTATAATAAACGAACTCAAGTTGTTGAAGAGTCTGTCCATATAGAGTTCGATGAAACTGACCCTGCAGGAAACACAACTCAGTCCGTCGATGATGAACCGAGCTCAGCTTCCGCTGACCAAACAGGAGCCACTGAGTCATCAGTATAAGGGCTGACCAAAGGTAAACACGAACCCGAAATTACCTTTGCTGACCAATCTATTCCTGCAGATATTGTAGAAACACCTATTCCGGACAACTCAACATTACCTAAAGAAATAAAAATTCCAAGAGGACATTCGGAGAAGTCCATTCTTGATGCCGCTGACAACAAGCTGATGACAAGAGATCAGCTTAGAAAGTATCTCGGGAATGTTGCATTCGTCTCAGTGAATGAGCCAAAGAACTTCGCCGATGCTGAGCACGATGAATATTGGATCAATGCTATGCAAGAAGATCTTGATCAATTCATAAGAAATGAGGTATGGGATTTAGTACCAAAACCTAGGAATCAAAAGACCATAGGAACTAAGTGGGTCTTTAGAAATAAACTAGATGAGCAAGGCAATGTGGTCAGAAACAAAGCCCGACTTGTAGTCCAAGGCTATAGTTAGCAAGAGGGCATTGACTATGGTGAGACCTTTGCTCCTGTTGCTAGGTTAGAGGCTATACGTATATTGTGTGCATACACTAGCTATATGAACTTTAAATTATATCAAATGGATGTTAAAAGTGGCTTTCTTGATGGCTTTATAAACGAAGAGGTATATGTTAGTCAGCCTCCAGGGTTTGAAGATCCAAAACTTCCAAACCACGTTTATAAACTCAAGAAGGCCTTATATGGCCTGAAGCAAGCTCCAAGAGCTTGGTATGAGAGGTTGACCAACTTCCTGCTGACCAGGAATTATGTCAGAGGCAAAGCTGACACAACCTTGTTCATTAAGAAAAAGGGTAAACATACCCTGCTGGCACAAATCTACGTAGACGATATAATCTTTGGTGCTACTGACGAATCCTTGTGCAAAGAGTTTAGTAAATAGATGCAAACTGAGTTCGAGATGTCTATGATGGGTGAACTCAACTTCTTCATTGGACTTCAAATCAAGCAAGGTAAGAACGACATCTTCATTAGTCAGTCCAAGTACGCCAAAGAAATGCTAAAGAAATTCGATATGGAAGATTGTAAACCCATATCAACCCCAATGGGTACTGACACTGTCCTATGCAAAGATGAGAAAGGTAAATCTGTAGATAGCAAGCTATATCGAGGTATGATTGGCTCTCTACTTTACATTACCGCTAGTAGACCTGATATTCAGTACTCAGTATGTTATTGTGCAAGATATCAATCTGACCCCAGGGAATCTCACCTTATAGCTGTAAAAAGAATTTTTAGATATTTGAAGAGCTCAGTTAATGCAGGTTTATGGTATCCAACCTCAAATGACTTCACACTCATTGGATACACTGATGCTGACTATGGACGAGATAAGCTTGAATGTAAGAGTACTTCGGGAGGATGTCACTTCCTTGGAAACTATGTAGTATCTTGGTTCAGCAAGAAGCAGTCATCAGTTGCCTTGTCTACAACTGAAGCTGAGTACGTAGCTGCTGGAAGCTGTGTTGCACAAGTCCTATGGATTAAGCAACAACTTGAGGATTACGGAGTAAAAACAGAAACAATTGAAGTAAAATGCGATAACAAGAGCGCTATTGACCTATCCAAAAATCCAATCCAACACAGCAGGATGAAGCATGTCATCATAAGGCATCACTTCATCAGAGATCATGTATTAAAGGGGGAGATCAAGCTGACCTATGTACCAACAGATGAACAGCTTGCGGATATCTTCACTAAGCCTCTGGCTCGTGAGCAATTTAACATACTAAAGGAAGCAATCGGTATGTCTAATCCTCTTCAATAATACTATGTGCTTAATTGAATGTTGAGTGATTACCATGCTGAGTGACTTGTGCTAAATTAGTAACTTCTACATGCTGAGCTTAATATGTGTTATAGAAAATCACCCTATGCTAAGTAAGACATACATGCTGAGTGATTATCTTAGGTTGAGTTACTAAAGTAGTATGAAAACCCTCTATGTAAAACTGTGCACTCAGTACCACAAAACGTTCAATATTCTAACAAACTGAGTAAAGCCCACTTGCACAATTAAATTCTGGCATGCGTATTAAATAGCCACCTAGGATGACGTAAGAAATAATTAGGAAAATACACGCGCCGAATGTGTCATAAATGCCAGGATCTTTGTCGATTGATCATCTCGAGGTAAAACGGCTAGTTCAACGTATTGGATCAATTCGAGCCTCTATAAATAGTGGATGAATTCCCACTACTACCTCTTTACATTTAGAATTTCTGGCAATCAAACTCTCTCTATCTAAAAATCCCAAACCTCTCAAAAATCTCTAGAAATCATGTCGGATTCTCAGAATATCTCCGGTGCCGATTACGACGATAACCGCTCCGATGAAAACCCTAAATCTCCTGCTCAGCAGGAATACAGCGAAACTCCCACCAAGTCTCAAGGTCTGAAGGAAATTAGGGCTAAGGTATAGCAGCGAAAATATAAAAATTTTAGCCTATTTCCTTTTAACCATAGGATCCGTTAATCGTTATTTCATATAAAGAGGGATAAGAAGGAATACCTTTCGATGAACAATCTACCGTTGTTAAAGAAGCGCCCACAATTCTTCTCCGAGATTCCAACCACAAAGTTTAACACGGTGAGGTTAAGATGAAATCAACCCTTATGAGATGCAACCAAAATAGATTGCCTCTAATTAACCAACACAAGATCAAGGAGAAAGAGAGATGAATAAGATTAATCAATCGATGGGATGCCGTATGAATTCTTGTCCACGAACTAGGGGATGGGAATTCTTTTTCTCTCTCTAATTAGCAATTTCGAAAATCACTATAGGGGAGGTTAGAGGCTTAGTCGAAATTCCTATAGGGAGGGGGTATATATAGTTGCTTGTATCTAAACCCTAGTTAGATAGGAATAGGTTACTTAATAGGAATCCAATTCGGAATAGGATTCCTAATTATTATCTCACTATATATCTAATATATTTAGGATAATAATAAATTGATGCGGACATCCTAACTGGGATCAATAATAACACGCGCCTTGGCGGATCTCCTCTCGGCGTTCCCACAGAGGTTGTATCTAAGAGGGCGGATCCCCTGGACACGCGAGCAGGGCGGATCTAGGCGTACGCCATGAGGCGTACCAACAACTACACTGGGCGGATCTCAAGTTTACTTCCTGCCGAAGGAATTCACCAACAACCTCTTACGCTCCGTACCTGCACCTCTGTACCTGTTGTCTAGGCGCATCACCTATCTTACCCTTTTATTGTTAACCATATTGTAACCCTAATAGGGGTAGTCCCTGTCCTTTACTGATCAATTAGAGGTTGTATTTAAACCCTCATTTTGTAAGGATAAGGGAACTTTTATCAATCAAATATCATTTCTCATTGAGATTAAGGTTTATACCTTTGTTTATCGGGATTCACTCCTTCTAGTCTAGCTAGAGAAGAAGATCTTTGTTGGTTTACGATTAAAACCTCCATTTATCACTTTCAATCTGTATCAGTTGGTATCAGAGCCAATCGTTTCCTGACCCGAAACTTCTTTTGGCAATGGTTCAACCCCGACAACCGCAAGATTCCATGGAAACCAGTGACCGGAGATATAAGGAGTAGAGAGAGCACCTCGCGGAACAAATCCAGGCCAGCCTTGAGCGGCAGAAACAAAACGACCAACGGTTCCAGGAGCTAACCGCTTCCCTGGAAAACCTCAGATTGGAGATCCGTGCAGTGGTCAGACCAGCCGCCGGGGAGTCCGACCAGAGGAGGGAAGGAGTCCTTGAACCACGACCCCAAAGGCAACCCACGCCACCTCGACTACCATTGGCAAATGTCCAACTTCCACGAATGGGTCCTGGGGATCCTGAGGTAAGAAGATCCAACTTTGTCCTTGTACATAACGCTGATAGTGATAGTGATGATTTTGAGGATATTGGGGATAATGGTGCCTTTAGAACTGTGAGGAATGGTGGTCCGATTGACGACAGACGTGTGGGTATTGCTAGGGCAGAACCAGATCTAGGGAACTTTGATAGAGATGATGCCTTTAAGCTAAAAATAGACTTACCGTCTTTTGGAGGCGAATTGGATATAGAGGGGTTCTTAGATTGGTTATCGAAAGTTGAACGTTTCTTTGAGTATGTTGGTATTCCTGATGAGAGGAAAGTTAGACTGGTGGCGTATCGCCTGAAGGGTGGCGCATCAGTTTGGTGGGATCAGATGAGGGAAGAGAGGAGAAGAGGGGGCAGAGATCCGATTAGATCTTGGCTAAGGATGAAGGCGATGCTGAAGGAGCGGTTCTTACCGCCGGACTATGAATAGTATATCTACAGCTCCTACAGAGGATGCTCTCATGGGACCCGAAGTGTCCATGAGTATACTTCTGAGTTCTTAAGGCTTTCGGCGAGAGCCAACCTGTCTGAAACTGAAAGCCAAAAGACCTCTAGGTATCTAGAAGGGTTGAGATACAATATCCAGGATCGTATTGGCACACAGATGGTGGTTAGAGTACAAGATGCTAGGAATTTAGCCCTCAATGCTGAGTCCCAACTGACCGGGAGATCCAAGAGATCCGCCACTACTGAGTATACGCCTGGAGGAAGAGATAACGTGAAGTCTTACGACAAAGGCAAGCAGGTGGCGAGTGCCAGTGGGGCCAAGGTTAACAGTGTGGGAAGGGGATCCGTTGGAGATACTAGACCATACAAAGAAGCACCTATACCACCCAAGAGCAACAATCCGTATGCAAGGCCAGCACCTTTCAAATGTTTTCGGTGCAATGAGCCAGGACATAGATCCAACGAGTGTCCTAGAAGGAAGAGCGCCAACATGGTGGAGAGGTATGAAGATGACTATGACGAAGAGGATGAAGTATTTTGTGAACCCTTGGGAGAAGATGATGAGGTGGCGGGCGAAGAGAGGTACGCCATTCATGTGGTACGGCGTTTGTTAGTCTCCAGCCGGATAGAGGGCGATCAGAGGCACCGACTATTCAGGACCCGCTGTCTTGTGAAGGGCGGGCGATGTAATGTGATAATAGATAGTGGGAGCCAAGAGAACATTATGAGTAGCAGCGCCGTTCAGAAGTTCGGGTTGTTGGTAGAGGCGCACCCTGATCCCTACAGGGTGGGATGGATCAAGAACGTGGGTGAGTTGAGGGTGACCCAGAGATGCAAGGTACCGATTGAGATTGGTAACTATCATGATGAAGTCTGTTGTGATGTGGTAGACATGGACGCATGCCACCTATTGTTGGGCCGACCTTGGCAGTTTGATAACAACGCCACCCACGCCAGAAGAGAGAACACTTACAGATTTGTGAAGAATGGGGTGAAATTTGTCCTTACACCAATGGTGAGAGAGCCAAAGGCCGACGAGAAGTCTACCTTGGTAGTCTGTCCTACACACAAATTGTTCGTCAGCGAATGTGAGGAGAGCCAGATGGTGTATGTGGTGATGGTTAAGGCGAATCACGAGGCCGCCCGAAGGGGCGAAAGAGAGATGCCGAATGAAGTGACCCGCCTACTTGGCGAGTATCAAGATCTGTTCCCCGACGAACTGCCAAGTGGGTTACCACCTTTGAGAGATATCCAACATCATATCGATCTGGTGCCTGGGGCTAGTTTGCCAAGCCTCCCACATTATCGAATGAGACCAAAGGAGAATGATGTCATAAGACAAAAAGTGGAGGAACTCATCGAGATGGGATACGTTAGGGAGAGTATGAGTCCTTGCGCTGTTCCAGCTTTACTTACACCGAAGAAGGATGGGTCTTGGCGGATGTGTGTTAACAGTAGGGCTATTAACAAGATCACCATCAAGTATAAGTTCCCGATTCCAAGGTTGGATGACATGTTGGACCAACTTGGCGGATCTCGAGTCTTCTCCAAGATTGATCTTAGGAGTGGGTATCATCAGATACGAATCCGATCTGGGGATGAGTGGAAGACTGCCTTCAAGATAAGAGATGGATTGTATGAATGGTTAGTTATGCCCTTTGGGATGACCAACGCCCCTAGTACTTTTATGAGACTGATGAATCAGGTGCTTCGCCCAGTGATTCGGAAGTTTGTAGTTGTGTATTTTGACGACATTTTGATCCACAGCCAGACCTCGGCGGAACATGAAGAGCACTTGCAGATAGTGTTTGACCTGTTAAAGAAACACCAACTATACGCCAACACCAAGAAGTGTGACTTTGTCATGGAGAGCTTAGTTTTCCTTAGATTCGTGGTCAGCGGGAGTGGAATCCAAGTTGATGGGGAGAAAGTAAGAGCCATCCGAGAATGGCCTACTCCGAGGAACGTGGGGGATATCAGGAGTTTTCATGGGCTAGCAACGTTTTATCGCCGATTCATTAAGAACTTCAGTTCCATAGTGGCCCCATTGATGGAATGTTTGAAGAAGGGAAAGGGGTTCGAGTGGGCGGACGCCCAAGAAGAGAGCTTCGCCTTGATCAAGGAAAAGCTGAGTACAGCACCAGTGCTGGCGTATCCCGATTTTGACAAACTGTTTGAAGTTGAGTGTGATGCCAGTGGAATTGGGATTGGTGGTGTCTTGATGCAAGAAAAGAGGCCCATTGCATACTTCAGTGAGAAGCTCTGTGAGGCACGGCAAAGGTGGGCAACGTATGATCAAGAGTTTTATGCTGTAGTGAGGGCGTTGAAAGTATGGGAACATTACTTGGTGGGAAAAGAGTTCATCCTCTACACTGACCATCAAGCTCTCAAATACATGGGAAGTCAGAAGCAACTTCGAAGCGCCATGCATGCCCGGTGGTCTGCCTTCATAGATAAGTTCCCCTATAAGCTTATCCATAAGGCGGGAAAACAGAACATAGTGGCGGACGCCTTGAGTCGGAGGGTTGCACTAATAAAAACAGTCAACCTGGAGACCGATTGTTTCGAACACATCAGAGGAGAGTACCTGGCGGATCTTGACTTTGGAAGTATCTGGGAGAAGTGCCAGCGCCAACCTGGGGATGGGGCGTATCACTTGATGGATGAGTATCTAATGAGGGGCAACCAACTTTGTTTACCCTGCACTTCTATCCGCGAGAAGGTGGTCCGAGATCTACATGGCGGATCCCTGGGGGGACATTTTGGGCGAGACAAGACATATGCAGCAGTGAGTTCCCGTTATTTCTGGCCCAAAATGAGAAGAGATGTGTCGTACCTGGTAGAACGATGCTATATCTGCCAGACCGCCAAGGGACACGCTACAAATGCTGGCTTACAGCTACCCTTGCCTGTACCAGAAACTATATGGGAGGATCTCTCCATGGATTTTGTCCTAGGGTTACCCAGAACTCAGAGAGGCATGGATTCCATCTTTGTGGTTGTTGACCGGTTTTCGAAAATGGCACACTTCATACCATGCCGTAAGACTAACGACGCCTCAGCGACTGCCAAGCTATTCTTCAAAGAGGTTGTCAGACTACATGGTGTACCAAAGAGCATTGTCTCAGACCGTGACACAAAGTTCCTGAGTCACTTCTGGCGGACCTTGTGGGATCTTTTTGATACTTCTCTGAAGTTTAGTACCACCGCCCACCCTCAGACAGACGGACAGACAGAAGTGGTCAATCGGACTCTGGGAAACTTACTGCGCAGCAAATGTAAGGATAAGCCCAGGATGTGGGACGTGGTTTTAGCACAAGCTGAGTTCGCCTACAATGGATCTGTACACTCGGGAACTGGGAAGTCACCCTTTGAGGTGGTATACACTAAGACCCCGAATCACGTCCTTGATATAGCCCATCTTCCCAAAGGAAACGTGACTGCAAACCAGCTAGCCAAAGACTATGTCCAGATGCACCAAGAGGTGAAGGAGACTCTTGAGGAGAGAAACCAGAAACTAAAAGCTAAGGCGGATGAGCACCGCAGGGACCTACAGTTCGAAGTGGGAGATGAGGTTATGGTACACTTGGGAAAAGAGAGACTCGCCAACGCCACAAGCAGCAAGCTTCGACCGAGAAAGTACGGGCCATATAAGATCACCAAGAAGGTCAATGCCAATGCCTATCACATAGCTTTGCCAAATTGGCTTGGTAAAGTCTCACTGGCGTTCAATGTTCGTGACCTTAGCCCGTGGAAGTCAGATGGCCCTTTGGAGAACAACACAGACAAGCCAGTGCCGAATTCTTTTAAAGAAGGAGAGAATGATGCGGACATCCTAACTGGGATCAATAATAACACGCACCTTGGTGGATCTCCTCTCGGCGTTCCCACAGAGGTTGTATCTAAGAGGGCGGATCCCCTGGACACGCGAGCGGGGCGGATCTAGGCGTACGCCATGAGGCATACCAACAACTACACTGGGCGGATGTCAAGTTTACTTCCTGCCGAAGGAATTCACCAACAACCTCTGACGCTCCGTACCTGCATCTCTGTACCTGTTGTCTAGGCGCATCACCTATCTTACCCTTTTATTGTTAACCATATTGTAACCCTAATAGGGGTAGTCCATGTCCTTTACTGATCAATTAGAGGTTGTATTTAAACCCTCATTTTGTAAGGATAAGGGAACTTTTATCAATCAAATATCATTTCTCATTGAGATTAAGGTTTATACCTTTGTTTATCGGGATTCACTCCTTCTAGTCTAGCTAGAGAAGAAGATCTTTGTTGGTTTACGATTAAAACCTCCATTTATCGCTTTCAATCTGTATCATAAATAACCTAATTGGATAATAATAGGAGTATATTAATCTAATTAAAACTCCTAATTTAATTATCTCTTAATTAATTTAATTCATAATCCTAATCAAATTAGGATTAATAGAATAAAATCAATTCCTTATTTCTATATATAAATTTCGGCCCCCTCCATATATTTGGGCCTTACTGGGCTCAATTGGGCTTCCATCTATTAATCATATCCATCTCTCTTTTGGTTCCAAGTCTTATGTGTGATCCATTAGGTCCTTACTACTTCTAGCCGTATGCAACTATTAAATTAATTTCTTCAAGAATTATATTTAATCCTTGCATAACGGAATGATGTACTGAGTATGTTATAGGCAAGTCTGTAATCATTCCCCCAGAGTCCGTTAAGAAGACAGGTTGATTCTGTCGTTAACCCTTCCGTATTAGTTACGGTATAATACGATCCTTTATCAACTACATCCTTGAACTGAATCTTATGACTATGGGTAATATCAAGTCACATATAGCGAGACGTTCGTTTTACTTGTTCTTGGCCGAGTCAACTCAAAAAGATAGGTTAAGTGAAATCTGTATTTCTACTCTTAAGCTATCACCTTGCAAGGGTTTAGAGTCGAGTCTTCCACAAGCGATCCTTGGATGTATCTCCCATTAATCGGGAGTGATAAATGCTCAATCCAATGTATAACTACCCTGACATTACTTCCTGTGACACCCAACCTTTGCAGTTCACACCCCAGAGTCATATCTGTTAAGGATCGTGGGACCGCAGGATCAAAGTCTCACATTCAGTAATTCAGGATGACCAATTAACATTTTTTTGAGTCTGAGGATTAGTTATACCTAGTAATACCAGTGAGATCAATAGTTGACAAGGATGAATCTACCCATCCTGTTATCTCAAATCGGATCCCCAATCCTAATGAACAACGTTTCACCGGATCTATGTAACTGTCCAGATATCTATATATATGAAGCTTGTGAGATCAGCTTTCTGTCGGACAGAAGACATTGTTACATACAAGTCTCAACCGTGATATATCAATCCTAAATATTTCACTTGACTTGGGGTGGTTTTAAGTTTATTAGTTAATTATAAAGTTTTGTCTCACTTCATACTTGTATGAACACTTTATAATCACTTTAAACAAACTTACGGATTTCCTTTTATTAGACTTTATTTAGTGCTTAAAAGGGATTGCCTTTATATAGTTATAAAACATATATCTCATTAAAACAAATGATATAAAGAACAATTCATTTACAATAAGTTTGTATCCCGCAACAATTGACTATAGGACACTAAACCCCAACATACTCCCACTTGGACTAAAGCCAATTGTTTCTAAAACTTATCCCAGTAGAAGTTAAATGACGATCATGTACTTTCTGGGTTAAAGGCTTTGTCAACGGATCTGCAATGTTGTCCTCTGTAGGTACTCTTTCTATTCTCACATCTCCTCTAGCCACAATCTCTCTTATGATGTGGTATCGCTTTAGGTAGTGCTTGGATGCATTATGAGACCGTGGTTCCTTTGCTTGCGCAATGGCTCCATTGTTATCACAGTACAGAGTAATGGGATTGACAATGTCAGGCACCACACCTAGTTCTGTAATGAACTTTCTAATCCAAACTGCTTCCTTTGCTGCTTCCGCAGCAGCGATGTACTCTGACTCGGTCGTAGAGAAAGCTACGCTTCCCTGCTTGGAACTTTTCCAACTGACCGCGCCCCCATTTAGGATAAACAGGTATCCTGATTGGGATTTAAAATCATTCTCATCTGTGAGATGACTAGCGTCTGAAAATCCTTGTATTTTCAGATCTCCTTCTCCGTACACTAGGAACATATCTTTAGTCCTTCTCAAGTACTTAAGAATGTTCTTGACGGCAATCCAATGCTCGTCTCCCGGATTCCCTTGGTAACGACTCGTTACAGATAACGCGAACGCTACGTCAGGTCTAGTGCATAACATAGCATACATAATCGAACTGATCGCGCTGGCATACGGGACTACAGCCATGCGCCTGTGAAAGACCAAGCAGTCTACGCGATCTATCTCTATAGATCTTTATACCAAGTATATAGGCTGCTTCACCAAGGTCTTTCATTGAGAAGTTACCGGATAACCATACTTTCACCGATTGTAATAGAGCAATGTCATTTCCCATTAACAGTATATCGTCCACATATAGTATGAGAAATGCTATAGAGCTCCCACTTGCTTTCTTGTAAATGCAAGCTTCTTCGCAATTTTGTTCGAAACCAAATTGTTTTATGGTTTCGTCAAAACGCTTGTTCCAGCTTCTAGATGCTTGCTTGAGTCCATAAATGGATCTCTGAAGTTTGCAAACTTTATTTGCATCCTTCGATATGAAACCTTCAGGCTGGATCATGTATACATCCTCAAGCAGATTTCCATTTAGGAAAGTTGTTTTCACATCCATTTGCCAAATCTCATAATCAAAATGAGCGGCAATTGCAAGCATGATTCTGATTGATTTGGACATAGCAACAAGAGAGAAGGTTTCGTCATAATCAACACCTTGTTTCTGACGATATCCCTTCGCTACCAACCTAGCCTTGTAGGTGCTAACCTTTCCATCCATGTCAGTCTTCTTTTTGAAGATCCACCTGCACCCAATGGGTTTTATCCCTTCGGGTGGATCAACCAAAGTCCAAACTTGGTTAGTATACATGGAATCCATTTCAGAATCCATGGCCTCAAGCCATGCTTTAGAATCTGGACTAGTAAGAGCATGTTCGTAGTTTTCAGGTTCGTCGTCTAACACGGGAACCTCGTCATCATCTCCCACTAGAAAACCATATCTAACTGGGAGTTCACGAACTCTTCGTGATCTACGAATAGGTGCCACTGGAGTCTCATCTAATGGGACTTTTTCGGGTACCTCAACCGTTTCTGTTGTTTCAGTCGTTGTTTCTTCCTCTTGAACTTCGTCGAGTTCAATCACGCTTCCCTTTTGTGTTTCTTCGAGAAACTCTTTCTCTAAGAAGGTTGCGTGTTTGGATACTATTACTTTCTGATCATCTGGATGATAGAAGTAATACCCTATGGTTTCCCTGGGATATCCAATGAAGAAACATTTATCAGATTTAGAATCTAATTTGTCGGACGCAACGCGTTTGACATATGCTGAACAACCCCATACTCTCATGAACGAGAACACGGGTTTCTTACCAACAAACAATTCATATGGCGTGGAAACAGCGGATTTTAGTTGGTACTCGGTTCAGGGTGAAGAGGGAAGTTTCTAAGGCATAGCCCCAGAACGTCTTTGGAAGTAAGGCCATGCTCATCATAGATCGCACCATATCTAATAGGGTACGATTTCTCCTCTCGGATACACCATTGTGTTGTGGTGTATAGGGAGGTGTCCATTGTGAGCATATCCCACATTCAGTTAGATAATTCAGAAAATCATCAGAAAGATATTCGCCTCCTCGATCAGATCGAAGTGTTTTTATTTTCTTTCCTAATTGATTTTCCACTTCATTCTTGAAGCATTTGAACTTGTCAAAGGCTTCTGATTTGTGCCTCATCAAGTAGATATAACCATAGCGAGTATAATCATCTATGAAGCTAATGAAGTATCTGAATCCTCCTCTTGCTTGGACTGACATAAGACCACATACATCTGAATGAATGAGTCCTAGAGTGTCTGATACACGTTCACCTTTATTGCTAAAGGGTGTCTTTGTCATTTTACCTTTTAAACATGATTCGCATGTTTCCAATGATTCAGAATCGATTGGATCTATAAGCCCATCTGAATGTAGCTTTAGCATGCGTCTCTTGTTTATATGGCCTAAACGACAATGCCACAAGTAAGTTGAATTATCTAGCTTATGTCTTTTGGTATCAATTGCAAAAACAGGAGTTTTATCATCTAACACATAAATCCCATTTTATGATATTCCTGAAAAATAAAAGATCGAATCTTTATAAAAATTGAAACTATTGTTCTTTATTGAAATATGAAAACCGTCGTCAACGAGACGGCTAATAGAAATAATGTTACGAGACATCTCAGGAACGTATAAACAATTCCTTAATTCTATTACAAGCCCAGAGGGCAAAAGTAAAACATAATCTCCAATTGCGAGGGCGGCAACTCTTGCTCCATTTCCCACTCGCAAGTTTATGCTTCCTTTCTTTAGTTCCTTAGTCTGTTTTAGCTCCTGCATATTTGTACAAATATGAGATCCACATCCGGTATTAAGTACCCAAGATTCAGACAATGAAACCGTATTTATTTCAATATAGAACATACCAGACGCTGAAACACCGTTATTTGCCTTCTTGTGGAAGGTTAGGTACTCCAGACAGTTCCTCCTCCAATGCCCGAAATCACCACAATAGTGACACTTTCCTTTGGGCTTCTTTGGTTCCTTTCCCTTTGTTTCGGTGAGCACAGCCCCCATGCATTTATCAAGATGGTTTGGATCGGGAGCGACCCCTTTCCTTTTTCTCGATCCTTCAATAGCAAGGGCGAACATTTCCTCGTTTTCTTTTATAATGGGCTCGACTGACTCGAGCATATGTGCAAGCTCTACAAGAGAGGTTTGCAAGCCACTCATCTGATAGTTCATGACGAACTGTGAGTAGCTCTCAGGGAGGGACTGTAGAAGTAAGTTTTCACTTAGTTCATGGTCCATCGCATCTCCAATACTAGAAAACTTGGTTATGAGGCTGATCATCTTGGCACAATGTACCATCACAGATGTGCCCTCCTGCATCTTGCTTTTATATAACTCTTTGGTTATTTCGAAGCGCTCGCACCGAGTTTCTATCACAAATAGCTCTTTAAGGTGCTTGACCATGGAAGAGGCATCCATATCTGAATGCAGTTGCCTTTTAACCAATGTTATCAGAACCAGATCGGACATCAAACCGGATTGGTAACTGGGTCACGGGTCACTTGGTCGGATCGGATGGCTCGGATTGGTCGAACCGGATGACGTAATAAATAAATAAATGATATTTATATATATTTATATATATTAAATATATATAATTAATTTAAAATTATTTTTATAAATGGAGTTTGAAATACGTCAACATATTCTATGTGATAAGAGTTTTTTTACGGTATATTATAAACTCAAAACAAACAATTGATGATAAGAAATTGAAGTAAAAATATAGGGACTAATAAATTACTTATCCTATTTATTAAAACATAGTAATTTCAAATTATCTAATTATATTCCTAAAATCATGATTATATGTGTAATTTTGAATTAATTAATTAATTATTACTTAATTTAGATCAAAGGTGTCACGAGTACAGTTAGTAAATTCCTTTTGTTTATTTTTTTGAAACCATTAGTAAATTCCTTTTATTTATTTTTTTAAAGCAGTAAATTCTTGATATAAGATAATATTTTACAAGAAAAACGAAACCCTAAGCCTTTTACCACCACTCCCTCTTACAGCCGCCTCCCTCACCAAATTCTTGATAAAAGACCTATCATCTTCCTCACCACTCCCTCTTACAGCCGCCTCCCTCACCAAAATACCACCATCTCTAAGTTTCCACCTCACCGGAGTTAAAGCGGCCGTTCTCTTCTGATCGTGGACCACCCTTCAAACTTATCTCGCCGCTGCCGTTTCTTCCTTACCGGTCATTAGCTGGTTCTCTCCTCCGACCACCTCTTCATTTCTTAGTTTGCTTCCATTCTGGTAAAACCGGGGTCACACCGGTTTCCGGTCAGATCGCCGGTTTCCGGTTTGATGACGGGTTTGTCCGGTTTTTTAAACACATTAAAAACCAGTTCGGCTCGGATCGGAGACCTGGCCGGTTTTCGGTTCAACCGGTCGAACCGGCCGGTCCGGTCCGAGTTTTACAACAGTGCTTTTAACTTCCGGTGTCAATGATGCAAGTATGATGTCCCCTATTTGATCATCATCAGCTTTATACTTCAAGTAAGCATAAACCTCTTGGTAGGGAGCATCATCCATTGGGTAAGGGGGATCGGTGTATCAAGTACATACCCTTTCCTTTCGAACTTCAAAACAATTTTGAGGTTACAAAACCAGTCGGTGAAGTTTGAACCATTCAATTTGTTATCGGTAAGGATGTAACGCAGATCGGTGTTAGTCATGATTTTAAGAGTGTGTGTTTAAACAAAACCTGAGAGTGAGAAAGAGTAAACGTATGTCATTCATTTGCTTTAAAGTATAACAATCTAAAATTATAGGCCTTTTAGTTTATTTCAGATTTCTCCCACTATTTTGCCAAATTAATAACCCTCCATATTAATTCGAAGAATTTCACAAATCCTTTAGTGAGCTAGGATCCTAACTCCTGAGATTTCGCCTTGAGTTTGCTCAACAAGCTAGTCCCATTTATTAGGTAGATTCATGTAATCAATCACATCTTGAATGTGACTCCTAGGTTATTGGGTTACTAACCACATTAGTAACTAATATGTTACTCATATTAATCCCAACCATATTGCCCATTAGTTTATGACAACATGAGTTTGTTCATCCAATTATCATAATCTAATTTAAGTATTACCCCATATTCATGAAAGAATAACTTTCGATAATTCAGGTGTTACCATAAGACCCCGAGCTTAAGTTTGCTCAACAACCCAAAGGTCCCCAGTACTGCCGGCTGAATTATAATATTAGGGAGGGGCAACCGATTTTAATAACTTGCTTATTTACTTAACTTTTTAACGAGGGATTTTATTTAAGTCTCATAATCTAACTTAGTCTTGATTTGCTTTAGCATACATCAGACATACATACATTCACATACATTGGCGTTATGGACACATCATCTAAATTATTCCGTCGAGCCAGAGACGGAATAAAAGGCCAAACCTAAAGAAATACTAACTATTACATATTTCTCTTTAGGTCTTCCGTCTTCTCCATGGCGCCTCGAAATTACACATTAATTTCTATACTACCATAAGAAAACTTCAATTGAATTGAAGGGAATCAGATGAGAGGAGAAATTACAATAGATAGTAGAAAGGCAGGACGCGCATGCCCTATTTCAAAAATAACAAAAGACTAAAAGAGGGTCCAAATATGTCCATAACTCCAAACATGCATAGACTCAATTAAATAAATTTAATTGGTTGATTACATAACCGGCTTATGTAATATTTAGGTTAATCACATTAACTCGTCAAATTAACTTTCATCCAATTTTACTTCTAATCGTTTTGTATCTTTATATTAATCCTTAGATTAATATAACCATATAAAACGTTGATTATGCACGTCCCAATTATTTTGATTTCAATTCATTTAACACTTTGATTTACATATTGGTAAAAACAAACATTTAAACGAATTTTTCATTCGATAATCAAAACAGAAAACTATTAATTTCTGAAACATATATATACATTTAATACAAAACGATTTTAAACCATTTAAAATCAAGTGGGTATCGGGTCGGGCCCGAGAGCGGGCTGCTGCCGATTGGCAGCAGCCCTTAGGGCACGCGGGACGCCGCTGCCTTGCGGCATCGGCGCCCCTGCGCCGCACGCGGCTGCTGCCGCGAGGCAGCAGCCGCGCGACAGCGGCCATTCGCGCCGTGAGGCGAGACTCGGCTGCTGTCGTTATATTTTTTTTATTAAATATATATATATATATATATATATATATATATATATATATATGTCAGTTCTAAAACAATTTTAAAACGATTTTCAGAAATAGGAAAAACTACAATAGATTTCCGTTTTATCATTTAGAATTAATAAAACTAATTTTATCAACCTAACTATAAAACTAATAGATTTTGTTATAATGATTATCAACCGAAATAATTAGGAACATAAGCATAATCAGTTTTAATTAACAATTAATCAAAACTTTATTTATCTTTAGAATTAATTAATCAAAACTATTTGTCAATTAATCCTAACCATAAATATTTATTCAATCCTATTGAAAACTTCTATATTTTCATATATGAAATAACGGATTTAACGATGGCTCTGATACCACTGAAGAAAATTAGGGCTAAGGTATAGCAGCGGAAATATAAAAAATTTAGCCTATTTCCTTTTAACCATAGGATCCGTTAATCGTTATTTCATATAAAGAGGGATAAGAAGGAATACCTTTCGATGAACAATCTACCGTTGTTAAAGAAGCGCCCACAATTCTTCTCCGAGATTCCAACCACAAAGTTTAACACGGTGAGGTTAAGATGAAATCAACCCTTATGAGATGCAACCAAAATAGATTGCCTCTAATTAACCAACACAAGATCAAGGAGAAAGAGAGATGAATAAGATTAATCAATCGATGGGATGCCGTATGAATTCTTGTCCACGAACTAGGGGATGGGAATTCTTTTTCTCTCTCTAATTAGCAATTTCGAAAATCACTATAGGGGAGGTTAGAGGCTTAGTCGAAATTCCTATAGGGAGGGGGTATATATAGTTGCTTGTATCTAAACCCTAGTTAGATAGGAATAGGTTACTTAATAGGAATCCAATTCGGAATAGGATTCCTAATTATTATCTCACTATATATCTAATATATTTAGGATAATAATAAATAACCTAATTGGATAATAATAGGAGTATATTAATCTAATTAAAACTCCTAATTTAATTATCTCTTAATTAATTTAATTCATAATCCTAATCAAATTAGGATTAATGGAATAAAATCAATTCCTTATTTTTATATATAAATTTCGGCCCCCTCCATATATTTGGGCCTTACTGGGCTCAATTGGGCTTCCATCTATTAATCATATCCATCTCTCTTTTGGTTCCAAGTCTTATGTGTGATCCATTAGGTCCTTACTACTTCTGGCCGTATGCAACTATTAAATTAATTTCTTCAAGAATTATATTTAATCCTTGCATAACGGAATGATGTACTGAGTATGTTATAGGCAAGTCTGTAATCATTCCCCCAGAGTCCGTTAAGAAGACAGGTTGATTCTGTCGTTAACCCTTCCGTATTAGTTACGGTATAATACGATCCTTTATCAACTACATCCTTGAACTGAATCTTATGACTATGGGTAATGTCAAGTCACATATAGCAAGACGTTCGTTTTACTTGTTCTTGGCCGAGTCAACTCAAAAAGATAGGTTAAGTGAAATCTGTATTTCTACTCTTAAGCTATCACCTTGCAAGGGTTTAGAGTCGAGTCTTCCACAAGCGATCCTTGGATGTATCTCCCATTAATCGGGAGTGATAAATGCTCAATCCAATGTATAACTACCCTGACATTACTTCCTGTGACACCCAACCTTTGCAGTTCACACCCCAGAGTCATATCTGTTAAGGATCGTGGGACCGCAGGATCAAAGTCTCACATTCAGTAATTCAGGATGACCAATTAACATTTTTTTGAGTCTGAGGATTAGTTATACCTAGTAATACCAATGAGATGAACAGTTGACAAGGATGAATCTACCTATCCTGTTATCTCAAATCGGATCCCCAATCCTAATGAACAACGTTTCACCGGATCTATGTAATTGTCCAGATATCTATATATATGAAGCTTGTGAGATCAGCTTTCTGTCGGACAGAAGACATTGTTACATACAAGTCTCAACCGTGATATATCAATCCTAAATATTTCACTTGACTTGGGGTGGTTTTAAGTTTATTAGTTTATTATAAAGTTTTGTCTCACTTCATGCTTGTATGAACACTTTATAATCACTTTAAACAAACTTACGGATTTCCTTTTATTAGACTTTATTTAGTGCTTAAAAGGGATTGCCTTTATATAGTTATAAAACATATATCTCATTAAAACAAATGATATAAAGAACAATTCATTTACAATAAGTTTGTATCCCGCAACAATTGACTATAGGACACTAAACCCCAACAAGGTCAGCATGACCAAACTCCAAGCAAGAGCCCTCAAGCTGACCTCGCAACCTCTTCGAAAAAGAAGAAGAAAAAGAAGGACAAGCAGCCCAAGGAAAGGGTATTCCTTAAAGTATATAAAAGTGTTAAGAACCATGAGGTACTTCGCTGTCGGTGGTTCTCTCCAAGCTTCGTAATGGCTGAACAACCATTCTGTGAGTGGATCTCGAAAAATGGATGGGCTGGACTCTTCTCCCTTCCTGGTAAAACCTACCCTAGGTTGGTAAGGGAATTCTACTCCAACCTCTGTGTTGTTGAAGAAGATGCTGACCATCTGGTAACCCATGCCAAAAGCCAAAAAGTAACGATTACCCCATCTTATCTAGCAACCCTGCTAAAACTGCCAGCCAAAGGGAAAGAATTCAGGACTACAAAGGAGAAACTTGACCACACCGTGACGTTCTGTAAACCGGAGGACCACAAAGGGGAAATAGCTAGTACATGTATAGGTCAGAATCAAAAGATGGCTCACTACATTCTGACTAACTTTATCTTCCCTAAAATCAACTCAGCATCATCAGCTTCAAACTTCGAGCAGTGCTTCATCTGGCACATGCTGGCCTATCAACCACTCAACATGCCGGTGTTTCTTATCGGTGCACTTCAACAAAGTACTGGGAAACTCGGGATGGGGTCCCTCATTACAAGAATCCTTGAAGATCATCAAATAGACATGATTAATGAAACTGAGACTTGGGGAACTGAAATCATAGCGGCTCTGCTGTTTGGGTTAGTATACAACCAACCCCTCAAGTCTAAGAAGGGAAAAGGGGCCATTGAGGAACATGAGGAAGAAGTTGATGTTGCACAGGAGGTGCAAACCAAGAAAGAAAAGAAGAGGAAAGCTATCCAAACTTATTCTAAAGATGTTAATGCTGCCCCAAAGAAAATCCGGTTTGTATCAAAGGGGAAGAAAGTTGATGCTGAGCAAACTCAGGACACACCTAAGTCAGCAGAGAAACGAAAAAGGCAAGTTGAGCCTGAAGAAGAGAGTGAGGAAACTCCAGAGCAACCATTGCAGAAAAAGAAAAAGAAATCTTCGGAGTTAAGTCCTATTGATGCTGCCCCTCTTGGTTTCGTGATCTCCGATGATTCGCATTTCACCAGAAGTCAAGAAATTGACCTTGAGAAAATCCCTGCTGACCAAGATGAAGAATAGTTGCGTAATCTCGAAGGTCAGTTCGACACTGAGGAGACAGTGGATGTTGAGCCAACAATGGCTGCTGAGCATAAACAGACAATTAGCACTGAGCAGGTTAAAGAACAAGCTGAGCCAACAGCAAAGGAACATGCTGACCTAGGGGTAAATTCACCTTCTAAATCTCTTGATTCTATTCAAGCTTACCCCTCTCCTCCAAAAGCTAAAAAATTAAGGCGACTCAAGAAAAAGGCTCATAAATCCCCAGTTATTGACCTTCTGGGTGATTCTCCTCTATAGGATCCCATCACTGATCTCTCGGACATGCAGTTCAAATTCTTCTCCAATCCCACTGAGCCTTGTCCAAGTGAACTTTAGAAAAAGCAAGCCTCTGTTACTCATCCTGAGGAACAAGCCAAGACTCCAGACAATCCAATCCCTGCCGAGCAAGAGCTCGAAGTCCAAGCTGCTCAAAGTGAAAAGCATGCAAAGGAAAATCCTGCTCAAACTGAGTTGACTCATCCTGCACCAACTCAAACCAACATTGAGCAGGTCAATATCTCTACTGATCCACCTCCTTCCACTCCGATATCGCAAAATGTTGAGAAGTCAGTTCCTGCAGCTGACCTAAATAAAAGCCCAGCTGCTGACCAAGCTGGCCCCTCCGGTTCCACTCGAATTCCGGCAAATGAGCAAAATCCTGAGGCACAATATGCTTATCTTCATGCTACTGAGTCTGGGCATCGAATTATTGACTCCGCTCAAACTATTCTCCAGGATTTAAACACTACTCATGCCGATGCTGCTAGGTCTACAAATATTGAGTCACCACAAATCTCGTCTGTCACTCAGCTCCTAAATGAGATCAAGGGTCTCAAAGATCTAGTGAGTGTCATGGCAACGGTCCAAACACAGCAACCCAAGAAAGAATCCATCGTCAAGCTGGCCGAACTGCAGTTAATGATGGTGAATCACATGGATTCCCTTTAAGGCCAAATTAATGCTCTTTCTGCAGTCAATACGGGCTATGCTACCTCTGCTGAGTTGAATCAACACTTTACCAAGTTGAACTCTGAGCTGACCGGCACTCGCGAGCTAATCTCCTCAACTTCTCAATGTTCGGTCGAACAAATTAGCGAAGCTGTCCGTCTACTCAACTTGAGTAAGGAAGAAATGGAAACTGACCAACTCAAGATGAACGAACTGTTGCAATACTCCCGAGCCACCTACAAACATGTGCGCCACACGAATGCTCAATGTCAATTCTATGATTCTGCTTTGCTTAAGATGTACCATCAAGCTTATGCCATGCTGACTGACACTATCACATGGGTAGGAAAATCCCAAGAATATATTTTGAGTATGCTCAGTGCCTCTATCAGAATTCCCGATTCTACTTTGGACGATGGTGTTCCAGCTTTTGATGGTCTAAGGGAAAGCACGAAAAGGTTCAAGGTGTATTCCGTAAGATTAACTCGTGCTGCTCTCAACGACACCTTCGTTCCTCCTCCGGCCGATGCTGGCAAAACGGGGGAGAAAGAACAAGCTGATAGAACTCAGCACACAGGAGAAGCATCCGGTAGTCAGCAGCAACAAAAGGGAAAAGGCAAAGTCAATTCTGCCCAAGTCAATAGGAAGAAATAGTCTGGCTAGATTTGCTAGTTTTTATTCTTGACTTGTATTTTTTTTCCTTATCTGGCGTATTTTGTCTTGTTAACTATCTATAAAATTATGCATCCCTTATTCAAAATTGACCAATCTTATGAGATGCTTACTTACGTAATTGTGCTTTATGCTGGTCTGTCTTAATTGAACAAACAAACAAAAGAAAAAGGAATATACTCAGTACACACTAAGACTTGATACATCTGCTCTAATAATGTTTTCCCATAACTCTGATATCAAACTAACCATGTATCAAAACTGAGTAAAAACATATTCCACACAGTGACCTCTTCTGAAAGCTGACCTAGGCTCATCTGAATTAGATCTTCGAAGATCTAGAACTGAACTAAGTCAGTATAAGCATGCCTTAACTTTACTCAATTGAATCTTAGAAGGTTTAGAGTTAAGTTAAGTCAATAAATGCAACCCTTACGGGGGAGTAATTTCAGAAGCATAAAAAGAATTTCAATCATGGGGAATCTCAATGCTGAGTTCCATCAATTAAATATTTTGCCAACATCAAAATGGGGGAGTTTGTTGAAACACCTTTCCACATGATTTTGATTTGACAAAATTATTTAAGTTAATCCATGATTAAGGGACAATTAAATTTAAGTGCTTTGATTTAATTGTACTAATATGTTTGTTCAATGTTGAGTATAAATATAAATACAAATAGAAATAAAAAGTAAGACAGGATGAAGTCAGCATAAGATCACAGCACAAGCTGAGTAGAGTGGAACTCAGCGTGAAAGAAGATAAGTTATCTTCAGAACAGAAGCTTAAAGATCAAACAAATCAACGAAGCTGAGTGGAACGCAACTCAGTATCAAAAGTAGAAAAGTCTTCTTGAGAATTGTCTTGAAAAACAAAGTTAACCATGGAAGCTGAGTAAAAGAGAACTCAGTATTTGCATTAGCAACAATCGAAGACAATCGGTTATCAAAGTCAAGCTGAGTGATCTTCAGGACAGCATGAATGATCCGTTTGCTAAAAGACAAGATCCGACAACTGTCTGTACCAATAATAGAAACCTTGGAATTACGCAAAAGCCAATTTCAAGATGCATGGGTCAACTGTTCTTTTGCTAAAAGACAAACTGGCACAAAAAGACGAAACCTGCGAGAAGAAGACAAATTTGACGACTGCTGAATTCAGACAACAGGATTGGCCTGCAAAACTGAAACTGACCAGAACTTGTCTCAAAAAGGAGCCGTTTGGATCAACGGACAAATCCAAGATTCAAATCATTTCTGCTTCAGACCTTAACTATAAAAGGACATGATCATCCTTGGATCATTAGCCGAATACAACAAGAAAAAATAGTATACATACAAAGCACACAAAAACCAAAAGAGATCTTACACCAAATTTCTATTCTTGTGTAAAAGCTAGATTGATTTTCTGTAATCATCTAAAGTGTTCTTCATCCGAAAAGAACAATTTGTATCAATTGTAAATTGAGAGTGTTGTGCTGAGTACTTGGTGTTAAGTGCTCAGTGGTAGAGAAATCTAGGTGTTCGGTTATAGAACTTAGTAGGAGTTGAGTAGACGAATAGAGGACGGTACTCTTGCATATTCAACTGCCTTGTAAATGGTTTGTGCTCTACCTTTAAAGAGCTCAGTATTGGATTTAAAAAGCTCGAAGGGATTCTAGGGACTGGACGTAGGCGGAGAGGCCGAACCAGGATAAGTCGTACTGAGTAATCTCTAACTCTCTCTCAATATATATATATATATATATATATATATATCTGTATGTGTTGCTTGTCATATTTGCTCAGCATATAAATTGTTTAAACTGACACTGAGTAAATAAGAGTGCTGAGTTGGAAGCTGACCACAAAAGTGTCAATTCTCAACTCATATGTAAAATAGCTCTAGTCAGCTTCTGACTAAAGCTGTCTTACGCTACAATCGGCCGTGCTGACCTAAGCTGAGTGAACAAACTCAAGAAATTATTTTAAGTCAGCATAATTAAATCTGAAAAAGTTATATTAGTTCCTAACCCCCCCCCCCCCTTGGAACTAATCACACGGGACCAACAGAAGAGTCGGGAAGTGTTGAGTATGAAGACACCTATGAAGTTGATGATGATAGCAATGATCACAATGTGTATTTGGTGACTAGGGTGCCTATGCCTAGTGAAGAGGAGCCTAGCCAACGTCATCGATTATTTAGAACCCGATGCTTAGTTCTTGGGAAGAAGTGTTGGTCCCTTATAACGTAACAAGTTAGTTCCAAGGGGGGGGATAGGAACTATTTAAAATTTTGTACGTTGAGGCTGACTTCTTTTTCTTTCTAAAAGATTTACACAGCGCGCTGAGTGAACTTAAGACACTAGCTTAGTCAACTGATGACTAAGTCAGCTTCTTTCCTTGAGTCATGAGATAGCACTTGAGTCTATTCCTGAACTCAGATACTCAATGCACACGACTCAGCGTGACCTCTTTACTTAGTCAATTTTTAAGCAAGCAATATATATGTATAAGGAGTTTAAGGTTAGAGAGATGTTACTCAGCATATTTATCCAGGTTCGGCCTCTATGCCTACGTCCTGTCCCCGGAACACGTTTTGAGCTTTCGAATTCTCTACTGAGCTCTTTAACGGTAGAGCATCAAACCTTTTACAATAAGAAGCTGAGTATAATAAGAGTACCTTCCTCTATACCTCTACTCATTCCTATTCTATTGCTGAGTACTATAACCGAGTACTCAGCCTCTCCTTTCTAATTCTAGAAATGATAATAAGTTTGTCCTAAACAACAATTGCTAAGACACTTTAGATGATTGGATAATCACTCTAGACTTTTACACAGTAATATGGAAATTGGTGAAGTATTTGCTTTGCTTTTTCTCACAGAACTTCAAGTGTGAATTTGGTCAGCGTAATGGCTAGTTGAAGATCTGCATCGAATGAAGCAACTGAAAGGCCTATTTATAGTGACACTTAAGGTATCGGTTATTTCAAATTTCGAAATAACCGTTGGAGGGAAACGGCTTGATGTTGTTGTCACTCAGTACACGCTCAGTGCCGTTGGCCAATCAGATTATTGTATCTTCTGTCTTTGGTCAGTGCTGAGCAGCTTTTAGACAGACAGGCAGAATGTTTCGCCTTTTATGGCAAAGTCTTCCAGACAGCTTTCTGTGTCTTCTGAACTTTACCCAAAGTAGAAATACTTTGTCTTGAAGTTGTTCCTTGCTCAGCTGCTGTCTTGTACTCTTTGTCGTCCAACTCAGCAGCTTCGTTCCAAAGTAGATAAAGAAAGTCTTCCAGATCCTTCTTCATGCTGAGCTGCGTTTTGTCCACAACGACAACGTTTTGTTTACACGGGCTGAGTTTTCTTGGGCCTTTGACTTTCCTTTGGGCCTTTAGCCTTTTAGTCTTTATGTCTTATAAATAATTTAACTCAACATTGAACAAACACATTAGTGTAATAAATCAAAGCATTTAAACTTAGTGTGTTTTAGAATATTTTTTAAACATATACTCAAATAATTTTGTCAAATCAAAATCATGTGAAAAGGTGTTTCAACAAACTCCCCCATTTTGATGTTGGCAAAACTATTCAGTGAAGAACTCAGTTTTGAGCTCCCCCATGATAGTTGACCTTTTATAACTTAATAAACTCCCCCGTAAGGGTTGAGCTACTGACACAGTTTTACTCTAAACATTTTAAGGTTTAATCGAGTAAGTCCTAGGTCAGTTTTCAAATAAAGGTCAGCTCATGAAACATATTCTATTAACTCAGTTTTAAGCGGAAGATTTAACTATCAGAGAGCGCTGAGTATTTTGTTGTTCAATGAGTCTTATAAGACAATGTTAACAGCATACAATCAGAAGACATTAAGAATGATAAACACAGTTGATGTATGCAACACATAATAGCTCAGCATCACATAAGATTTTAATCAAGTTGAAAAATTTGATGCAAGCATAGTATTAATAAGTAATCAGCATTATACATAACAGGGATACTTAAGACTTAGAAACTAGCTATCCTAACTACGCTATTTCTTCTTATATATCAGTTTTTCCTTTCCCTTAAGCTGACTACTTCCAGCAGCCTCATGCTGAGTTCTTCCTGTTTGTTCTTTCTCCCCCGTTTTGGCAGCATCGGGAGGAGGAGGAGGCCTGAAGGTGCTGTTTTGAGCAGCTTCAGATATGCGAGCTGAGAAGTCCTTCAGCTTGCCGGTGCTTTCATTTATGCCATCAAAGACAGCAATACCATCGTCTAATACCTCTTGAGGCACATCAATTTCAGCAGCACTGAGGATGCTCAGTGCGTAGGCTTGAGATTTACCCATCCAAGTGAGTGTATCAGTCAGCGCAGCATAAGCTTGATGAAACATCTTTAGCAGAGATGAGTCATAGAACTGACGCTGAATGTTGGAATGACGGACATGGGTAAAGATTTGATGTGTATACTGGAGAATCTCATTCTGCTTCATCTGGTCAGTGTCCATCTCTACCTTGTTTAGATTCAGAAGACGAACAGCTTCGCCGATCTGTTCTACTGAGCATTGGGAGTAAGAGGAAAGCTGATGGTTTGTCTTCTCTTGCTCAGTTTGAAGCTGGGTGAATAACTGATGAACTTTGGCAGAAGTTGCATACCCTGAGTTCGCAACTGACAAGGCTTGAAATTGTCCCTGTAGGGAGTTGATATGTTGAACCATGGTCAGCTGGAGTTTAGCCAGCTTTGTTATGGACTCCTGCTTTGGTTGTTGGGCTTGGATATTGATCATTACACTCAGCAAGTCTTTTAGACCTCGAACCTCATTGAGAAGTTGAGTGACTTGTGGAAGCTGAGTGGACTCATTATCGGAAGACCCAGTAGCAGTGTCTGAAGTGTGATGAAGGTCTTGGATCAAGGCCTGAGCTGAGTTAATTATCCTTCTACCAGACTCAGTGGCAGTGAGGTAGTTGTATGAGTCTTCATTAGTTTGACCAGCTGGTGGAGGAGTGAGATTCAGTGCATCATTTGTAGTGCCAGTGGGGTCAGTGACTGGTCTTAGTGTTTCAACCTGCACTTGTTCTGTAGAATGGAGAGGTGATTGAACAGCAACATTGGATGCAGGTTCAGAGTCAGGCTGAAGCTGACTTTCTATTGAAGGTGGGATAGGTTCAGTGCTGACTGGAGCAGGAATTTCCTTAGCCGGCAGAGGGCTAGGTCCAGCATCTGCATTGAGAATTGGCTCGGTGTTGGTCGGGTTCTCAAAAGCATCTAAGTCGGCTTGTTCCTGTGGAAGAGAAACAGAGGCTTGCTTTTCAGTTTGCTCTAGCAGAGTCGTAGAAGGTTTTCTGAAGAATTTAAGCTTGATATTCGATGGATCAGTGGTTGGTCTTTTCTGCGTTAGATCATCCATGAAGGCAAGCACTGTTGTTGTATGTGCCTTGACAAGTCTTCTTCTTTTTCCCTGAGTCCTTGGAGGAGTGGGATCAGCGTGAATTGAATGAGATGGAGAATTTTCTCCTTTATCAACATCCTGCTGTTCTGTTTGCTCAGCACCTTCTTCTGTAGTCAACTCAGTGTGAGTTGGCTCAGCATCTTCTTCACTTGCTGTCTCCTCAGTGTCATTCTGACCACTCTCTTCTGCTTCTTCTTCTTGCTCATCATCCTGATCTTCCTCATCTAATTCTTCTTCCAATTGTTCAATGAACTGATCATCCAGTTCAACTTCATTGTTCTGTTGCTCAGTGGCAATACCTTGACTCTGAGCATAGTGAGAGTCGTCGGGAACAAAGAAGCCAGTAGGAATGGCATCGATTGGACTCAACTCCGAAGAGTTCTTCTGCTTCTTACTCAGAGGTTCTTCATCAACGTTTTCCCTTTCATCTGCCTCAGGCTCATCTTGCCTAGGTCTTTTCTCAGCTGACTTGGGCTCAGCTTGTGCAGTCGTTCCTTTGGACACAATCTTTATCTTCTTAGGAGCAGGAACAGCTTTCTTAGAGGTGCTTTGCACAGCTTTCCTCTTCCTGTCAGCAGGGGCCTTAGTTCTTTTGCCCTTTTTTATTACCGTCCCCTCAGCGTTTGGGTCAGCAGCACCTTTTGCTTTCTTGATTGGCTGATTAAACTTTAAAGCAAATAGGGCAGCGGCAGTAATCTCTGATCCTTGGCCCTTAGTTTCCCCCGTGAGGTCTACTCGGTGGTCAAGGAGGATTTTGGTAATGAGTGAACCCAGCCTTAGAGTGCCAGTGCTCCTTTGAAAGTCGGCAATCAAGAATACTGGCATGTTGATGGGCTTGTATGTCAGCATATGCCATATGAAGCATTGCTCAAAGTTTGTTGCTGAGCTGGTGCAATTTATCTTCGGGTAGATGTAATTAGTCAGCAGGTAGTTTGCCATCTTTTGGTGTTGGCCCATTGAAGTACTGGAGATTTCTCCAGCATGGCCAGTAGGTTTGCAGAACGTAGTGGAATTGTAACATCCCCCCCAAAATATATATATATATATATATAGTTAATTAGAGTAGTGTTAAAAAAATATAGAACCACCTTTTGATCAAAGTCAAATAAAAAGAAAGGGTAATAAAGGTAAATAAAGTTAGTATATAAAGGATAATGGTTAATTGTTTTAAATAGATAAAATAAAAAGGGTATAACAGTAATTATATTTAGTTACCGTGTACAATTAGAGAGAAGAGTAGAAAACCCTAGGATTTTCTTTTGTTGGAGCCGCACTACTGTCTACTCTTCTCTATTTCTGTGCAAAACTTGAAGGTTTTTAAGAGACGATAGTGAAAGAGTTGACGGGTAGCACTCAGGACTTAGCGTTTTGTTGGAGTTGCTTGAATTACCAAGTAAGTGATAGTTGATATATATTTGTTTGATTGTGGGGTTCTATATGTTTTTTTTTTCAGAATTAAGTTGTCAGGGTTTGATACAATGGACTTGACGTTGAAGGGATCATAATGTGTTGTGTAAATTGAGTGCTTGAGATTCGTATGACATTGGGTTGAGTTGGAATTCATGAATGCTATGGACTTGTGTAATGATATGGTTCTAGAATGTCTGATATGGGTTGTGTTAGGAGATAAACATGACAAATAGAGAATACTGGTTAATTAATAGCTTGTCATAGTGGATTTATACTCAATGGTCATTTCCTGATGTTGGTATATATGGTTGAGATGAGATATGATTTGCTAGACACTGGTCATTGTGGCCGGTGTCGGAGTATCTCAGGATGTTGGGAGATACTCTGTGCTGTTTTTGCTACGCATTGGGATGGTGCGGGGATACCTGTCGGTGAGTGGTATTCTGTGCTGTTAATATATAATATGATGAGTTTGTGACTGAGGTTACCGGTGAACCATTGAGTATACTTCTACTTGACAAGCAGGGCCCTTAACTAATAAATTAACATGAAAACATTTATGAAATTATAGTATGAGCTATAAAACATTATTTATGTGATAATTTATTGTCTTGTGATTATATTCAGGTATAACATATTTTGAGTGATTCATATGTTGCATGTGACATATATATATTAGCCATCACCTTATTGAGTAGGCAGCTCATCCCTTGCCACCTATTTTTCAGGTGACAAAGTTTAGCGGTCCAATTCTTTTCCTCTCCAGTTCTTTTCTGTTTCTGTTGATCGTGTTAGGTGGACCAGCGACGTTGAAATCTTCTTTTAGATTTAAAATATAGCTTTGGACTATAGTATGTGCTTAATTGGTTTGGATAATTTATTTGGAATTTTATTTGTAATTTTTGACTTAGAATTTAACGATTGAGCTATGAGTTTTGACTAGTATTTAATAAGGCATATTTATATGTTTGGGGAGTAATGAATGTCTTTTGAGAACCGGGTGTTACATTAGTGGTATCAGAGCGGGTCGACGTTCTTAGGGACGATTACGTGAAATTGCTTATTGACGTTCTTAGGGACGATTGTATGAAATTATTTATTGAACCCTACATTAATGTTATATATGATACATCGTAGGACTATGTCATCCAGAGGTAGAACACATACTGACAGAGCGTCTAGTGAGGATTCTGTCGAGTCCCAACATGGATCATTTGCACCTCCAAATGCTAGTGATGGTTCTAGATCTTCAAACGTACCAGGAGCTGGTATGCCACGGAACTTGCATCAGTTTGCTGAAATGATGACTGCAATGGCAGCTCAAGCTCAAGCTCAGGCTCAGGCTCAGGCTCAGGCTCAAGCTCAAGCTCAGGCTCAGGTTCAAGCTCAAGCTCAGGCTCCAATGGGTCCCTCTATTGATCATAACTTTGTGAGACTAAGGAAGATGGGGGCAGAAAACTTTTAGGGTACCACTGACCCTACCAAAGCTGAGGAATGGTTGAAGGACACTGAACGAGTGCTAGCCAGATTGAAGTGCACTCTTGAGCAACGATTGGACTACATTGTCTCTTTACTGAAGAAGCATGCTATTACTTGGTGGGAGTCTATCGAGAGAGCTGTTGTTGCTCCTAGGGTGATGACATATGAAGATTTCAAGAAGGAGTTTGCTGATAAGTATATGCCTCGAGTGTACCGAGATGAGAAGAAAGTGGAATTTTATAATCTGAAGCAGGGTAATATGACAGTAGCTGAATATGAGCTTCGATTTTCTGAACTTTCCAAGTATGCTCCAGATGCAGTGGCAACTGAGGAGGATAAGTGTTACCGTTTTGAGCAGGGTCTTAGATTGGAGATTCAGAAGTTTCTGGCAGTGAAGATTACTGATTTCAAAATCTTACTAGAATCAGCCACCAGAGTGGAGCGCACTCATCAGGAGGAGAGGCGTGTAGAGGGTGCTAAGAGGAGATATTCAAAGTCTCGGGGAGAACAAAACACTTCTTTTAAAAGAGGGGGGTCTTATGAGCACTCAACCAGTAGATCAGGGTTTCAACAAGGAGCTGCTAGCTTTAGAAGTGGAGGCAGGTCTGGATTTAGGAGATCTTCTGGGTATGGCCGAGGTACTAGTGAGCATAGTTCTTATAGTGCTCCATCAGTGGGTACTGGTAGGGCATTCAGTGCTGGAGCTGGAGGTTCTTCTGAGAGAAGGTCTGCACCACCACCGACTTGTGATACTTGTGGCAGAAATCATTTTGGAACATGTTGGAGAGCTGGGAGGATTATTTGTTATACTTGTGGTGAGCATGGTCACATCCAGCGTGACTGTTAAGCAACTAGAGGTACTAGTGGTAGCACTCCTTCAGTTACAGTGGGACAAGACAGTATGGGCTATAGTGGTACTAATGATGGCAGAGGTCGTGGTAGAGATCGAGGAGGTTGAGGTGGAGGTCCTAGTGGGATCGGAGTTCAAACAACACTTGCACAATATCAAACAAGGGTTTTTGCATTGACCGGAGATGAGGCACTTTCTTCTACTGAAGTCATTACCGGTATTATTTCTATTTCTGATATTCCAGCTTTTGTTTTGATAGATCCAGGATCCACACATTCATACATGACACTTGCTTTAGCTTTGAAAGTACCTGGTAACATAGAATCATTAGGTTACGAATTATGTGTTCATATGCCTGCGGGTAGTAGTGTTGTGGTGAATAATGTTAGGAGGAATTGTCCAATTAAAATAGGAGGGGTGGAGTTTCATGCAAATTTAATACTAATGGATTTCAAGGAATTCGATATTATCTTAGGGATGGATTGGTTGTCTCAATATAAGGCAATTGTAGATTGTTGTGCAAAGGAAGTAGTGATAAAGTCTACTAAAGGGGAGAAGGTAGTTGATAACATTAGGATATTATCATAAGGACCGAAAGGGGTAATTACCTTAAGATATGCCACGTAGCAAAGGAAGCCGTCTGGCGGATCATCCTAGATCAGCTCTAAGAGATCCGTCGGTGGATCTCTTAGACGAATCTCTCCATTTACCTAGATAACGGCTGGCCGCCGTCTCGGCCATAAATGATTATTAAATGAATCATTAAATAGTCTCAAACCGCCAAATTAAGAGTAACTTGTAACCGCCATTAAATGAGCATTAATGGAGGCTTTCTAGTTACCTAGGGGTTACGAATTCCTCAACTATATATAGCCTACCTTTCCATACTATCAAGGTACACTTACTTTTATATTCTCTAAGCTTCGTCAATATAGTTTATTCTCCCTATATTCTACTGACTTTGGCATCGGAGTGTCCCCGGCCGATCCCAACGGCGCCTCACAGGGACGTGATCCGATCAGAAGTTTCTCTTGTGTTATCAATTGGTGCGGTGAAGGTGGAATCCTTGATCAAATAAAGGATTTTTCGTTCACAGTGAAACAACATGACCGATGAAGGACCAAATCCCTCCTCTGGGATTGAATCACCGATAATTACACCATCTAGTGCTGGACGCATAAGCACAATTGCTCCTACAATAAATATTGATGGAAATATGCCCACTGCCTCTTTCATCGATATGTGTGTTCAGGATATTGAGGCACGATATGGACTTGAGATAGGGAACCGCCTACGGGCATCCATGACTATCCCTCCGTGTTGGAGTACAATATCTACGACATCTGTCTCATCCTTACCTCCTTTAAACTTTGGTCTAGGACCGGGTGCCCATGGCTCTTCATTCCTTCAAACTCTTAATATTGATTCCATAATAACCACTACGGCACCAGGTGACGGATGACAGGTTAACATGGAGTTATTTCCTGGCGAGGGAAGTCGAAGGAATGATACGGTCCCTCCTGGCGGATCGGGGGTTCCAAGGTTTAGTCTCGATGGACCAAATGTACCCAAGCGTCCGCGGACAAATTCGTCTCTTGGCGGATTCAAGGAGCCCATGCGCAAAAAGCATAAAAAGAATAAAAATAAGCGAGCAGGATCCCCACGCCGTGGCAGATCTCCTCCATCTACTGGTCGTAGAAGAAGTAAAAGGCCAGAAATAACATCTCATATAGGTGGACCACCGCCGCATCCATCTTCGGGAACTGTTGGACACACCTCGTCAGGAGGCCAGCAATGAGGAAATGGTCCAACTCCACCAGGCAGAGGAGGCAGTGGAGGAGATGGGGGAGGAAGGGGAGGGAACGGACGTGGTAATGCAGGAAGACATTTGCCATCAGATCCATCGTCTGAGTCAAATTCTTCTTCTTCTTCTTCTCCAAGTAGATCGCCACGAAGGGGTCGCCCCAAGGCGGATCCGAAGAATTTTGATGATAGGGTGAGGGCCCTAGTACTCCAAATGAACGAAGAAAATGCTAGGCATAATCCATTCGCCAATAGGGATTCGCCTTTTGCAGCCTGGATCGAGGCAGAGGAAACCGACAGAGCTTTCAAGATTCCCAACCTTGCGATATACACAGGCAAAGATAATCCGGAGGCTCATATTCGAAAATATCGAATCTTAGCCAGACTCAATAGAGCTACTGAACCCGTGCTTTGCAAAATGTTTGTCACCACATTAGGAGGTCCAGCTTATTTGTGGTTTCAATCTTTACCTCCAGGCTCAATAAACAGCTTTGATCAATTGAGCAGGGAATTTTGTGCAAAATTTGCTGGATGCATCCCTGCAGTGGTGAAATCCGGAAAGCTTTTCGAATTAAAGCAAAAGGCGAATGAGCCCCTCCGAGATTATGTGGACACTTTCAACCAGTTGTGTATACAAATAGTTGATGTCGATATCTCCGTAGCTGTGGAATGTTTCGTGAGAAACACTACATGTAAAAGTTTACAAGAGGACCTCATCCGCAAAAAGCCTACCAGCATGGCAGAGTTGATGGAGCGTTGCAAAGACTTTATAAAGGTTGATGATATTCGCCAAGGTTCTCCATCATCGCCAAAAAAAGACAAAGGCGAATCTCGTCCCCGAGATCGGGACAGAGACAAACGTCAAGATTCTTCTTCTCGGAGCAAACGAAGGGATTCTAGGAACAAATCGACGTTTGTCACTTCCTTCACACCTCTCAATGCTTCTAAAAGCGAGGTTCTTATGTGGATCGAGAATAGTCAGCATAAACGGATCATTTCATACCCCGAGCCAAAAGGAGGGGAGTACACCAATAAAGGAAAGAATCCTAAAAATTATTGCAAGTATCACAGGAAAAATGGCCATGATACAGACGCTTGCTGGGAGTTAGCTCGAGAAATTGAGCGACTCATTGAAAGAGGAAAGTTGGATCGGTTCATCCAAACAGAAGGAAAGGAAGATGATAGATCCAAGGAGGACCCAAAGAAGAAAGGAAAGGGTACCATCAATGTCATAGCAGGCGGACCTGGCTATCAGCCAGCATTGAAAAAGGCGAAGACAACCACCCTTGACAGGACATCGCTAAACCGCCCCTTCTCGGATGCGGGTCCTGAGATTTTACCCCATGCGGACGCACTGGTCGTCACTATGACGGTCGAAGGTTGGGAGATGAAGAGGGTAATGATCGATACAGGAAGTTCATGTAATGTCATTACTCGAGGAGCATTCGTCAGACTCCGAATTGATCCCGTCTAGGTGGAGCCAACGGTGGTTGACATTTTGGGAGTGACAGGTCATACCATTCAGACGAAAGGCCAAGTAACTTTGGATTGTGAGCTTGCTGATAATGATCAAGTTTGGAGAGGAGATTTGGAGTTCTCAATCTTGGATGGACAATTAGCTTATAACATTATCCTTGGACGACCTTTTATCTCCGAAGTTGCAGCTCTTATCTCTATTCGCCATTTGACACTTTACATTCCCACGGTCAAGGGAGGTGTGATGGTCAAAGGTTGTCAAAAGGTAGCCCAAGAAACATATTCGGCATCCTTAACGATTTGCCCTCAATCTAAAGAAGAAGATGAGGAAGAGCGTGTCACAATGGCCCTAGGTGAAACCGAAATGTACTTTGCGGTAGAAGAGAAGCAGGTGCGAATAGCTAAGGGGCTACAGGGCAAGATCCGGGATGCGATCACCAAAGTACTTTGTGAAGCTGAAGATGTCTTTGCATGGAAGGACGAAGTTCTCCCGGGAATCAGCCTAGATGTGATCACCCACAAGCTTAACATCGATAAAGATGCAGTTCCTGTGGCTCAAAAGCGGAGAAATCATGGTCCAGAAAGGCAAAAAGCGATAGAAGAAGAAATCGCCAAGCTCCAAAAGGCGGATGCCATTGAGGAAGTACTTTACACTCAGTGGTTGGCGAACGTAGTGCTAGTC
The DNA here is from genome assembly GCF_963576675.1 of Euphorbia lathyris. Lineage (NCBI taxonomy): Eukaryota > Viridiplantae > Streptophyta > Magnoliopsida > Malpighiales > Euphorbiaceae > Euphorbia > Euphorbia lathyris. The sequence goes on from NC_088913.1 coordinate 20,165,916, forward strand.
AAGAAAGCTGGCGGATCTTACCGCATGTGCATTGACTTTACGGATCTCAATAAAGCTTGCCCTAAGGATAATTATCCTTTGCCATGCATAGACATGCTTGTAGATGGAACGGCTGGTCACGCAATGTATTCATTTACCGACGTAAAGTCAAGTTATCATCAAATCCCGATGGAGCCCTCAGATAGGATCAAGACCTAGTTCGTAACTCATCAAGCGACTTATTTTTTTAAAGTCATGCCCTTCGGGCTCAAAAAACGCAGGAGCTACCTATCAGAGGATGATGAACAAGATATTTGCAGACAGTAAGACTGATAATTATTCTGTCTATGTAGATGACATGATCATTAAAAGTACAACTGTGGAGAAGCATGCAGAGGATATAAGGGGGGTACTGGATGTACTTCGCCACCACAACATCAAGTTGAATCCAGAGAAATGCACTTTCGGGGCCACATATGGCAAATTTCTAGGGTTCATGATTAGCGAAAGAGGAATTAGCCCAAATCCTGACAAAGTCAAAGCAGTCCTAGAAATGCAACCTCCTAGGAATATCAGAGAAGTACAACGCCTCAATGGGCGTATCATAGCCTTGGGCAGGTTTATCTCTTGCTCAGCTCGTAGATGTTAGCCTTTTTTCGAAGTTATCAAGGGACAAAAGGCGTTTGAGTGGAATGAAGATTGCCAAAATGCATTCGAAGGAATCAAGCGGTTCCTTACAGAGCCACCCATGATGAGTCGACCTTTGAAGGGGGAGGATCTATACATGTACGTGTCAGTTACGGATAAAGTCGTATGCACAGTCATGGTGCGAGAAGAAGATGGCCAACAATTCCCCATTTATTACGTGAGTAAGGTTTTGAAAGATGCTGAAACTAGATATTCGAAGTTGGACAAAATGGCACTGGCTGTCGTAACCACGGCAATTCGCCTTAGGCCATACTTTCAGGCGCACACCGTGATAGTTCGAACCCATATACCGATGAAAAAGGTATTACAGAAGCCGGACACTTCGGGAAGGTTGATGGAATGGGCGATTCGCCTGGGCGAATTCGATGTAAGGTATGAAAGCAGGTCATCTTTGAAAAGTCAGGTCCTGGCGGACTTCGTGAATGAATTCACTGACGAGGGGATATCTCATCCCAAGCCTCCATTAGAAGAGTGGTCGATGTATACCGATGGAGCTTCCTCTGCAGATGGAGCTGGTGTAGGAGTTGTGATCAAAGGTCCCCACTATATAAGATTGCGATACGCAGCAAAGTTAAATTTCCATGCTACTAATAACGCTGCGGAGTACGAGGCTCTAATATTGGGCTTACGCCTACTTCAAGAAATCACCCCGGAACAGATCGTGATATACAACGATTCTAAACTAATGGTCAACCAGGTGATCAAGAATTACGAGGTGAAGGACGAGGTTCTAGCCAAGTATGTAGCAGAAGTCAAAAAGATTCTAGATAACCTTGAAGCTAAAGAAACTAAGTGGGAATTGGTTCACATACCAAGGGAATCCAATACAGAGGCTGATCAATTGGCCAAAATGGCTTCTTGTGAAGTAAACTGGGCGGATCCAGATTGTCCCTTCGAGGTAAAAATGGCTCCAGCATTCGCTACTAAAGAAGTGTCCGTACTCACAACGGTGGAAGATGATTGGAGGACAGTCATCCGCCAATATCTACTAAATGGAACATTACCTGAAGACAAGGAAGAGGCGAAGAGGATTGTCAGGAGATCAGCTTACTTCTCCTTGATCAATGATGGTCTTTACAGAAAATCCTTTAGTCATCTTTGGCTAAAATGCATTCTACCAGAAGAAGGGCAGCAGATCCTCAAGGAGCTGCATGAAGGATCTTGTGGGTCGCATGAAGCATCCGCCACGATCTTGAGGAAATCCAGGATAGCAGGTTTCTACTGGCCCACAGCTGAGTTAGATGCCCAAAGTTTGGTGGAATCTTGTCACAGTTGTCAGATTCATGCGAATGAGTCACACACTATCAAGCACATTCAGAGACCAATTATTGAAGGCCGTCCGTTCGCCCTTTGGGGAATAGACATCGTTGGCCCGTTTCCTCCAACTCGTCGGCAAAAGAGGTATGTAATAGTAGCAGTGGATCATTTCACCAAATGGGTAGAAGCCGAGGCCGTTTCCTCCATTACAGCAGAACAGATAGTGGAGTTTGTCAAGGATAACATCGTAGGAAGATATGGCATTCCACATACCATCATCACTGACAACGGGACACAGTTTAACTGTGGCAAATTCAAAGCTTTTTGTGAGGGATTGGGCATCCTGAACAGATTCGCCTCCGTTTATTATCCCCAATCCAATGGAATGACCGAAGTGACCAATCGAACGATTGTAAAAGGGATAAAAAAAAGAGGTTGGGTGAACACGATAAAAAATGGGCGGACCAGCTTACAAGTGTTTTGTGGGCCTATCGCACCACCCCAAGAACTGCTACGGGAGAAACGCCATTCGCCCTTTCTCATGGAGTGGAAGCCGTAATCCCCGTTGAAATACAAGTCCCCAGTGATCGAGTGGCCTTTTACTGTGAAAAAGACAACGATAAGCGATTAATGGAGCGTCTGGATCAGGTTGAGGATCGCAGGAATCAATCCTATGTACGCATGGCGGTATATAAACAGCGGATCGCATCCTATCATGATAAAAATGCCAAGCTTGTGGATCTAAAGATAGGAGATCTTGTGCTTCGCAAGGCTGATAAAGTCCAATCTCGAGAAGGCAAGGGCAAGTTGGGGATCAATTGGATAGGTCCATACCAAATAGTGGAGAAGGTGGGACCAGCCACATTCAAAATACAAGATACGGAGGGCAACACCTTGCCACGCACCTGGAACCTCCAAAATCTCCGTAAATACTTTGTTAGAAAATAAAGTGTGGTCTTGAGTACTCTTTTTCCTTTAACAAGCTTTTTCCCATGGGGTTTTTCTTGTTAAAGGTTTTGACGAGGCTCATCTATAAAAGACCTGTCCGCAGTAATAAGGTGTTCATCCCATTAATAAATATCATTGGTTTTATTATTCATGTTCTTTTTATAATTTACTGCTGCAATATCAATATTCCAGTCTTAAAAAGAAAGGGGAGGCACCCAACGTTCTCCACATTCGCAATATATCGCTATCTTAAAGCACATAAGAGGATCAATCTTATGGGCAGATCCGTCTCTGGGCGGATCCCAATCTTTAATAAGAGTTAAAACGATCCTTGGACGCAAGGTCTTTACACTCTCTTATCCTTTTCAAAAAGGAATTCACAAGTCCTACGGGCGGCTCACTTCACCTCAAAGATAGGTAGCAAGTTGAACCCCTGGGCAGCTTTACTTCCTCTAAAGAAGGAATAGAACAGCTCCAAACCTTCACAAAGGTTCATATAATGAAGTATGGCTGGCCACCTACTTCAAACAAAAATCCTAAACATACTCACATTAAAAAACACTGTCCTGCGCAAGGATAGAAGTAGCATAATGTTTATACATAGCAATGTTTGGAATTATGCTTGAAAAGTTTTTACAAAAACTTGTTAACTAAATGATAATAGGGGCATCTTCTTTTGTGCTTCCTTCGCCCCCAACGCTCACTTGAGGGTCTTTCTTCTCCACAGTCAGGGATCCGCCTTCAAGAGATACTTCCTTATCCCCTTTTTGTTCAGAATCAGCTTTGGATGACATCTCCTAGAGGTCATCCAGCGCAACTGTGGTAGAAGGTTTGACGTCCGGCAGGGTTCCCTTCATCCATTTTCGCACATAGTTGCGAAGGTACTCCTTGGCATTGGGCATCTTCTTGAACCTTGCCACATCTTCCGGTTCGGGGACAGCGAACTCAGGATCTGTGAAATCAACTTCAGGATGGGATAAAGAGAAGTACGCCATAAGCATCTCTCCATAAAAGAAGGCTTGTTCGCCCGCTGTGTATTCCGCTTCCCCAAGAGCATCTTCATGGCTTTTAGCATCAGAAGCTATTTTTGCCTTCAGGTTTTGTATCTCCTCGTCTCGGAGGACTAAAGCAGCGGTAGCGGAGGCTAGGTTCGCGTTGGCAGTGGCAATAGTGGAATTGGCATTTGCTATCTCTTTCTCTAGCTTTTCAATAGTTGCCCTATTCGCCACATTCTGAAGAACTCCATTCTCCAGAGTGCGCAAACGAGCATACAGCTGAGAAAAAACAAAAGGATTTAGCCTAAGAACGAAACAAATCATCACATTCTTTTAAAAACTCACCGAAAGAAGCTCAGACTTTCCCTTATGGACGTGGATCGATTCAGGAATTTGGTCATAATCCTTTTGTACTTCTCCCACCTGTCCTAAAGCTTCGTCCAGGTCATTTAAGAGAGATTCATTCTCAAAAGTTCCTTGAACCCCAAACTTGGCGGACCAATATCCGCCGATATCAGGCTTCGCCATCTGCTTAAATAGGAAAAATCATACGCCGCTTTAAAATCAGATGAGCAGGAAACAAAATCAAGAGACTAATTACCTGAGCCACTTTCTCAGTAGGTTTGGCGGATTTAATCGCGTCCGCCATTATCTTGGTACTCCCAACATTATTGGGCCGCCTCTTCTTCAGCGGCGGATCGATAGCCATCTCCATAGGGCGTTTGCCCGTATCAGGTTGAGGGTTAGCCGCGTGATTTTTCTTGCGGGCTTCCTCTTCTTGAAACATCCTGCGCGTCTCTGCAAGAGCACGATTTGCCTTAGACACACCCCTGTCAAAGAAGATATCAGAATAATTAAAGCTCCTGAATTATACAAAGTACCTTGATCAAACTGAGTAATTTTTGAATAAATGAATTGATCCTCCACTCGGCGGATCAGAGGAATGTCACTCATCATGAAGGCTAAGGCATCCGCATACGTCCATGCATCCGCCTTAATTTGCTTCATGAGATCCGCCACCTTTTCATCACTGTGTGTTAAGATTCGCATATCGCCCGCCATGTGTAGCGGACGAGAATTCCAGACAGAAGGAAAACCTAACGGGTCATCCTCCTTTATCTTCACGTAGAAAAAACTCTCGTCCCAACTATGAACGTTGGACATTTTGTCGTAAAAGGGCGAATAAACACCAAATTTAGCAAATGTAAGATAAGACTCCGACTTCCTCCTGGAGGGTTTGTGAAAAGCTCTAAAGATTCGGCCATTATACACTACACCTAAATTTGACGCAAGATAACAATCTAACGCCATGTCAAGCCAGCCGTTGGGGTGTAGCTGGCTGACGGCGATGTCAAAATACGAGAGGATATCCGCCAACATCTGAGGAAGAGGAAGGCGAAACCCTCTCTCAATATGACTACAAAATACAGTAAAGAAGCCCACCGGCGGATTGGAGGGGCGTTGATGAGAAGCTGGGAGTTGGGTTTCGTAATTTTTGATCCACGAAAAGCGATCCGATAGACTCGCCAAATCCGTGGCACTCATACGAGACGAAGTAGACTCCGCTCGAGGATTCTTTTTTCTAACAGGAACAGAAGAAGAGGCCATTAAACCCAGAAACCGGTTATGGGCACTGGCCGTGGTAAAACCGGAAAAGAAAGATGGGTTTCCGGTGGAACGAGTCTGGTAAGGGTTACGCGCCGAGTTATTGAACTCAGTTGAACCAAAATTAATCTCGCCGACAGAAGATTGGGAGTTTTCCGACGAGGATGTGGTCCAACTAAAATCTAGTTCGATCTTGGGAGAAGGCGTCGAATTAAAGAGCTCAGAAGTTGACCTAGAGGATGAAGATGAACTTCTAAACATTCAGAGTAAAAGAAAAAGCACTTACATGGAAATGTAGAAGCTTGAGTAGGATCTTTGAAGTTTCTGAGGAAAAGCTTCGAAAACGGGAGGAAATGAAAAATGAGAAAGGAAGAGAAACTTCGGAAGATGAAAGATGGTTTTTGAAACGTTCCTAGGGCCGTGTGCTATTACACATGTCGATCATCAAAGGACGTTGAACAGAGTGCACATTAAATGCGGAAGCATAAGACGGCGCGCAGAAGTCCAAAAGCCCTAAAGGACTTTAAAGGCATTTTGGGGGGGGGGCTTCTGATAACATTAGGATATTATCATAAGGACCGAAAGGGGTAATTACCTTAAGATATGCCACGTAGCAAAGGAAGCCGTCTGGCGGATCATCCTAGATCAGCTCTAAGAGATCCGTCGGCGGATCTCTTAGGCGAATCTCTCCATTTACCTAGATAACGGTTGGCCGCCGTCTCGGCCATAAATGATTATTAAATGAATCATTAAATAGTCTCAAACCGCCAAATTAAGAGTAACTTGTAACCGCCATTAAATGAGCATTAATGGAGGCTTTCTAGTTACCTAGGGGTTACGAATTCCTCAACTATATATAGCCTACCTTTCCATACTATCAAGGTACACTTACTTTTATATTCTCTAAGCTTCGTCAATATAGTTTATTCTCCCTATATTCTACTGACTTTGGCATCGGAGTGTCCCCGGCCGATCCCGACGGCGCCTCACAGGGACGTGATCCGATCAGAAGTTTCTCTTGTGTTATCAGTAGTATTTGTGGGGAAACAGGTAGTTGTTCCATCATGCTTAGTATCAACTATCCAAGCTTTTAGTTGGATTAGAGAGGGTTGTGATGCATTTCTAGCTCATATTGTGGACACTGAGGTAAAAGGTTCAGGTTTGGATGATATATACGTGGTGAGGGAGTTTCCTGAAGTCTTTCTTGATGATTTGCCTAGTTTGGCTCCACCTAGAGAAGTGGACTTTACCATTGATACCTTACCAGGGGTGGCTCCTATATCTATTGCACCATACAGAATGGCACCTATTGAGTTGGAGGAGTTGAAGAAACAATTAGAGGAATTGTTAGATAAAGGCTTTGTTAGACCAAGCACTTCACCTTGGGGTGCACCAGTCTTATTCGTGAAGAAGAAGGACGGGAGTATGCGACTTTGTATCGATTATCGACAACTGAATAGGGTAACTGTGAAGAACAAGTACCCTTTGCCGAGGATTGATGATTTGTTGGATCAGTTGAAGGGAGCAAAAATCTTTTCAAAGATTGATTTGAGGTCTGGATATTGGCAATTGAGGGTAGCGGATAAAGACGTTTCTAAGACAGCTTTTCGTACGCGTTATGGGCACTATGAGTTTCTAGTGATGCCATTTGGATTGACAAATGCACCAGCTGCATTCATGGCTCTAATGAACCGCATATTTCAGCAGTACCTGGATCAATTTATTATCGTCTTTATTGATGATGTTTTGGTGTACTCAAAAACGAAAGAGGAGCACGAGTTGCATCTGAGAATAGTGTTGCAAATTTTAAAGGAGAATGAATTATATGCAAAATTGAGTAAGTGTGAATTTTGGATGGAACATGTAGTCTTTTTGGGTCATGTGGTGTCTAAGGATGGGGTTATGCCTGATCCGACTAAAGTGAAAGCTATTATGGAGTGGAATCCACCAAAAAGCGTGAGTGAAGTAAGGAGTTTTCTAGGTTTAGCAGGTTACTATAGAAGGTTTGTGGAAGGATTTTCAATTATTGCTGGGCTATTGACGAAGTTGTTGAGGAAAGGTGTAGTATATCAATGGACTGAGCGGTGTCAGAAGAGTTTTGATGAATTGAAGAAAAGATTGACATCATCACCAGTGTTAGTACTACCATCTGGTAGAGGTGGATTTGTGGTGTATACTGATGCTTCAAAGTCTGGATTGGGATGTGTAATGATGCAGAATGGGAAGGTGATTGCTTATGCCTCTCGTCGGTTGAGAACACATGAGGTGAATTATCCCACACATGATTTGGAGTTAGCAGCAATTGTTCATGCCTTGAAGATTTGGAGACATTACTTGTATGGGGAAACATTTCAGATTCTCACAGATCATAAGAGTCTGAAATATATCCTTACACAAAAAGAGTTGAATTTGAGGCAGAGAAGATGGATCGAGTTATTAAAGGATTATGACTGCACCATTGATTATCACCCGGGCAAAGCGAATGTTGTAGCAGATGCATTGAGTAGGAAGACTTCAGAAGTGCTAGCGAGCATGAAGGGTTATAATATAACATCATTAGTGGATTTAAGGGCTATGAACGTGAGATTAGGTGTGGATGAGGTGACTGGGTTGATGGCTACACTACAGGTAAGGCCAATGTTGGAAGGTAGGGTTATGGAATTGCAAGCTCAAGATCTTTATCTTCAGAAAATGAAGGAGAAGATTCAACAGGGGAAGAAGCCCAACTTTTCCATTCGAGGTGATGGGATGATTATGATGGGAAGTCGAGTATGTGTACCTGAATTGGGGGAGTTGAAGATTGAGGTTATGAAGGAGGCACATAATGCACCATATGCAATGCATCCAGGTAGTACAAAAATGTATCGAAACTTGAGACCACATTACTGGTGGCGGGCTATGAAGAAAGACATTGCTGAATTTGTGGCTAAATGTCTTACATGTCAGCAAGTTAAAGCAGAACATCAAGCACCAGTTGGGAAATTACGACCTTTAGCTATTCCATCATGGAAATAGGAAAGGATCACCATGGACTTTGTTATTGGACTGCCTAGGACACTACGTAAACACGATGCCATTTGGGTGATTGTAGACCGGCTAACTAAATCCGCTCATTTCTTGCCAATGCGGAAAACTGATCGTTTAGACAAGTTAGCAAGGTTATATCGGGATAAGATTGTGAGATTGCATGGTGTTCCAGTCAAGCATTAGATAGGGATCCCCGTTTCACTTCTCGATTTTGGGGTAGTTTGCAAAAAGCTTTAGGAACAAAGCTGAATTTTAGCACAACTTTTCACCCTCAAACAGATGGACAATCAGAACGTACTATTCAGACTCTAGAAGACATGATGAGGGCTTGTGTATTGAATTTCCAGGGAGATTGGGATAAGCATTTACCTTTGATTGAGTTTGCTTATAATAATAGCTTCCATTCTAGCATCGGGATGGCACCATATGAGGCTTTGTATGGTAGGAAGTGCAGGAATCCTGTTTGTTGGGATGTGGAAGGCATGAGGCAGTTGGAAGGACCTGAATTGGTACAAGAGACAGTTGAGAAGATAGAGACGGTAAAGAAGTGTATACAAGCGGCACAAGACAGGCAGAAAAGTTATGTTGATAAGCATCGTCGGGAGATGGAGTACGAAGTAGGAGATCGTGTGTTCTTAAGAGTTTCACCTTGGAGAGGAATCGTTCGATTTGGGAAAAGGGGTAAGCTAAGTCCTAGATACATCGGACCATATGAGATCATAGAAAGGATTGGACCATTGGCTTACAGATTAGCGCTGCCAGTAGAGCTATCACAAATTCATGATGTTTTCCACGTGTCAATGCTAAGAAAGTATCGATCGGATCCCAGTCACGTGATTTCTGAACCATAAATTCAAGTAGTCAAGAACTTGACATACAAGGAGGAGCCAGTGGAGATATTAGAGACCGAGATAAGGAAGCTGAGAAGGCGAGAGATTCCAATGGTGAGAGTTCGATGGAGTCATCATCGATCTCTACGAGAGGCTACCTGGAAAATTGAGGAGCACATGAGACAAAAATATCCTCATCTCTTTGATGCTTCGGGTACGTAAATTTCGAGACGAAATTTCTTTTTAGGGGGAGAGAACTGTAACATCCCCCAAAAAAAAAATATATATATATATATATATATATATATTTAGAGTAGTGTTAAAAAAATATAGAACCACCTTTTGATCAAAGTCAAATAAAAAGAAAGGGTAATAAAGGTAAATAAATTTAGTATATAAAGGATAATGGTTAATTGTTTTAAATAGATAAAATAAAAAGGGTATAACAGTAATTATATTTAGTTGCCGTGTACAATTAGAGAGAAGAGTAGAAAACCCTAGGATTTTCTTTTGTTGGAGCCGCACTACTGTCTACTCTTCTCTATTTCTGTGCAAAACTTGAAGGTTTTTAAGAGACGATAGTGAAAGAGTTGACGGGTAGCACTCAGGACTTAGCGTTTCGTTGGAGTTGTTTGAATTACCAAGTAAGTGATAGTTGATATATATTTGTTCGATTGTGGGGTTCTATATGTTTTTTTTTCAGAATTAAGTTGTCAGGGTTTGATACAATGGACTTGACGTTGAAGGGATCATAATGTGTTGTGTAAATTAAGTGCTTGAGATTCGTATGACATTGGGTTGAGTTGGAATTCATGAATGCTATGGACTTGTGTAATGATATGGTTCCGGAATGTCTGATATGGGTTGTGTTAGGAGATAAATATGACAAATAGAGAATACTGGTTAATTAATAGCTTGTCATAGTGGATTTATACTCAATGGTCATTTCCTGATGTTGGTATATATGGTTGAGATGAGATATGATTTGCTAGACACTGGTCATTGTGGCCAGTGTCGGAGTATCTTAGGATGTTGGGAGATACTCTGTGCTGTTTTTGCTACGCATTGGGATGGTGCGGGGATACCTGTCGGTGAGTGGTATTCTGTGCTGTTAATATATAATATGATGAGTTTGTGACTGAGGTTACCGGTGAACCATTGAGTATACTTCTACTTGACAAGCAGGGCCCTTAACTAATAAATTAACATGAAAACATTTATGAAATTATAGTATGAGCTATAAAACGTTATTTATGTGATAATTTATTGTCTTGTGATTATATTCAGGTATAACATATTTTGAGTGATTCATATGTTGCATGTGACATATATATGTTAGCCATCACCTTATTGAGTAGGCAGCTCATCCCTTGCCACCTATTTTTCAGGTGACAAAGTTTAGCGGTTCAATTCTTTTCCTCTCCAGTTCTTTTCTGTTTCTGTTGATCGTGTTAGGTGGACCAGCGACGTTGAAATCTTCTTTTAGATTTAAAATATAGCTTTGGACTATAGTATGTGCTTAATTGGTTTGGATAATTTATTTGGAATTTTATTTGTAATTTTTGACTTAGAATTTAACGATTGAGCTATGAGTTTTGACTAGTATTTAATAAGGCATATTTATATGTTTGGGGAGTAATGAATGTCTTTTGAGAACCGGGTGTTACAGGAATACCCAGTGATGTCCTGATCTCCAGACTTCCTAAGAATGGCTCCTTCATTCTTGAGTTTCAGAAGGCTGGCTAGGTAGGTGGGATTGATGAAGATGGTTTTGTCCTTCACCTTGGTGACTAAGTGGTCCTGGTTGTCATCAGCGACACACAGGTTGTGGTAGAATTCCCTTACCAAGTCAGGGTAGGTATTGTAGCTTATTGAGAATAGCTCGATCCAGCCATTCTTCGAAATCCACTCACAGAATGGTTGCTCTTTTTCCACAAATTCTTTCGAGAACCACCTTGAGTAGTCAATCTTGTATTCCCTGACGTTCTCATAGACCCTGGTATATGTTCGTTGCTTAGGTTTCTTTCCCTTGGAGGAGGTACCTTGCTCAGTTTGGGTTTTCTTGCTCGGTGTGGTAGCTTTGGTTTGATCATGCTGGGTAGGAGACTTAGGGTTTCCAGCAGATTGGTGACCGGCATCGGAGATGTTTACAGAGACGTTTGTCATTTTCGCAGAGAGGATTTGAAGGATTTGAAGATTTTAAGAGAGAAAGTGTTAATGGCAGAGAATTCTGTAAGCTTAAAGAAGTAAAGGTGGGGATTTACCCACTATTTATAGAGGTGAGAGATGGATCTTATCGAATCCATATGTCAGTTTTGCCCTTGGGATATTCAACCGATAAGAATCCTGGCATTTATGACACATTTGGAGCATACATCATCCTAGGTGGCTATACGCGTGCTTTTTCATTCAATGCAACGGATCAATTTACTCAGTGTGAGAATCCTAATCGTTCTATATTCTGAGTAGTCAGTTTTATACAAACGGATGATTTAAGTAATTGGTTGCTCAGTTTGAGATAACTACTCAGTGCGCATATTTGCTCAGTATGTGATATTCATTCATTTAGCATTAAACACTCAATATACATCTATTCACTCAGCAAATAATAGCATAAACCATTCAGCATGGTAATTCACTCAGCATGAATATATTTAGAACTAGAATTTACTGAAGAGGATTGAACATACCAATGGCTTCTCTCAATATGCTGAACTGCTCACGAGCCAGTGGCTTCGTGAAGATATCCGCAAGCTGCTCATCCATTGGGACATAGGTCAGCTTGATCTCACCCTTGAGTACATGGTCTCTAATGAAGTGATGTCTGATGCTGACATGCTTCATCATGCTGTGCTGAATTGGGTTCTTTGATAGATCAATTGCACTTTTGTTGTCACATTTGACCTCAATTGTCTTTGTTTGAACACCATAGTCTTCAAGCTGTTGCTTAATCCATAGGACTTGAGCAACACAGCTTCCAGTAGCAATGTACTCAGCTTCAGTGGTAGACAAGGCTACTGACACCTGCTTCCTGCTGAACCAGGATACAAGACAGCTCCCTAGGAAGTGGCATCCTCCAGAGGTGCTTTTTCGTTCAAGCTTGTCTCGTCCATAGTCAGCGTCAGTGTATCCAACGAGTGTGAAATCATGTGTGTTGGGATACCATAAACCTGCGTTCACTGAGCTTTGCAAATATCTAAGGATTCTTTTTACAGCTATGAAATGAGATTCCTTAGGGTTAGATTGATATCTAGCCTTGCCACTGGGGCAAAGGTCTCACCGTAGTCAATACCTTCTTGCTGACTGTAGCCTTGAGCTACAAGTCTTGCTTTGTTTCTGACCACGTTCCCTTGTTCATCCAGCTTGTTGCGGAAGACCCATCTTGTTCCTATGGTCTTCTGGCTTCTTGGCTTTGGCACTAGATCCCACACTTCATTTCATCTGAACTGATCAAGTTCTTCTTACATTGCATTCATCCAGAATTCATCATACTCAGCTTCAGCGAAATTCTTTGGTTCCTGGATTAAGACGAATGCTACGTTGCTGAGGTATCTCCTGAGTTGATTTCTTGTCATCAGGGTATTCTCAGCGGCATCAAGAATAGCACTTTCTGAGTGGCCTCTTGGTATTCTAATCTCCTTTGGTAGACTGATGTCTTGCGCTGGCTGTGTTTCAACAATCTCTGCAGATGTAGATTGGTCAGTGAAGGTAATTTGAGTTTCACCTTTACCTTTGGTCAGCCCTTGAGGAAACAACTCAGTAGCTGTTTCTTGGTCAGCGGGTGTTGAGTGTGGATCATCATCGGTCAGCGGTTGGTATCTACCTGCAGGGTTAGTTTCGTCGAACTCTACATGTACTGACTCTTCTAAAACTTGAGTTCGTTTATTGAAAACTCTGTATGCTTTGCTGTTTGTTGAGTAGCCTAAAAAGATAGCTTCATCAGCTTTTGAGTCAAACTTAGCTAAGCTATCTTTGGTATTCAAAATAAAACATTTACAGCCAAAGGCACGAAAGTATCCAATATTGGGCTTTCGTCCTTTCCAAAGTTCGTAAGGATTTTTCTTTAGTATAGGTCTAACAAGAGCCCTATTAAGAATATAGCACGATGTGTTGACAGCTTCTCCCCAAAAGTACTTTGGAAGCCTATGCTCACTCAGCATTGTCCTGGCTATTTCAACCAAGGTTCTGTTCTTCCTTTCAACAACCCCATTTTGTTGAGGCGTTCTAAGAGCAGAAAAATTATGGTCAATGTCGTTGGTTTCACAGAATTCAACAAACTGTTGGTTCTTGAATTCTCCACCATTATCACTTCGGATGTGAGCCAACTTTAGGTCTTTGTCATTTTCAAGTTTTCTTACCAAATTTGAAAATGTCTCAAAGGTCTCATCCTTGCTACTCAGCAAGATGATCCAAGTGTACCGAGAAAAGTCATCTACAATGACCAAGGAAAATCTTCTTCCACCCAAGCTCAGCGGCTGGACTGGACCGAAGAGATCCAAGTGTAGTAACTCTAATGGACGCTTAGTTGAGACAATGTTTTTACTATGAAAGGATTGTTTGGTTTGTTTTCCAGCTTGGCAAGCGTGGCATAATTGATCTTTTTCAAATTTAAGTTCTGGCAGTCCCTCAACCAATTGCTTTCTTGCTAATTTGGCCAGGAGGTCCATGCTTACATGACCGAGTCTCCTGTGCCATAGCCAGGAATTTTCTTCCTTTGAAACTAAGCATACAGTTTTTGAAAACTTTTTCTCTAAGTTCAGCATGAAGACATTATCAATACGAGGGGCAGTTAAAATTAACTCATTTGTTTTACCCTCGGATATTTTACATCCAGTGTCATCAAATATAACTTTTCTCCCATTGTCACATAGCTGAGCTACGCTGAGTAAGTTATATTTGAGTCCGCTGACTAGGGAGACAGACTCAATAGTAGGATTACCTCCAACGGTTCCTGACCCTACTATCTTACCCTTTTTGTTATCTCCAAAACTTACGCTTCCTCCTCGTTTACGCTCAAATGTGATGAACTGAGTTTCATCACCAGTTATATGCCTCGAGCATGCGCTGTCAATGTACCACATTTTTTACTTCTCAGCACTCCTCAGGCTTACCTGCAATGTAACTAGTTACTTTTAGGTACCCAATTCTTTTTGGGTCCTGGCTTGTTAGGTTCAACAGGTAAAGCATCATATTTTATTTTATGGCGACATACTTGAATAGTATGGCCATTCTTTCCACAGAAGTCACAGCTGACCTTCCGTTTAGGATGTCTCACTGACTGGTCAGCCCCCCAGTGCTGAGCGTGCCAGCACACCTTTGTGGTGTGTCCTTTCTTCCCACAGAAGTCACACTGGACATTCCGCTGAGGATTCCATCTCTGCTGACCAGTACTTCGGTACTGAGTATTCAGAGAAATATTTCTTCTGTTTGGAACCTTTAGTTGGTTCTGAATAGATGTGACGTCCTTTCTCAGTTTCTTAGAATCTGATTGGACCTCAGAGATAAGCTTTTGCATAATTCCAATGTTACTATGCAAATCTGAGTTGTCCTGAAGAAGATATCGAAGGTCACTCAGTTTGACCTCCTCAACCTCGTCACATCGCCTGCTGAGTGCTCTAACCTTTTTATTATACTTTTTGACAAGTGTGTAGAGGTCACTCAGGGCATTAACCATTTTATTTCTGAGCAAGGGTAGTGATATTACCTCAGTTGAATGTTCCTCATCATCAGATGCAATGGAGGGGTCAGCATGCTCAGAAACACATGGCTCAGCAAGTTCGTCAGCCATGAAACAAATCTTTACTGACTCAGTGGCATCAGCTTCAGATGATGATGAATCATCACTATCACTCTAGGTTGCCACCATTGCCTTCTTGCCGTTCTTTCTTTCTTTCCTCAGCGAGGGACATCTTGACTTGATATGGCCAGTTTGATGACATTCAAAGCATGTAATGGGCTTTGAGCTGTCCTTCTTGTACTTGCTGTCGCTGGAGTCAGCTTTGTACTTATCAAACTTCTTATAAGGCTTCTTAGAATATTTGTCATTCTTTTTGAACAGCCTTTTCATCTTTCTGGTAAACATAGCCATCTCTTCATCGTCTGTTGAGCTCCCATCAGTGGAGTCAGCTTTCATGACAAGAGACTTTTGCTTCTTGTCTTCAGACTTTTCCTTCACCTCGAAATTCTTCATCGAGATCTCATGGGTCAACAGTGAGCCGATGAGTTCATCATACTTATAGGTGGTTAAGTCTTGAGCTTCTTCAACAGCAGTTTTCTTTGCTTGCCAGCTTTTAGGAAGACTCCTAAGAATCTTCTTGACTTGTTCTTCCTCAGTGAAGATCTTCCCAAGTCTCTTGAGCTCGTTGATGATGTTTGTGAATCTTGCATTCATGTCTGAGATCCCTTCATCATCGTTCATTTCGAACAGCTCGTACAATCTCATATGCTTGTTCACCTTGGATTCTTTCACCTTGTTGGTTCCTTCGTAGGTGACCTCCAGCTTCTTCCAGATCTCATGCGCTGACTCATAACCTGAAATCTTGTTGTATTCTGCAGCATCTAGCGCACAGTGAAGCATGTTTATAGCCGAAGCATGATTTTGTAGCTTCTTGAGATCATCCTCTATCCATTTGGTCTCAGATTTGACAACCGTTTGGCCATCAACAGTTTCAACAGGAACAAATGGGCCTTGGACTATAGATAGCCATGTACTCATATTTGTAGCCTGAATGAAATTTTTCATCCTATTCTTCCAGAAGGTATAGTTAGACCCGAAGAATAGGGGAGGCCGAGTTATGGACAGACCCTCAGGTAGAATCTGAGTTGTCAGATTTCTTGGGAGAAACCGAGTGCTGTTTTCAGCCATAGTGGGGATCAGCTCAAGGTAGTTAAACCTTGCACAGTGAGCTCTTAAGCTCTGATACCACTTGTTGGTCCCTTATAACGTAACAAGTTAGTTCCAAGGGGGGGGGATAGGAACTATTTAAAATTTTGTACGTTGAGGCTGACTTCTTTTTCTTTCTAAAAGATTTACACAGCGCGCTGAGTGAACTTAAGACACTAGCTTAGTCAACTGATGACTAAGTCAGATTCTTTCCTTGAGTCAGAAGATAGCACTTGAGTCTATTCCTGAACTCAGATACTCAATGCACACGACTCAGCGTGACCTCTTTACTTAGTCAATTTTTAAGCAAGCAATATATATGTATAAGGAGTTTAAGGTTAGAGAGATGTTACTCAGCAGATTTATCCAGGTTCGGCCTCTATGCCTACATCCTGTCCTCGGAACACGTTCCGAGCTTTCGAATTCTCTACTGAGCTCTTTAATTTAACGTTAGAGCATCAAACCTTTTACAACAAGAAGCTGACTATAACAAGAGTACCTTCCTCTATACCTCTACTCACTCCTATTCTATTGCTGAGTACTATAACCGAGTACTCAGCCTCTCCTTTCTAATTCTAGAAATGATAATAAGTTTGTCCTAAACAACAATTGCTAAGACACTTTAGATGATTGGATAATCACTCTAGACTTTTACACAGTAATATGGAAATTGGTGTAAGTATTTGCTTTGCATTTTCTCACAGAACTTCAAGTGTGAATTTGGTCAGCGTAATGGCTAGTTGAAGATCTGCATCGAATGAAGCAACTAAAAGGCCTATTTATAGTGACACTTGAGGTATCGGTTATTTCAAATTTCAAAATAACCGTTGGAGGGAAACGGCTTGATGTCGTTGTCACTCAGTACACGCTCAATGTCGTTGGCCAATCAGATTATTGTATCTTCTGTCTTCGGTCAGTGCTGAGCAGCTTTTAGACATACAGGCAGAATGGTTCACCTTTTATGGCAAAGTCTTCCAGACAGCTTTCTGTGTCTTCTGAACTTTACCCAAAGTAGAAATACTTTGTCTTGAAGTTGTTCCTTGCTCAGCTGCTGTCTTGTACTCTTTGTCGTCCAACTCAGCAGCTTCATTCCGAAGTAGATAAAGAAAGTCTTCCAGATCCTTCTTCATGCTGAGCTGCGTTTTGTCCACAACGACAGCGTTTTGTTTACACGGGCCGAGTTTTCTTGGGCCTTTGACTTTCCTTTGGGCCTTTAGCCTTTTAGTCTTTATGTCTTATAAATAATTTAACTCAACATTGAACAAACACATTAGTGTAATAAATCAAAGCATTTAAACTTAGTGTGTTTTAGAATATTTTTTAAACATATACTCAAATAATTTTGTCAAATCAAAATCATGTGAAAAGGTGTTTCAACAAGAAGTGTGAGATGGTCATCGATGAAGGAAGCCAAGTAAATATCATTAGTCGGTTCACCGTGAGTAAGTTTGGGTTGGTTCCCGAGCCACATCCTAGACCTTACCACCTTGGTTGGGTCAACGAGGTGGAGAAACTTCAAGTTACTCATTGGTGTAAAGTTCCTTTCTCTATTGGAGCTTATGGGGCTAAAGCTATGTGTGATGTTGTGGAGATGGGTGCTTGTGATGTGCTACTTGGTAGGCCATGGCAATTTGATTGTGATGCCTCACATGCGGGAAGAAGCAACACCTACACCATACGCAAAGGCGGAATCCGATATGTCCTTACACCTTTGAAGAGTCTCCTAGTAAGAAAATGGAGACCACTTTGGAAGATTGTCCAACTCGGGAGTTGAATGTGAATGGATGCATTGGTGGAACGGTTGAGACATTAAATCATCTTGACTTGGGTTCCATGGATGAGCTAGCTAGCCACTCTCCTAGTGAAGTCAAATCCAAAGAGGAGAATGAGGTTGAGAAGGGGGGTAGCGAAGTTGGAAGTGAGGAAGCTGAGCCGATGTCCGAGGGTGACAAGCATATGTCTTCCAACGAGCCACCTAAAGGGCTTCTTAAAGGGCTTCCACCTGTGAGAAGGCTACCACGAGACATAGCATGGGATCCGGGAGATAGTGCACCTAGCTCTACATATGGTGATTTGAGCTCTAGAGAGGAGGAGGAAGGTTGCTCTATGAAGCCTATTGATAGCACCGAGATGCCTAGCACATGTCACATGCAAAAGAATCGAGTCACTCATTGGGTAAAATCTGAACTTATTCTTTTGTGCTTTGTTGAAATATATGTGTTGGAAGCTTGGTTGTGTATGTTGAGGGAGAACCTTTCCTATGAGGAGCCCATGAGGGGTGATCTTGTCATGAGGAATGGGAGTTTTATGTTAAGGGAGGATCTTTCCTATGATGAGCCCATGAGAGATGATCTTGTTGTGAGGAATGTGGACTCTATGTTGAGTGAGAACCTTCCCTATGATAAGCCTATGAGAGGCAAGCTTGTTGTGAGGAATGTGAGCTTTATGTTGAGGGAGAACATTTCCTATGATGGGCCCATGAGGGTTGATCTTGTTGTGGGCTTTGGTGATTGTTTGTTGAAGGGGAATGGCTTCCCGTGGAATATAGAGAAGATAGAAGGAAGTCAAGACTTGGTAAATCTGGAATTCACTATTGTGTGCCTTATTGACATGAATGTGTGCGAGTATGTGTTGTGCTTGTTGAGGAAGCATCAACCTTATGAGGAGTCAATGAGAAGCGATCTTGTGATGAAGAGAGTGGGGTTTATGAAGTATTTGATGAATGGGAATAGCCGCCCGAGAGATGTTGAGAAGATTGACGGAATTCAAGGCTTGGAGAATAATAGCCAAGTTAGTAAAGTGGCAAGTCTTGAAGTTCCGAGATTGTTAACCCAATGTGAGGGAAGAGCTACTATGTGTGTGCTTGGGTTCACTATAATGTGGGTTGACGAATGTCGCCGGGATATTCTGTTTGATGTGGGCCATGGGCAAGGAGAGAATGAGCATGATAGCCGAGTTAGTGGAATGAGTGATAGCCAAGTCTGGGCATATTCAATTCAAAGTCATGTTTGGGTTGTGAAGAGTACTCAAGGGATCGCTCCAATTTGGGCTGATATATGGTATCGGGACATGTCATTTGAGTTTGGCTATGAGCGAGTGGAGATTGAGCCTAGAATCCGGGTTGATGGCATGAGGTACATTGAGGTCCGGGCATATTCGACTCAAGATCATGTTGGGGTTTTGAAGAATATTTGTGAGATCGATTCTAATTGGGTTGATACGTGTCGTCGGGACATTCAATTCAAGGTAGGCCAAGAGCGGGAGAAGAGTGTGTTGATTCCTCAAGTTCGTGATGGGGAGATCAAGAGGATCCATGGGTGGTCCGTGCAACCAAATGAGGGGCGTTGGAAGATCACCCAAGCATTTATTGGGAAGTGGTTTGACAAGCTTCGTCAAGACATACCATTCGATGTTGGAAGAGCATCCGATATTGATGGAGATAGGGAGATGAGTACCACGGAAGATGAAGTCCGGGGTGAGGCACTGGTGGAGATATATGGGGAAAAGCTCGTGAGGAGAAGGTGAGTCCGACAATATGTGGAGTAGACTTCTTGAATTCATCTCGAACAACACTTTGGTTAGATTTGAGGGTTTGGGTTCATTCACAACGAACACGTCTCATCAATATGTGGCAAGCAACTTGGGGTCAAGTTCTTTTTAAGAGAGAGTGTATGAAGCGGGGCATCTTTCCCTAGGATCGGGTCCGTACGAGGGAAGTCGGAGGAAGAACCAAACACGAGCAACAAGCGAGTAAAGAGACCAAAACAGGGCCACATAACAGTTCAACAGCCAAGGCACGCCCCGCGTAGCATTGGGCACGCCCCGCGTAGAGTGAGTACTGATCCAGAGAGGAGCTTAGTAGCCAAGGCACGCCCCGCGTAGAATTAGGCACGCCCCGCGTATAATGAGTACTGATCCGGAGAAGAGCTCAACAGCCAACATACGCCCCGCATAGAAATAGGCACGCCCCGCGTGCCTTCAGTTTAAGGAACTTGCTCCTTACTCCAGCTTCCTCCTTATTTACAATCCTACCACTCCTTATTTACACCTTTGCAACTCCCTTATTACAACCCTACCACTCCCTATTTACCATCCATGCCACCCCTTTATATTTAACTCCTTTTACCCTTATCTTATTATGTTTAAGTAGTTATATGCTTTACCCTTTATTGTAATTTGGCAATTAGGTTTTAGATGATATAAATTCGTCTCTTTGTCATTGTAATGCTTAACTTTTTATCCATCAAATATTAAACTTCTTCAAGAAGCTTGTTAAGGTTTTCACCTTCAACAATGGAGATTTCATATTCCTATGGATTTTAGTCCATGAAACCCGGGATTCACTCCTTCTAGTTTAGCTAGAGAAGAAATATCTTTGTAAATTTACGATTAAAACTTTCAGATAAAACCGATCTGTATCAACATTCGGTTTTTGGTTCGGTTCAGTTTTAAACCAAACCAATTTACTATATATCTTATTAATTAATAAACAAATTTATATCAATCTTATTAATCGATAAAGATAAAATTAACAAGCTTCATCGTTAAAAAAAACTTTTATTAATTTTTATTCATCTTGTTTCCCTTTTATTTCAATTTGGTTTTCAAGTCGAATCACATTGCTGAAATTATATTTTTGGATAAATGATTTAAACTTTTCTAACCATATCTACTACCTAATATATTTTTTCTAAAAGAAGAAAAGAACTTTTCTAACCATATCTACTACCTAATATATTTTTTTCTAAAAGAAGAAAATAACTTTTCTAACCATATTTACTAGAAGAAGAAAAAGAACTTTTCTAACCATATCTATGTTGAGAAAATTAACTATTAATTTAAAACAATTAAGGAATTGTTGTGAAGTCTCGATTAATGAAAGGGTTATTTTGTAATTTGTATTAATTAGGAACTGATTATGTAATTTGTAAATAATAATAAAAAAAAAAAAAAAATTGAAAGTTGGACCACCGAAATTGGTGGTCCAAGTAAGAGAAGTATGGGTAGGCAGCAATTGTTGCTGGCCTAATTAATTGCCAGCAACAATTGCTGACTTTTCTTCCTCCTTGGTTTTTCCAAGGAGATGATGCTCCATATATATATATTGAATGTGAGCATTTGTGGATTTGTGGGAGATAGAATTGAGAAAAAGAAAATGTAAGGAGAGTTGAGATTGTGAGAGAAGGCACAATTGTGCCTTTGTGAGTTTTGAGAGTTTATTTTAGAGGGTAGTCTAATTATTTTGGAGAGAGATAAAAATAGTAAAGATAATTATTTTGGGCAGTTTTGGGAAACACCCGAGTGCTACTATTTTTGTTTTATCTCATTGTAACTCTAGAAAGTTTCTAGAGAACACCCTCTTGTAAACCTCATAATTCAATAAAATTATTTTATCGTTTCCGCTAAATTGTCGCAATCAAGAAGAATTCCCAACAATCTACTACCTAATATGATTGGTGAAAACCCACACAAAATAATGTAAATTATTGGTCACTGCAAGTTTTTCACCAATAATGTGAAATAGGCACCATCATCTTTTTGCGAAAAATAATTGATACTTTTAAATAATTGTTTTTTTTTTTGCAAAAAAAAAACATTATGAGGCTCTGTTCTTTATCCATTAAATTCTTAATGTTTTAACATTTTTTTTATCATACTAAATCATATTAAATCATTGATGATAAAAAAAATAATAATGAGGCTTAGTTAACAGAGTGTACGTCTTTGAAATTTATACTATTCACAATTTGAAAACAGTTGAAAACAATTTTTTATACGTGTGTGATGTGGCTATAAAAAAACCATAAAACTTTATTTAAAATTGTAAAAACTATCAAACTTATGTATTTTAATTTTTTTTTCTTAAAATAATATTGTTGAAACAAATTTTACTTTTTTATTTTTGTTTTGACCTTTATATTTATTTATTTATACCTTTTTATATCTAGAATAATTTCATTTTTTATATTGATTTATTTTACTTTTGTATCCTGAAAAATAATTTTGACTAAATTCTTTTCTTTTATTATATTATTCAGTTTTACTATTTATTTTTAATTATTTTAAAAGGATCATTTTCTTTTTAAAATACAGTATTTATACACTTCCTTTGATTAATTTTATTTCAGTTTCATCTATTTTACCGTTTTTTAATTGTAATATTTGAAGTAATTGATTTTACTTTTTATACTTATATGTGATTAATTTATTAATATAGACCCATGCGTATATAAAAATTATTGTTAAAAACAATGTTATCAGAACCGGACCGGACATCAAACCGGATTGATGACTGGGTTACGGGTCACTTGGTCGGACCGGATGGCTCGGATTGGTCGAATCGGATGATGTAATAAATAAATAAATAATATTTATATATATTAAGTATATATAACTAATTTAAAATTATTTTTATATACATTATATATATCTAAAATAAATTATAAACAACTTTTGATTTTTTTTTTTATTTTTTGTTAATTTGAGTCTTAAATATATAACGAATAAATTAAGTTCAGAATAAATTGAAATATATTAACGTATTCTATGTCATAAGATTTTTTTAAAAATATATTATAAATTCAAAACGGACAAATGATTAATGAGAAATTGATGCTCAAAGTGAATGACTTGAAATGGTTTGGAAGAATATAAAATGAAATTAAGCATTCACATCCAACATAGGAAACTTAACTAGTTTATAAGTAAATAGGCTTTACAAGCCTTTAACCAATTACTAGGGAAAATGCTCTCTCACACGCAGGGAGGTGGGGGTGCAATCGATTAACTGTTGGGTTAGGGGCGCACCCGCACGACGTGGGCGGTGCGAATGCTGGATCGTAATAAGCTTCCATTACGTGAGGAAAAACTCATCCCGCCTAAAACAGAATCTCAAAATCTCACCCAGCCCGCCTAAAAACAAAATCTCACCCCCAGCCCGCCAGTTGTTTAGAGACCCGGAGTCACCCCGGTTCCCGGCCGGATCGGACCGGTCCGATCCGAGCCTGATAACATTGGTTAAAAACGATCCACGATTCTTGTTTACTATCACATTTGAACCAAACAGCCACAAAGGAATTCAAATGCATATCATCCCATTTTTTGAATCGAAACAAAAGAATTTTAAGTTCATTCTATTCATTTCTCTTTGTTTTCCTTTTTTGATTTCATTCTGCTAGTCTTGTCGTGAACCAAACATTCTCTTAGCTCTGTCTAGCCATTGACCAAAACGAAGAGAACTAGCAGTCATAGTGGCATGCCAAATAAAATGTAAAGCATGAGACATACAAGGCTGCACATTATTAAAATTTAAAATTTAAAATTTTAGGTTCATCTAGTATTGTTAGATATCTCTAAATGTCACATTGGAAAAAAAGTGGAATTCTCAAAGGGTGTTCCCTTATAAATGGGCTATAGGCTTTTAGTTGAATGTGTAACAATCTCAAAGGCAGTTACCTACGGAAAAATTTACATATAAATTCATATTTGAAAAACTATTTTCAATTATATCAAATCCTAATTTTCAATTATATCAAACTAATAAAATTATTACTTTTAATCTATTTTAAGAATTGGAGTTTATAAATTAAGGGTCTAGGATATATTGTATAGGGTTTAAAATTTATGAATTGGAGTTTAGAATTTTTAAATTAGGGTGTAAAAGCATACTTTATTTGTTATATATCGAAAATAATAACATATTCAGAATTAAGATTATAATCTGATTTAGTTGTAATTTTGTAGTTAATTGTGATATTCATGTAACTAACCCTTAACTATATAGGGTTTAATTTGGACTTTGAGTTTGAGTTTTTGAGTTTAAGGGGGTTTTTATAGTTTTGTCCGTTCAAAAATTTTAATTGTTTTATAGTGGATATTTAAGTGGCCTAAGGATCCCATGAGTTTTACTCTTGTTGAAACGATTTTCCATGCTAAAATTGGTGCATGCCTTTCTCTCTTTTCTCTATGATTTCTTTGTGTAGGTATTGTTGTTTGTTTGGCCCCCAACAAAGTAATATTAGAGCATGGTTTGGTCCAGGGAAGATAATAGAGAATGATCATTAGCCGAGTTGTTGAGAAGATGTCGTCTACAGCTTTCAAGTATGAGGTTACGCTCTTTGATGGAAAGTGTAAGTTCACGATATGGTAAAGAATAATTCAAGACTATTTGGTGCAGTAGGGTCTTGATGTCGCGCTAAAAGATGAAAAGCCTGATGGTATGAAAGGTTTAGATTAAAGTACAATCTAGAGAAAGATCGGTGATCACAAATAAGATTAAAAGTGCTTCTAACCATCTAGTTACAATAATCTTCAGGCAAATCCTAAACTTTCACATTCCTAACAATGACTATGACAGTGTATTAGATATAGTTAGGTTTTATTATTTTATAGTTATATGGGTAGTTTAAGAATAAGTTAGATTTATAGGGACTAAATTAGAATTTTACTTCTTTCCTAATCTTCTTGTATATATTGTATAGTTATATGGGTAGATATACCATCACTTTTTCATCTTCTTTTCTATCAATAAACTTCCAATTTTCTTCTTTGCCCTGTGTTTGATATGGTATCAGAGCAATTAAATCGTTTCCGCTTATCGTTCTTTGTTAATGGTCTTCTGGTCTTCTTCTATTAGAAATTTCTTTTAAGAAATTCTTCTTTTCTTCCTATAGATCTTTGTGTTAGATCTATATCATTTTCTTTGTTTTCTAGAATCTTCTGTAAGATTCAGATCTCTTTTTCAAGAAGATTCTTGAATTTTTTTAGCAAGATGACTACTCCTGTGACACCAATTGCAACGGTACTTGATCAATCTTCATGTCCGACGAGCTTCTATTATATACACCCAAGTGAAAATACACGTCAATCTCTGGTATCTTTACCATTAGCAGGGAGTAAAGATTATCATTCTTGGGCTAGGACAGTGAAGCGTTCTTTGACAGCGAAGAACAAACTCAAGTTTATTGACGGTACGCTATTGCAGTCAAATGTTGAGGAAGTGAATCAATTAGCATGGAATAGGTGTAATCAACTTGTGCTTTCTTGGATCAATAGTTCTGTTTCTTCTTCAATTTCACAAAGCATCACCTGGTTTGAGACTGCTTATCAGGTTTGGCAGAATTTGAAAAATCGTTTCTCTCAATCAGATCATCTGCGCATAGCTGAGTTGCAAGATGAATTTGCAAGGAGATCTTTCAGTTACAGACTATTTCACCAAGTTACAGGTAATATGGGAAGAATTAGTTAATTTTCGTCCAGTTCAAAATTATGATTGTGTGCCAACTGGTTCTACTACGTGTATTGCTATTAAAAATGTGATAGAACAAGAAACACAATATGGCATCATTAAGTTTCTGAGAGGGTTAAATGGGAATTTCAGTATGATTAAAACTCAAGTGTTAATGATGGATCCATTGCCTAATCTTGAAAAGGTTTTCAATATGGTTGTTCAACATGAGAGGAAAATTCATGAGGGGGGCTGATGTGAGTGTTCTAGGCTCGTTGGGTGCCACTATTAATTTTTCCCAAGGCAATAGTAGAAATGTTGGAGGTAATAATTACCGTAAAGGCACCAACAATGGAGAGAATATCAAGAAATGCAGTTTTTATGGAAAAGAATGGCATACTGTTGATCAATGATACAAGAAGCACGGGTTTCCTCCGAATTTTAAGTCAAATAATAATAATAAGAGGGTTGTAGCTAATATGGTGACTGGAGAAGAGGATTTAGGTGGAAATATTGTTTAAGATTTGGGTCAAACTTCAGTTGTTCAAGATTTATGTTCTTCACTTTCCATTCCAGCATCAAAGTATAATACATTAATGAACATGTTGCAGTTGTTTGAGTCAGGTCAAATCAATCAGCCATCTATCAATGCCTTTTTTACTCATCATGTAGCAACAGTTCAGCCATAAGGAACACAGCCAGGACCAACTATGCAGTCAGACTTTGGAAATACATCTTATCCAGGTATTTCTAATTCCAAAATAAGAAATACTTTTATTCTTAATACTCAAGTCAAATACAGTTGTACATTGGATTTTAGATTCGGGAGCAACATATCATGTTGCTACCGATATTAGTGTGATGATTGATGTTGTTAGTGTGCCTAATATTTGTGTGTCTTTGCCTAATGGTGCTACTATAATTGTTAATCAAATTGGGAAAGTTTTTTTAACTAAGGACATTTGTATATATGATGTTCTTTATATTCCTCAGTTTCATTTTAATTTAGTGTAAGTTAGTAAACTTACACAAGATATGAATTGTGTGGTAGTGTTTACCCATAATATGTGTCTTTTACAGGACAAAATGACACTAAAGAAGACTAGTATAGCTGAATTGCATATGATGGGCTATATCTTCTTAATCAAGACTTGAAAGAATGTTATGTGAATAACGTGCAAAGGACAACAAATACAAAGAATTTAATAGTAGGTAAAGAAGTTTTACTCAAATTAGTGGCTCAAGCTCTTCCAACGTTTTGCATGAGCACTTTCTTACTTCCAAAATCCATTTGCGATGAATTGAAAGAATGATGAATTCTTTTTGGTGGGGATCAAAGGAAGGAGGAAAGAAAAAATATACACTAGTTTGATTGGGAAAAACTGTGTCGTAATAAGAACCAATGAGGTATGGGTTTCGTGATTTACATTTATTTAATCTGTCATTATTAGAGAAGCAGGATTGGAAGTTAATTCACCATCCAAATACATTGGTAAGCATGATTTTCAAAGCTAGATATTATGCTAATGCTTCGTTTATATCCTCTAAACTGGACAATAATCCTTGCTATTTTTGGAGGAATGTATAGGGATCAATTGAATTCCTCAAACTATGAGTTAGACCTCAAGCTAATCCAATGCTTAAGTCGGCACACATGGGATAGGAGATGGGAGTAGGAATGCCTAAAACAGGAGATTACTTCATAGTCTGGGGCACCTGCTACTGGATCCTATCGAAGCTTACGAATAGAGTTCGATCGAACGTAAAACAACGAGTCTTGATTTTAGTCCGTTAGTGATAGTAGGAATGCCATTGATGGAGAGTGGGGGATGGCATTCAAATAGATGTTTGGAAGGACCTTTGGTACCATGGTTACCAAAATTCAGTATCAATTTGTATTACATTACATGAATGGAGGGGATATAAGTGTCTGATTTGATCATACCCGAGACAAAGTAGTGGCATATGTCGCTACCCGGATTTTTCAGGGGCACGAACCCGGAAGCTAAATCGGTTAATAGTTTTTCTTAATTAAAACTATATTTTAGAGTCGCCACCGATCAAAATTAAGGCGTGATTGGACACTGAAAATGGTTGAATTTTAATGAATAAAGGAGGTCTGCGAAATAGAGATTTTTGGTTCGTTTGTCGGTTATGTGTAGGGAAGAAAAACTTGATTAATCGCCCTACCCCGTCCAAATATTGGTACTGAAAGATGTGATTTTTATGTTAAATTTATTTGATTTATCTCAATTTGATTTATACTTTTTATAATATAATAGAGGCATATAATTTTATTACATGATTAATGCCATAGGTATTTAATATTTATGTAATGTTGGATCATTACTCGTATCCTTTTAATTTTCATAACTCGGGTAATTCTCATTTCTATGACATAGAACTATGGATTAAAACGTCGAATTTTATATAATTTGGTAACAGTTACTTCATATTCCTATAACATAGAGCTGTGAATTAACTCGTTCCGTTTTTATTTATTCAGTAACATTTAATTCGTATTTCTATAACATAGAACTACAAACCATCTCGTTACTCTTTTTTCATTTTTTATACCTTTATAACATATACGTATAAATTGAAACGTTCCACGTTAATTAAGTTTTAATTTTTTATCGTTTTCATACCTCTATGATGTAAAGGCATAAATTGATTCGTCTTAACTTCATTAGTGTGTACATTTTTGGTTTATATCCCTATGACATAGGACTATAAATCAAGTCGTTTAATTTTTCGTAAAAGAAAGATGTAGTTAAATTTAACCATATGAAAACAAATGATTTTTACTAATAGTATAACACATATATGTTACGTGAAAATAAATTGGTTGAACTATGCAAGTAATATGAAATTAAGTAATGAAGGGTCCACGTTAGAAATGGGTTTAAAGGGGTTTGAGGGTCAAATTAGAATTTTAGACAATTAAAAGAGGGCCTTATATAGCTTAACTCAAATAATCAGGGACCCAATAAAAACATGGGGGATTTTAATTAGAGCTTGGATTAATAAAGGAAATTAGAGGTAATGTGGGAGGGGGTTAAATTGAAAAAAAATAAAAATAAGAAGAGTCAAATTGGTGAACTAAATAAACAGGGAGGGGCGAAACGTAATTAGGAGGGGTCCAATTGAAACAAATAAAATGAAAATGGTCAAATTGGAGAACCAAATAAACAGGGAGGGGCGAGATGTAATTAGGAGGGGTCAAACTGCAATACGGAGGGACCTGATCTAAACAGTTAGAATAATAGGGGGCCGAATTCACAAATTATAAAAAAAGAGAAAGGAGCAATGTGGGATTTCGCAAGGGTAATTTGGGAATCTAAAATGATGGGGTATATATTCGGCATTTTAGGCTTTTTTCTCCATTTTATCGTGTGGCCTCCTCCTTCCCTTTCTCTTCTCTCTTCCACAGAGAAAACGTGATTCTTCACCGTAGCCACCACCGCCGTCTCTCCGTCGATGATGGCGTCGTCGCCGTTACAGCGGCGCCGGAGCGCCTTCTTCCTTCTCTTCATTTTCGAAGCCGGAGCGCCAGGCTTCTCTCCTCTCTCGAGTTCGCGCGGATCTGCTCCGATCTGTCCGTCTGCGGCGAATCCACGGTAAGTTCTCGCCTTTTCCTCCTATTTCCCCCTCTTCTTTTCTCAGTTTCCAGCGTGTCGTTCTGATGGCCATTTTTCTCTGGTGTTTGCAGGTGAAACAGAGCTGAACCGCTTCCGATCTGTCCCGTTTAAGGGGTTTATAGGCGGTTTTACGCCCCTGTGGAGCGCGGACAGCCATCGCTCGGCTCCTTCGAGGTCCGATCTACTCCTGGTCTGGTTTCTCCTAAGGTAAATAATGTTTATTGTGTTTTTTCCTTTTTCGTATTTTCATCTTTAACGGAAATGTCACTGATTTATTGCTTTTCTTGTTCGTTGGAACCGCAATACAGGTCAGTGGTGACTCATGGGTTTGCTACAGATTAAAGAAAACAAAGACCCTTATTTGCGATATTCTGTGTTTTTCGTTTGGTAAAAAGAAGCTTTCCGGGACTTGCTGTTGATTTGAAACGGAGATGATTTCTTTTCATGATTCCGTGTTTTACTCTTTTCAGAAACCTTTTTATCTTTTGGTTTTGGTTTAGTTGCAGATTCTGTTCTTTTTCTTATTTTTTTGGTCTGGATCTGAGGAAGAGTATAACCTCATTTTTGGTTGCATTGTAAATGTATTTTTTAGTGTGAAGGAAAAAAACAGTACAGTGAATGAATGAAAGAAGAAGAAAATGAGATACAGTGCATAAGGAAATAATAAATAAAAAGATCTAAATAATGAAAATGATGGTTTTTTCTGGAGATTTCCAGATCTGGAAAGTATAATCTATTTTCCAGGTCTTTTGAAATCCCTTGCATCTTTAAGGTTTTTAAGAAAATAAGGTACAATAAATAAGAGACTGAAATGATAAAAAAAAATGATTTTCTGAGAGGCTGGGACTTTCCAGATCTGGAAAGTAGAACCTATTTTCCAGATCTGTTGGAATCCCTTGCAGCTTTAATATTTTTAAGGAAAATGAGATGAAAATGAGATACACTGGATAAGAAAAAACAAATTGAAGTAATAAGAAGGATGGTTTTATCAGAAGCTAGGGACTTTCAGATCTGGAAAGTAGAACCTATTTTCCAGATCTATTGAGTCCCTTGCATTTTTTAGATTTTTTTGTTTCCAGTTTTCAGAACTTGGATACTGGTTTTTAAAAGACTCAGCTTTTAACTGAAAAGAAGAAAATAAGTACTATTTTTAAAAAGGTAGAAAGAAGTAAATGAACGACTGAGCCAGTAGTGTAATGAAAAGAATAGAAGAAAAAAAATTAATGAAGAGAGTAGAAGAAAAAGAATTAATAAAAATGACAGTTTACCTCTTGGATCAAGAGAGTCTAATGAGGAAGAAGCACCTCTCTTGATCTACCTTTTCTTTTGTATGCTTCCTTCTCCTCCTCTCTTCTCTTTTTTTTTTTGTCCCCTTTTTTTGCTTGGGCCTCTCTTCTTTATATAAAGAGTTTCCTAATTAATTAAGGACTAATAAAGTGCTAATATTGTAATTAGAGTTGATTTGGATTTGTGCTTGATTAGTAAGTGCCAACTTATTAGGATAGACTTGGGCTTGAGTTTGGATTTGGAATTGGGCTTCATGCTTTGGGGCCATGTTTTGGGGCCATTAGTTGTAAATCTATAAATTGTTAATAAACTTTTATTTACTTTCATCCATTTCATATTTTTTGTTAAGAATAACAACATAAAAATTAATCGGTATTTTATAACTAAATAACACGTGTTTACATTTTGAATATAACTCTATCAAATAAAATTAAATACCGTTCCATTCACATTTAATCAAAGAAATGACATTCCCTTAATTAATAATTGTCATCCTAATCAATCGACTTAATTTTTATAACATAAACATTCAATCGATTATAGGGATTTTATATATAATTTCAGTTACTTTTTCGCAAAATATTAGTTTATTTAGTAAATATCTATAATAAAAATATTTATGAAATAAATTGGTTTAAAAACGTGAAATTACTAAAAAATGAGAAATTACCCCGGACAAAATGGGTATCTACAGCATAAAGAGGATATCGATGGATGCTTGTGTGAAGTGGAGGCGGAGTATGTATGCAAAATTATTTTGTCAAGCAGGGAGAGACATGACCAGTTAATGTGGCAGTTCACAAGGGATGGGGTGTGCACGTCTAATGCAGGGTATCGAGCGATATCAAAAAAGGAGATTGAAGGTAAAGAGAGGGATTGTTGGGCGAAACAATGGGCCATGGCGGTCCTGTCACCGTTTAAGGCATTTCTATGGAAGCTATTCTCGGGATGTTTACCAACACGAACTCATCTATTCGCATGTAGGGTACCTGTGCCGACAAATTGTGTCTGACACTTGTTCGTGGAATGTGAATTCACCAAGGAATTGGACGAGGGTCGATCTGCAGCCACCAACTGATCCAGGAGAAGACTTTGTTGGCTTGATGCTCCGTTTGTGC
The DNA here is from genome assembly GCF_963576675.1 of Euphorbia lathyris. NCBI lineage: Eukaryota > Viridiplantae > Streptophyta > Magnoliopsida > Malpighiales > Euphorbiaceae > Euphorbia > Euphorbia lathyris. The sequence goes on from NC_088913.1 coordinate 20,197,420, forward strand.
GAAACAGAAACGATGGATAAAGCAGAGTAAATAGTGAGTATACTGGTGGCAATGCAGGGTCAACGGAACAATTTATTCTGGAATAATGCATCGATTCATGTGGCTATTTGTGTCCAATAGACGAGACATTTTTTGTCCGAATGGAAGGAATGCAGGTAGAAACTGAGGATTGCGAAAGCAGTTGTGCAGAAGGACCGATCGAAGTGGAAAAAACCGAGAGAGGAATTCATGAAGTGTAAGATTGATGGTATGATTTTCCCGGAAACCAATAAAAGCAAAATCGGAGTTGTTGTGTGTGATAATAGCGGACGTTTCTGTTCCTACAAAATCAGCAAACAGGAGGGTGGACTGGAATCGAATACGTTGAAGGCACTGGCACTTCGGACGAGTCTCAACTAAATGATTGCGAAGGGAGAGGCAAAGGTGCAATTCGAATACGATGCTATGTTATCAGTCTTGATGACATGCACCTTAATGAGCATGTAGAATTTGCTCATTCACCGTTAGATTTAGGCTTATTAGAGATTCAAAGCATCCTGAGGCTTAGATTTAATAAGCCTGTATCTAACGGTGAATGAGCAAATTCACTTGCTCATTAAGGTGCATGTGAAAATTCCTGGCCATGTTAGTGGTAAATGGGGTAAACTCTACAATGACTGACTATTCAGATTTTGGTACCATAATACAGGATTGTAAAGAAATTTTGACAGATAATCGAGACTTTTCAATCTCTTATGTTTCTTGTATAGCAAACGAGACCGCCCATTTGGTAGCTCGGCGGGCTCCGACCAATGCTAACAATTTTGATGATTCTATATTGCCTATTTAGCTTGAGGATGTAATTGTTAAAGAGATTTCTCCTTGTTGATTAATGAAGTTCGGTATTTTTTTCAAAAAAAAAAAAAATTCACATTAGTTTTGATTTGGAGTTAGACTAAATTTTTCCATCCATCCATCCATCAGAGATTGAAATTTTGGTGACAAAATCTACAAGAAACAAAAATTATTCAAGCAAAAAATGGATAAATTTTAATTTTATCACCTTACTTTTCAATTTTGCCTTTAAAAGCATATCAACTTTACTATAAAATATCTAGCTTCATTTTACCTTTTCCAAGAAATCATGTACAAATTTTTACAAGCATTAGCTTAGAAATTTGTAAAATTGAAATAGATATTTTGTCATCAAAATAAAATACTTAAGTTATTGATTCTAATCTATGGGAAAATTTAACCATTTCATTGGATAAAGGTAAAATTGATTTTTTTTTTCATTTAATAAGATTAAATGGAATTTGTATCCTTTGATTTATGGGTGTTATGATATCCAAACTCATCCAACCTATAAAACAATATATAAATAGGTTATAAAAAAAAAAAAAAGTTGTGCTTGTATTGGATGGGTTATTATAACCCATCAAATTAACCCACCCAACCCATCATATAGACTATGCATACTTCTCTTAAATGACCCTCTTTTCCTACTTAAATTGTGTAGGATTATGCATTTTTTTTTGAAACTAAAAGGAAGATTTATTGATCAGTTAAAAGAGCAGAACAAATACATGGAGGAGGCACAGAGAGCCAGACCTCCCTAACAGAAGCAGATGCAACTGCTCTTGCTGCGGAATGAGCAACAGCATTTGCTGATCTATAAATAAAAAGATAGAAACATTAGGCATTTCCCTTAGAAGGAATTTACAATCTTCGATAACTAACCCGATAGACGAACTGCAACCAGTTTCTCGCTGTAGAGCATACACTAGTAATTGAGAGTCCGTTTCAATCAGAACATTCTGCCGTCCAGAATCTTTAAGCCAGCTCAGCGCTTCTCTGCACGATATAACCTCCACTAGGAAAGGATCAAGTTTACACTGTATAGAACAATTTCCCGCAGCCAGAAACGTTCCGTCTGAGTCTCGCAGTACAAAGCCGAAACCAGCAAAACCTTCACCCTGAAACAGCGCACCGTCGATGTTAAGTTTATCGAACCCGAGGGGGGGGGCGTTGCCATCTTGGTCTGGTCGACGAAGCTGTGCTTGCCGGCGAACTGTTTCGAACCTGCGCGTCCTTCCACCTCGCCAGATACGAAGAAGCCATCCCGAAAACTAGTATCGGAGGTGCCTGCTTAGCGGACCAGACTTTATTATTTCTATTCAGCCAGATAAACCAGCAGCACATTGCTGCCATTTCAACATGGTTCGAATAGTCTTTGCAAATTAATTTCCAACATCTGCGGAAGTCGGTACAGCAGCTACTGTTTACTGAAACCGGGGAGAGACTCCAAACCGCCCTTGCCTTCTGACACGCAAACAACGCATGGAATACGTTCTCCTCTTCCTGCTCACACATCGGACACGCCTTGCTCACCAGAACCTTGCGTTTGAACAGTTCAGTCAGTGTCGGTAAGCAGTTCGACAAGGCCCTCCAGATCATATTTTTCACTTTAGGGGGAACATTCATGCTCCAGATATCTGTCCAGATCCTATCAGGCGCAACAGACACATTGTTGACAGTATTATGGTCCGTCCTCAACTGTTTATAGACCCTTCTGACCGAGAATTTCCCCTTAGGATCCCTGCTCCATTCCCAATTATCCGGTACTGTTCGTCGGCTCAGCGGAATTTCTAGAATTAGAGCTGCATCTCTGTCCACAAAAATACCTTTAATCAGATCTGTATTCCATTCCCCTGAAACCATGCGCAGACTGTCCACCGTTGAGCTTCCCAGACCGGTGAATTGCTCACTTTCAACATACGGATTAACCGGATCCGCCAGCCATAGATCCTCCCAAATATTTATCGAATCTCCGGATCCGACCACCTTCCTACAACCCGCTGCCAGAACCGGTTGCGCGGCTAGCAAGCTCTGTCATATAAAACTTGGTCTATTACCCAAATCAGCTATAAGGAAGGATGAAGTGGGATAGTATCGGGCCTTATAGACTCTCTCTACCAACGAATCTGAGTGAGAGATAAGCCGCCATCCCTGTTTAGATAACATAGCTAGATTGAAGAGATTTAATTTCCTGAAACCGAGGCCTCCATCACTTTTTGGGTTGCACAGTTTCTCCCACGAATTCCAGTGGATGCCTCTACTTCCTGAGCTTGAAGAGCCCCACCAGAACGAGTTCATCATCCGCTCTAAGTCCGCATAAAGCATTTTTGGTAGAAGAAATAGACTCATGGCATAAGATGGGAGAGCCTGAACGATTGATTTGAGCAGTATCTCTTTGCCCGCGCGGGATAACAGTTTTGATTTCCAGCTTGTTATTCTAGCCCGAACTCTATCAGTGACGAACTGGAATACCTTTGATTTGCACCTCCCCACTATGGATGGTAAACCAAGATAGTTGCCCGCAATAGCATCCAGCGAAATCCCAAATACCGCGCTCAACTGTGCCCTCATTGCATGACTGCAGTTCCTGCTAAAAGAGATTGAGGACTTGGAGAAATTGACCTTTTGCCCTGATGCAGCCTCATAAGAATTAAGGCAATCTTGGACTGTGAGACCCTCCTCCCTGGGCACTTTGAAAAACAGATAACTATCGTCAGCAAAGAATAAATGAGAAATAGGCGGAGCTGACCTTGCTACACGGCATCCGTGTAATTGGTGATGTTCCTCCAGAGCAGATAGAGATGCTGAGAGGCCCTCAGCACATATGATGAAGAGATATGGTGAGATTGGGTCCCCCTGTCGAAGCCCTCTTTGTGGACGTATTGGCCCCATCACATGGTTGTCATGGATGACTCTATATTCTGCCTTGGTAACACATTGCATAACTAGAGATACCCACTTCTCATCAAACCCCAACTTCAACATCATTCGTCTCAGGAAATCCCACTCAACCCGGTCATAAGCTTTTGCCATATCAAGTTTGAGAGACACATACCCTTGTTTCCCTGATGTTTTACCCTGCAGATAGTGGTTCACTTCGAACGCCAGCATGATGTTATCTGTAATCAGTCTACCCGGAATGAAAGCGCTCTGTGATGGAGAGATGATAAGGTTGAGTACCTTCTTTAGCCTGTTTGCTATAGCCTTAGCTAGGACTTTGTAAATCACATTACAAAGCGCAATTGGTCTTAGGTCTGAGACCTTTTCAGGCACCTTCTTCTTAGGGATCAAAACGATATTAGTTTCGTGAATCCGGTCAGGAAATACTCCATCATTCAACCACTGGATACAAGTCTTCACCACATCAGCCCCTACCAGACCCCAATAGTGTTGGTAAAAGAATGGATTGAACCCGTCAGGACCCGGGCTTTTATCCGGATGCATAGAAAAAAGGGCTTGCTTAATTTCCCCTTCAGTGAAAGGCTTTAGGAGATCTGCGTTAATCTCAGAAGAGATTTTAGATTGGACATTCTGCAAAATAGGGTCAGGAGCACAACCTGAGGAGGTAAAAATATCTGAAAAGTAGCTAATGATTAAAGAATCCAAACCAGAGTCCCAGTCAACCCAGCTTCCAGAATTATCATGCAGCCTGCTAATTTGATTTTTCGGTCTTCTACTATTTGCTGCTGTGTGAAAGAATTTTGAGTTCGTGTCCCCTGCCTGAAGCCAAGTTACCTTGCTTCTTTGCTTCCAATAAAGCTCTTATTGGAGCAAAATCTCATCGAGTCGAGCCCGAGCAGCCTGCAATCTGTCCCTGATATCACTATTAGTTGATGTCCTGAAGCGCTGTATGTCAAACTTGCATTGACAGATCTGACTCTTAAAACGGTTCCGGACTGTATTACCCCAGGAGTGTAAAGTCTTACCGCAATCAGTTTGTCTGGTTATAAAATCGGCCCCCGACGCGCTGACCCATACGTCTTTCACCCGATCATCACAATCGGCCTCTCGAGTCCAAGCATTTTCGAACCTGAAAGTTCTGTTAGCAGGAGCTACAGCCGATATAGGGAGCAAGAGAAGGGCAGAATGGTCGCTACAAGATGCATCTTCGTTCCGAACTGATGCAGAACTGAATAGAGAGAACCACGCTGCTGTAGCTAGAGCCCGGTCCAGCTTCTCTTCGATACAGTTATCAGTGCCTCTTCCCCTTTCCCAAGTAAAACGGTAACCTGACATATGAATTTCTGCCAGACCACAATCCATCACTGCCTCACTGAACCCCCGAAGTAACGCCAAAGGATGCATGTTCCCACCCCTTTTCTCAGATTGGGAGAGCAGGCCATTGAAATCACCAATAACAACCCAGGGGGTTGCGTCCCTTGCACAGAGACTACGAAGGAGCTGCCAAGAATCAGATTTCCTAGCACGCTCGGGAAATCCGTAAAAACCGGTTAATCGATACTCCGGCAAACCAATTAGGGAAACTTTGAAATCAATGTAATTTTGAGCGTAGCCCAAGAGCTGAACTGAACCTGCAGATTTCCAGAGGAGAGCAAGACCCCCGCCTTGATTGATAGGATCCACAAAAAATAAGCCTGAAAAGGCAAGCTTTTTCTGAAGAGCCTCTAGTTTCTGTCTGTTGCATTTAATCTCCATTAGGAATATAAATTCAGGGTGAAAGGTAGAAACCAGCTCCTTCAGCTGACGAACTGTCTGGGCGTTCCCAATCCCCTGGCAGTTCCAAGACAAAGTGCTCATGAGTCTTTGCGAGCCTGATTAGTCCGGCTCGCTTCTAATTTTTCGTTCAGCACACCCGCCAACTCTTTAACAACCGTGCTTTCACAATCCATGAAACCAGAATGAGGGTCCTGTTGGTTAGCTTCCCTACCAAAAACTCTCTTCCGTTTAGGGTCTGACAGCTCAATACCTTCATCATCTGTGTCTGTCTTATTAGATTCGAACTGCTGAGGAACCCCCTTCTGCTTGTTCTCCTTCCTTTTCGGTATAGCCTTACCCTGGCTGAGCCCTACATTAAAACCTGGGGGCACTGTAGTAGCAATTTTAGGGGCAATAGAAGACGATCCCGGCCCCCCCTGACCCTTTTCCTGACTCTGGTACTGTCAAGCTGGTAGTAGGGAGCTGTTGGGGAGGTCTATTCAGCAGAAACCGTGACTGTGGTTGATTAAGAGAGCGACGAGTAGGGGCTCGCAGCCAAGGCCCGTAAACTCTTGCAACTACATTTGGATCATCGACATCTAGGAGAGCCTGACAAAACTTGTCAGCATGCCCGATGAGGCCACAGACAAAACAAAAAGTGGATAGTCTCTCATATTTAAAATTCACCCAGAAGATATTTCCACCAGACAAGCTAATCTGCATTTTCCTTTTAAGGGGGAGGTTCACATCAATAGACACCCTTATACGAAGATAAGTACGGGACATACCTGTGAAATTGTTGGGGTCATCTTCAATATATCTGCCCATATAGTTCCCAATGCTGCTGGCGACTTTCTCCGACATAAACCCCACTGGGAGGTCATGAACTTGTACCCAGAAATTTGCATGTTGGAGAGATAGGTTCATTGGATTTTGACCCTCCTCTATGCAATTGAGAATCAACAGTTGTTGTTCAAATGTCCAGGGCCCCCCCTGAACTACTCTATCGCGTTCCCAGGGGTGATAGAATTCGATCCGGAACAAATTGGGACCCAAATCCTCAATAAAGATGCCCTTGGACGGGCTCCAGATGTTTGCCATCGTCGACTTCATAAACGCCGATTTGATTGGCCGGTCCGTGAGAAAATGCCCGAGCAAGCTCCATGACTTAGCCTGTTGCGGAACAGCAAGCTCCTCCGGCGAGAGGACTAGCCCTGTTCGTAGTTCTTCCTCCAGCGTGACCTGTTCGCTTTTATCAGAAAGGGGATTCATGGCCGGCGGTGATAAATCAACCAGGAAGGGAAACCGGCCGCGGCGACAAAGGGTAGGATATGAGAACACCGGTAAAGGATTTGACCTGCGGGAAGCCTACCGTCGGAGGCGACAATAAGGGGGGAGGCGGGTGAGGCGGTGCTTTACTCGTCAAATATGCGAGGGATTCTTAAATTCTTAAAAAATTGTAGGATTATGCATTAATTTCTGCACAAAGTAGTTTAAATCATTTATTAAATTTAGAAGGCAAAATACATTTGAAAGAAGCATTATTCGAATTAATTGTGAAATTAACAAATTAATATGCGTAAAAGTATTACTTTATTATTATTATTGAAATTCAGTCACCGATAAATCTAGACTTATTGAAATTCTAGCATCGAGATTAAAATCATCATAACGCTTAAATCTAATAAATCTAAATTTAATAATAATTAACTAAATTTATTTGATCTGTCATTGAAAGGATAAATGTGACTGTAAAATCATTAATATCAAAATTTATTTTAAATTTTTTATCAAAAGATTACAAAAAAAATATTACAGTGATACTTTTTATATTTAATTTAGCGTAAAAATAATAATAATAATAAACCACAAACCAAAAAAATAAAAATTTAAAAATTAGTTCAATAAAAAAAAATAGCATTGCTGCAAGCACAAAAATATGTAAACTATTTATTAGAAAAAAAAAATATGAGCTCAATTTAAACCAAAAAAAAAAAAACAGAAAAAAGCATATAAGGAATCAACATACATAAAATAGAACTGTAGAATATAGAGAAACATTAAAAAAAAAAAAAAATATCAAGCCGCAATAAATAAATCAACTCAAATTATCATAACTTATCCAACCCACAATAATCTAACTCATGTATTCCATCTGGTAAAAACTTTTATATCAAAAAAAAAAATCCATATAAAAACTAATTTGACCCATCATAACCTAACTCATTTATTAAAAAAAAAAAAAAAAAACCATTTCTTCTATTCACCATAGAGCTTAATTTGATAAAAAGTTAAAAAGCAAAGTTTAGTGTTCATAGAGGACTTTGGGTAGAGAGAGAGGCTGCTCCATCTCTCTACCATTTTTCTTTCCCTTTGCTCATTTTCTTTTCAAGCTTCCGCCACCGTCACCGCCTCGCTTCCTTCTTTTGTTCAGGTTCTCTTAGAGTAGGAAGGAGGAAGCTTGTCTTCCTTCTTCCTCCTCCCATTTATGTTTTAATTTTTATTTTTTTAACTTCAGTTTTATCTTTTCTTTCTAGTTTGAAGTCTATATACTTTTTCGAATCTCTTTTTCGTCAGATCTACACCTGTTAGCTATACTTTTATCGTTTATTCTTTTTTCGGTCTTAGCAAGAGCGGAAAAGATTCATCTTGTCCGCAGATCTATAGATCTGCGTGGTTGCAAAAAAAGAAAGGACTCAGATCCGAATGTCCGGAAGAGGCTAGATGATGAAGAATGGATTACAGCTGTTTTTCAATGGGATTCGACTTCCGAGAAGTACATGATTTCTATTTTGTTGTATTTGTACCCTTTGTGGTTTTTTATTGCTTTTTGTAGTCTTTATCTTGCTCTTTGTAGTCTTTTTCTTGCTCTTTGTAGTCTATTTTCTTCCCTATGTGGATCTTATACTGGCTATAGCCTGTATGGATGGGAAGTTTTATTGTGCTGTATTTGTATTTTATGATTCTATGGAATGAAATATGGCACTTTTATCAAAAAAAAAAAAAAAAAAAAATCATACATGGATTGAATGAAATTTCTATCATAATTCACTCAGCCCATATTTACACACCCCTTTTAGCCACCACTTCGCTTGTCAAAAGAATCATCCGAATCAAATTATCCAAAAACAATAAATTTAACCACAATTCACCAATGATCTTAAGAGATAATGTAATCTTCATCATTTAATTTATTTTTCATCATCATTAGTCACCACCGTCGCTCGTTAGAAGAGTCGTCAAAATCAAAATCAAAATCAAAATTATCTAAAAGAACAAATTTCAATACAACTCACCTATGATCTTAGCCGTTAATGTAAATTTCATTACAACTCACCGATGATCTTAGCCGTTAATGTAAATTTCATCCTTTATTTTAGTTATCGTCTTTGTTAGATATACGTTGCTAAGTGGAAAGAGTCATTAGAATCAAAATTATCTAAAAACAACAAATTTCAACACAACTCACCAATGGTCTTAAGGGTTATTATAATCTTCATCTTTAAATTTATTTATCACTGTGGTTAACCACCACCTAAGCTCAGTGGAAAGAGTCATCAGAATCAATTTTACCTAAAACCAACAAATTTCAACACAATTCACCAATTAAAATCTCTTATGGGTACCCAAAAAAAACACAATTCATAGTATAGCTCTCATAAAGCTCTCTTATGGGTACCCAAAATTTAGAATATAGTTGAAGGAATTAAAAGTAGTTGAAAAATATTGAAAATTAAAAACATATAAATCTAATAAGGACAAAATCATAAAATCTAAAGGATGTATCTGGTCATTAAAGTGCATGTGAATAATACTGTTGGTCACGGATTGTAATTTGACATGCATTATATTTCTTGTATAAAATAGACAGCCTGTTTCGGAATTATTTTGAAGTTCCCGGCAGACGTGGTTCTCATCGGTCAATTTCTGTAACACGAGTTCATTTTATTTGAAATTTGATAAACTCGGGAAAACCTTAATGGGTACAGCCCAATTATCTGGACGATTAAATAAACATAATATCCTAATATCATATCTATTTATTTAACTACATCATATCCACTATTTAAAACCAAGACATCTAAACCGTCTAGATGTTCGAAATCGAAAATCCGTCTCATTTTTTTCCAATTAGTCCCTCTAAACGTTTTTTGACTCCTAGACGATTTTTAACCACTTAGACCGCCTAGGTGTTGCCTAAACGACGATGAATAAAAGCATTTTTATTGTGAATTTATTTTTTCTTTATTATAATTTACTTTTGAGTTGTTTTAATATTGCTTGTTGAAATATTGATGTTTACATATTTTTTAAAATATATATTACAAAGTGCCTTTTCTCCTTACTTTGTTTTTGACAAAGTAAATCTTATTTTTGTTTTACAAGTATATATTTTTTTCTATATTAAATAATTTTATATTATTATTTTTAAATAGTATAATACATATTTAATTGAATATGTTCTTTTATAAAGAGTATAATACATATTTTAATTGAATATATAAAATAATTTATTGATTAACAAATTAAAAAAGAGAAATTTACACAGAAATTCAGATTTGAAAAATTATTTACAGTTATGTTCAATAATGATTTTGAATTATGTTAAACTAGTAAAATCATCATTTTTAACATATTTTAAAGATTAGAATTTATAAATTAGATATCTATAATATATTTTCTAAGATTTAAGATTTGTGAATTGGGTCTAGAATTTTTAAATTAGGATGTAAAATCATACTTTATTTGTAATATATAGAAAATAATGACATATTAAGAATTAAGTTTAATAATTTAATTTAGTTGTAATTTTGTAGTTATTTACGATATTCATGTATTTGACCCATTAAAAAATACAAAATACAAATTAGATAATTCTAACTTGTTTCTAATTAACTATCAACTGCAATAAAGGAATGATTACTCTAAAAAAGAAACAAGTTAGAAGCTCATGCCTGAAAAATTGTACAAAAATGTTTGACAAACTAACCCTATAGGCCAAGTTGAAAAGCTAAATCAAACTTTTAGATAGTATTGTCCTTTGAGAAGACACTAGCTCCTGCTTCTACTAGTAAACTTGAAATGGAGTATAAGCCCTTTGATACAAGCAATCAAAATTATTAGCATTCGGGTTAATTCCAGTAAGCAAAGCCCTTTTCATACCTAAATCCTTCCTTGCCATTGTCCTACACAAAAAACCTCCAACATAATCAATTACCACTGTTTCCCGTCCTTCACTTATCGGTATATAGCAATGAGAATGAGCAGCAATAAGAAAAGGATATTAAGAATGCCAAGAATATTGGAGCAAATGATCCTAGAAAAGTGTTTCATTGTCTGAAAGTAGAACTTACTGTTCTTTCCATTTTTAACTACATGAATCCTATGTATGAAGGTGTTGGAGGAAATGCTATGTGGGCTATTATGACTGTTGTGGTTTTAATGTTCTTTATTTCTTCTACATTGAGCAAATTGTAACAATTAAACTTGAAAATGATTATAGTTGGGTCTTACATGTTTTTCATAACAAACTGGTAATTCTCTGATTTGCAAATTCTTTGAAAAGAATCTGCAAACCAGGGAATTACCAATTCACTATGGAATGACATGTAAGACACAACTACAATCATTTTCAAGTCTAATTTTTACAATTTGGTCAAGATAGAAGAAATAAAGAACATTAAAACCACAACCGTCACAATAGCCCATATAGCATTTCCTCCAACAGCTTCGTACAAAGGCTTCATGTAGTTAAAAAATGGAAACAATAGTAAATGTCATTCCTACTTTCAGACAATAAAACAAGTTTCTAGGATCATTTGGTCCAATATTCTTGACATTCTAAAAAAAGTTCCAAATTTTCAGACAATAGTAACTGCCTGGAATGTTAACTTTGATGCCTTGTTTCATAAGAAAATGAATTATGTCCTAAGGAGTGTTACACAGAAAAGAAACTTCACCACATGAGCTATAGGTTTGTAGATGCATAGGAAGCTCTACTACATATTCTCTCATTTTCTCCTATAAATAAATAATGCTCAAATCGTCAATTTTGTATACACATAGAATTTCAAACAACAGTCAAATATAAGAACACGTGTCTGCACTTGAGCAAGGTGTTCTTCGGACTTCAGAAGCATAATGGGCGTAGCTAGATTTACAATCAAACAACACATTGCATACATAATATAGTTTTTAGTGTCGCATCCAAATGTTAATAGTAAATAGCTGTCAAGTTTCAAACAAAAAGGCCTTAGTGATTCCATCAGACACACACTACAAACATAATTACCTCAAAATGAGCAAGTTCATCTAGGGTTGCAAAAGACTCCTTAGTGTAAAGAAGAGGAAATATAATTTCTATTAACATAAACAAATGCCATTGAGATAACAGAAAAGAAAATGATATAGATAATAGAAAAGCAAATGGTTTCAATTTAAACACTTAGCTTATGACGAGTGAACAGCAAGCAATAGCAAATACATCATATTTTGGTGTTCTTTTTTGTTTAACCATGGAATTACTACATTAGCTATGATAAATCAGCCATTGAAAGACCAAAAGTATGATGGACCTTGCTCACCTTAAGGTTCAGGATTTATTATGTTGAATCGCCACAACAAGATGTATGTCCAAAAATACAGAGCAAAAATATTACAGCTAAATGCACCCAAAAGAGATAACACATCACCACTTTAACATTACCATATGTAAAAGGAGTACCATGAAAATCGTAATGAACCAACACAAACACAGTCCAAACTCAAGACAACTATAAACCAATAAAATTGACAAGTTTAGGTGTGTGACAGGTCAAGTATAAGTTCATGATAACAAATGATAGAAAATGACAAATGTAAATGTTTAATTACATATTAAACAATTTTGAATTCGTTTTTTTTCCTTTGATTTGGTATCACTCAATTTGTCAAATTTTACATGCATTTGTGAGTTATGAGCAAGCAAATGATGTACTGCACATTAATATTTACAACTCTTCAACTTGTCAAGTGTATAAAAGCACTTAATTACTAGTTGAAAAGATTAACCCTTGATATAAAAATGGAATTAAAACTAAAATTAAAACTTGAGGCTTTACAGAGTCAATAAAAGAAAGAAGAAGAAAAACAAATGTTATTGAATTTGTTTGTACTTGAAGGGGGAAGTATGGGCTTGATTTGATGTGTAAAAATTGGCCTCTAATGTAATGTTGCAAAATGGGAGTTGATGTCCACTAGTTTAAACAAAAAGACTCTTGGGGTTGGGAAATTTATGGTTGACATACAAAGCCATATGTTTACAGAACAAGCTTTCAAACTACTATTAATGTAATTAATATTAATTCTGAAATTCCTTACACCTATACATGGAAACTCAAAAAAAAAGAGTAAGAAATAACAAATGGTTAAGTGATGAACACTCATATATCACAAAAATCAGTTGAAAACTAGCTTTAATAGTTATGTTGATCTTGAAAAGATATACTGAAATCCGAATATACATGACACTTAAATTCAAAATGGTAATCCTACTCTCTGCGGAAAGAGAGAGAAAAAAAAGTTACATAGATGCTTTGTGAAAATTTGCCAAGTTTTCCAGAGCTACAGAAACATAGCAAGGATCTGTTGAAACCCATAACCATATTATAGAACAAAGTGAAAGAAAACAAAATAAATAATTGAAAAACAACCTTTGAAAATACTTGTGGCTGGCAGCCATGGTGATAATCTTGGTTTTCAGTGTGGTGGATGGACAATTCAGTATCAATGACTCACCGGAAAAAATCTAACTGGTGCATTTTTCAACCCTCCAGCTCCTGCAAATAACATGACTATATAATTAACTCATAGAAATCAGATTCAATGTAGAAATTAAACCCCAAAATTATATATTTATATGATTTCTAATTCCTTATTTATTAGTATTTGTTTTCCAGGTTTTCATCGATGGAAAAATGTAAACATATATAATTTCCCAGAACTTCAAATTTGGTCTCTACAATCAAACTCAGCAGATATAAAATTACGGATTTGAACATTCCATAGAATTCAAGCCCATCTCTAATCAAACTCAGCACACATAAAAAGATGCAGACACTTTTACTTTTATCTAATGAAGATAAAGAAATGGGACTCTCGTATGAAAAGAGCAGCTAATTCCAAATAAATTATGCCTTCAACTTCAAACACTTAAACCCATTCAAAAATTTCAGATTAAGGGGGAAATCCCTAAGTTATACTCTGAATGTCTACCCTACTTTAAACCCTAAATACCAGATTAAGGAGAAAATCCCTAAATTCATTCAAAATTAAAGCAATCCTATCAAAATTAAGAAATTAACTTACCTAAACTGAAGCAAAATCTGGCGTTTGATGGCAAAGAGAGATCAGAACGCAGTCCAAAGAGAGGCGCTGGTGACAGATCGAGAGAGAAAAATAGAGGGGTGAGAGGCTGGTGACACAGATCGAGAGAGCAATGAGAGAGGAGTGAGGCTCTGGACATGCAGATCAAGAGAGAAAGAGGAGAGCGGTGAGGCGATATGCAGATAGGGAGAGAAAGATCAGAAAGGAGAATAGAAAGAGGCGCTAGTGGTGAGAACAATTAGCAAAATAGAAAAACAACGGTGGAATAGAAATTTCAATTCTCGCCTATTTATAATGGCACTGAGGGGAATGAAGTTTGCCGTTTTACGAGTTTTGACTAGTAAAATATTTAATTTTGGATTTGTTCATATTGATGATATAGATTTAATTAATCACCATTAAATTTAGATTTATTAAAATCTTATGATGGAGATTCAAACTCTTAAAACTTAAATTTAATAAATATAGATTTAACGGTAAATGATCAAATTTATTTTACCATTACAATCCATGAATGTTTAGTAAATTTGTTTCAATTAGTTTTTTTTGAAGTCAACCCTCTAATTTTGAAAAAACTAATTTTACGAGTTTTTTCAATTAATTTATCGTTACCACTCTTTTGAATAATATTTTTACCTCTAGTTACTTATACTTTTTATCTAAGCAAATGTTATTTTGTTCGTTTAAAAAAATATACTAATAACGTGATAAATATATTCATTTAGGTACATTTTAGTGGTAAATGTTAATTAATAAATCTAATTTATTATTAGATTTTTTTAAAATTATATTTATATTCAAAATTATATAGAATAAAAGTAATAATTAAATTGAATATTATTGAAAACTTTGAGAATAGTATAAAAATATTATGTTTTTGTTTTAATAAAATATTAAATTATAATTTAATTAATATATAAAAGAAAATATATTATATAATATATTATATAATATTCAAGATAGTATTAGCAATCAAAGTTTAAAGTTATTATCCAATATTTAGAATAATAGATAAATATCTCATTTTTATTAATAAAAACTTAAAAATAATTTCATTATTTAGATATATATTTATGTATTATAAAAACTTAAATTATAGCGTGTGTATGATATTTTTTTAGAAGGTGATTAAAAATACAAATTATTAAAAAAAAATATTTATAAAATATCAATATCTTTATTTGTCATTGTACACAAACATAGCAATCTTCTAAATTTTACCAAACATGTTTAAATAAGCAGCTAGTCAGATAGTTAAACAAAAAGATAATAAACTAACAACTAATGTAATCAACTAACAACTAACAGCTAACAATTAAACTATATTTGTCAAACATGCCCAATATAGAATTCCCGCTTATAAAAAATAAAATAACTTTTTTATTATTATTTTATTACTGAAGGAATCGTATGTTAAAATATCTGCCGGTGAATTCACCAGCAGATATTTCTACTTACGGTTCCGCTACAACTACACGAAATCACCAGTGGAACTTCAATTTTACTTCTTTTCCGTAATGATCAACAGCGGATAAAATCTGCTGCTCTTCTATTGATGAAGAGCAGCGGAAATTATTCTGTCGGTAAATTTTGTTGTTTATCAGCTATTTTCTTGTAATAATAGCTTCTATTTTATAATTGAATAAAAGGTAAATTATAAAATTTGCCTGATTGGGATGTCCATTTACATATTTAGAGTCATTACGCTATCTCTTACCAAACTAGATATTGTCAAAGTAAACTTTTCCAAAATGCTTTTAGTATATATATTATCACTTAACCAATCTGAAAGTAACTACGGATTCACTTCTCATCCTAAGCAATTCAACTTCAATTTCATACATCATTCCAATATCCAAGCTCTTCATGCAAGTATTTTGTTGATTTTACATTCATAAATTCCTTCATATAGGCTAGTTCTGTATATTTTATGTTAGTTTACACTTTGGAGACTAACATTTAGAATTTTTTTATCTAACTTGATGGATTTACAGTTTATGATTTTGCTCCGCAGAATCGTAAACTGCGAAGGACTGTGAAACACATTTATTTCGCGGTTTCCTGCCATGTTCCGCAGTTGTTTAAACTACGAATCATTTTTTACTGCTTTTCTTTAATATTGCTTTGACAATGTGTTTGTTTCTCAACAGTAGCAATATGTTAACCAACCATGTTTTGTGTGTGATCATATGGAATGACCAATGGATAACAAAGGGAAAAGTCATGATATACTTGGATGGTGAATCGAAGTTTAACAAAAATCAACTTCGAGATTTTACAAAAGAGAGTTTACTTTTGCACGTATTGATTCAACATCATTTGATTACGTACTGCCATGCAAACAATGTATGATCTAAATAAAGTTCTTGGAAGAGTAGTTCCTATTGTTGATTCCAATGATGTTGATTGCTTTATATAGTATTGCCGAATGAATCCAAGCGATGTGATTCCACTATATGTTACTTTTGAACTGCGAATAATAAATGCACAACTACCACGCGTTATGAAGAAGGAAAATGTTATTAAAACAAGTTGTAATCCCACTGTTGAAATTGACACTCATCAACCATAAGATCAACCATAATACTCAAAACTAAATGTCCAGTATATCAACCACAATACATGATAATAGTCAAAACTAAATGTTAAGTATATCAATCACAAGGCTAAATGTTCACTATATCAATCACAATACTAAATGTTCACTATGTCAATCCAACGGATAGAGTTTCCCTTCAAACACCGCAAGCGCAATACGATATCAAATAAACGATCCATCTATTGGGGTAAAAATAAAAAGCCTTTGATCAGATAAGTATTGTGTGAAAACACAAACGAATATGCCATAACCGTTTGAGCCTGTCATCTGTTGTGGAACTTCTTGGACCCTACTCCATCCATGTTATGGGTCGAATATTATTTGGGTTTGGCCGATATCCGAATTTTGGAATGGCCCTAGAAAAGACCAATATGTTCTTGAATAGGAAGTCGCATATGATGCATCACTGTCATTTGCAATCAGACTATCGTGTGTATATATAGATGTATCGCCACCTAATCAATAGCCTTTAGTATTCGATGATTTGCCATTTACGTTGATAGACATGTATACCTTCTTTACTTCCTTCCACGGTCTCATGTATTCAGATTCTTTTCCCTTTATAGTTCCCACAAAATAGTCAATTGGCTTTTTTTCCGAGCATCCATCTATCAGTCATACAGTGGGATTACAACTTGTTTCAATAACGTATATTTTCACGAAAAAAGTATCTCGTCCAATTTTTCCGACTCGTAATTATCCATTTTCGGGATTCTCGTGTCGTAGCTCATCAATTATTTTCAGAATTTCATTTTTGATCGGAAGGAAACAAATTTTAGTTTTTGAAAAAATAAATATGAAAATGGTAAGATTATCCAATGGTGGACGGTAACTAGCCATTTTGGGGACAGTAAATAGCAATCCACTATACATTTTCTACGGGTAAATTACACTATAAACTTAATCTATTTTAATATTGTGGCTACTGAATTTTAATTTTTAATAACGGGGACTTAAATTGATTTTAGGGCCCGTTTGCTTTACTTACTGTTTGATGTTGCTGTTTGTTGTTTGCTGTTACGGTTTGTTGTTTGCGGTTGCTGCTTGCTGTTGCTAGTTGCTGTTAGAAAAAACTGTTTTTCCAAAAAGCAGAGATTCTCTGCTTTTGTAAAAAGTTGTGTAAAAAGCAAACAACTAATGCTGCTTTTGTAAAAGGTAAACAAAAATGTCACTAACCAAACATCTAAAACTCTTCGTTTTGAACTGAAAATGAAAACATGAGCACGAAAAGGAACACCTAAACACCCCTTAAATGGATAAGACTTATAATTTTTGCCCAATTTAGGAGCAGAAATAAAATAGACAATTTCCAAGGAAAGCCCTAAAATTTTCTTTCTTACAGATTCATTTCGTCATCTTCAAGTAGAACATTCTAAATTACAGACACAGCGAGCTAAACTTGGCTATGATCAGACTTTGTTTGCTTCACTTGAAACTCGCTGTTTCTCTGAAACTCTCTCTCCTCTTAATACCCGTAGTCACAGTCACAGAAACTACCTGAAAATTCATCAATTCCACTCACTACCATGCCATTTACACTCAATCTCTCACCCTATCCTCCTTCTTCGTCTTCGTCTTCCTCTACCTCTCTAATTCGTAAACCTCAGCTTTTTACATCCCATCCCAATTTGAATACCCAATTTTTCTCCCCCGAATTACCGCCTCCTTCTATTATCCTTCGAGCGTCGAGAAGGATTTCTAATAACAACACTAGCAATACTAATTTAGTAGGTGATCCTCGGATTTGGAGCCGTGCGATCAACAATGATATGTTTGATGATGCGGATGATGACGATGAAGACGATGAGGAAGAGGAAGAAGATCGGAGTTTAGATCTGTTAGCTAGATTTTTTGAGAATGTTTTCAAGAAGGTATCTAAGAGAGCCCGGAAGGCCGTGCGATCGGTTTTGCCTCCTTCCATTTCCACCAAATTGGTAATGTTGATGATTTTGAAATTGAATTTGTTACTTTGTGTTTGGATATGTTCAAGCTGATGTCTTTGTTCATCATAGGTGGCGTTTTCAGTAAATGGAGTCATAATGCTGGCATTTTTGTGGATTTTAAAGGCATTTCTTCAGGTAATATGATTTCTCTTTACCATTACCAAGTTCTCCTTTTCCCAATCAAAAAGACAGATAGAAATCAAGTCATATGCTTGACGTTTTTGTGGATTTTGAAGGCATTCTTTGTATTATATTTCACATTAAGTTTGATGGATATTAGGTCTATTTTTGTGAATCAAATGCAAGAAAAAGGAGGATTTTTTTTTTTTTTTGTGCAAGTTGCAATTGTGGAGGAATGGCTTAGGGATATTGAATGGTTGATACATTGAATAACATTCAAAGATATGAAATAGTCTCTGGTAGAATTGGTTGGTTGTTTGTGTAGAATTGGAACAGAAGGACCACAAGTTTGGCTGGAATTTACTAGAAATTGTTTAGCGCAGTACCAATTGAGGTCATCCTGAACTTCAAATCACCAAGCTGTTTTAAGATACTATCATCACACTAGCTAAACTGCATCTCATAGAGGTTATAATAGGGAGAATCCATATTACACGATGGAGCAATATTTGTCTCGAAACTTCATGATCAACAAGGCATCTGCCTCATGAGATTGTTACTCTGACTTTAAGACTCATGGGTTTCTCATTGATCAGATAGCCTTTCTATTGGTTTAATCAGTAAAGCCAAAACATATGTTATTATCTTGAGGACGATTACAGTACAATAATGCTGTGCATATCTGTTACATTGTGTCCGCAAACTCCAATAATGTTGTATGTGGTTGAATATCAAAGCGTCCAGCCATCTCTAGCCGCGAGAGGGAGGGGGCTGTTGTAGTAGTGGCAGTGCTTAAGTTGTTTAAAGTGTTTACTGAACTATGCTTTCCATTTTAAGGAATTTAGTCTAGACTTGGGCAGTATATTCGGATTTTGGACATGATCTACATTGTGTGCTAAAGTTGTGCTCCTTGTTTCATATTGGTGAAATAATAGAAGAACGCTGATGTTTTGGTTTTGCTAGTTATTTAATTTGTTATTTTAAGTGTTTAAGTTTGATGAAATGCATTATGTACGACATACTTCAGTAAGTTATGATTAGTTCCATTAGTTTTGGCTTATCCTTTACTAGATTAGGGTTGTTTAAGTTGCCAGCTGTCAACTTCGAGGAGCTGAGAAATGAATTGTTTTGGGGTTGTCATCATGTAATAATAAGATAGAAAAAGCAGCATGGCACTCTAACTCTAGTTGATTCTATTGTGTATGTATTGCCAAATTCTAGGGTTGGTGAGATTGTTTGTGAAGATTCTTTCGTGTAGTTTGTCAAATTAGACTGCCTTTTTTATCTGAAAACCAGCACATGGTAGCAATATATTTAATTGAACCTTATCAAAGAAGCCTGTTTTCTAATGCATCTCAAATTGATGCATTTTCTTTCAATGATTGCCTGACTCACTCTGTAGGCAGTGGTTGTTAAGTATTTTAGTCTGCAATCAAAAGTTGAAATGGAATAGGATCTTCTTTACATTGAAATTGAAATTTAGTTCCTATGATGCAGATATGAACAAAATGAAACCATACATTTCCAAATCCAGAAGTCTTGGATGATTGGATTTCTTTTAGACGGTGACAGAAGATAGGTATTAAAGGTATCAAGTTTCCAAGGAGCAGAGTCAGACTTGCTGAGCTTGTGTTTATTAATTGATGCTGCTGTATTCCAGCTTACGATCAAAACTAGAGAGAACCAAATTAAGCCTAATTTCAGCCAATTAATAAACACAAGCTCAACCTAGCGTTACTCTGCTCCTCGGAAACTTGATCCAATTTAAACCATGCTTGTTCTTTTTACAATAACCGAAGGAGTGAACGATTTTCTTATCTACTTGATTGTTTCTGTAGTTGTAACTTATTAAAGAATTGTTGTCAAAAATTGGCTGGTATCACGGTTATTGGTATAATGTATAAAGGGTAACCAAGCTATAGGCTTTGAGCTCATGGGCATGCTGATGTTGATAAGTTAATTGTGGCTTTAGCTGTAATATGCGTAAGCTCACAGCATTTCTAATTTCTAATCCTTATTAGCATTCATTTAAGAAATTTAAGGTTTTGATGGTTACTGCCATTTGCGCCTCCTCGTACTATAGGTTGTATATTTTTCTGTGAATATTATACAAGTTAAAGACAGATTAATTGCCTGAATTGTTTCTCACATTTTGCCCATATCTGTTGTGTAGGTGGTGTGCACCCTGGGAACTGCAGTTTTTGTAAGCATCTTACTTATACGAGGAATATGGTCTGGGATAGCCTATCTTCAAGAAAGCCGTTATCTTAAGATGAATGAACATGACGATGACCATTTATGGAGCAGCACACAACCTGCAACTTGATTTTATTTATGCAGAAAAGGAAATGTGCCAGAGATTGAATTCCTATAGAAGAATAAAGGCATCCTAGTTAAAGCTGACACCTCCCGAATAACGGATGATGCCACGATACATTTGAAATTCAAACCAGCATTCATATAATGTAGCATAATGGAGTAAAGTAGCATCCGACACAAAGATTCAGAAGAGCATATTAAAGTTTAGCAAGAACAGAGCACTGATATGAAAAAGTAAAAAAACTGAGCTTTAGTTGTTGTATTTATGCAGGGTTTACCCCTTTGTATAACCACACAAGAGGTAAATTATAAGTTCTTGTGTTGGTTATTATAAATCTGTTACAGAAAAATGTTTTGTAAACTTAAATTGTATACAATCATAGCTTACAGTGAAGGTGAATCTTGTTTCTGAAAACAGGAATTGCTTCTGAAATTCTGCTTGCTTTTATTACCTTTTCTTTCCCCATTTTTCCCATTCAATGTCAAGTGATAATTGTGCTTAGGAAGCCTCATGATCATAATTCGTATAATCGAATTACACATTCGCGTATATTTCTTAGGTCGTGTCTCAGTTGTAAATGCAGGCTGAGTTTGTAAGAATAGATTTTAGATTCTATTTCTATTTGAACACGAATGCATAAAGAAATGAGGTTTTTTAACTGTTACTGAACTCCGAACAAATTATTTGAAAAAAATGAAAGGGGCCCCCTCAAATACATGAAAGTGAAAAAGCACAAATTTGTTTATATTTGATGTAATTTATTAGTTAGGTTAATTTGGCAAAATTCGATGGGCAAATTACAAATCTAGACCAACTGGGGTCTATTAACATATTTGACCTACTTTGCTTCCATCTTACCCAATTAGACACTTTCATCCTTTTTGGATAAATGTACCCCTAGTTTCGTTCGACTTCTGCTCTTGCTCCCGCTTCTTCTTCTTCTTCTTCTTCTTCTTCTTCTTCTTCTTCTTCTTCGTTTCAACTAAATGGGTTTAAAGGATTATTACTCGGCTTCTCCGCTGGAGAATAAACCAGATACGGCTGCTGCTCATAAATTTATTGCCGTTCATCGGCGTTCCTCCACCTCCGGCTAATGATTGATATGAGTTTCTTTGGATGGAGTTGCCATGGTTGAGTTTATTTCTTGATTTTCCGGTTGTTTCAGTGGTTGATTATATGGAGGATTTAGACGCGGTTTTGATTTTTTAGCGGTGAAGAAGAAGAATTATGTGGAAGAAAATGGTATCGTTTCAATTTCCTCCATTTTTCTCCATTTTTGTCGCATTTCGTCACAAATGCAACAACAGTTGTCGCATCTTGCTGTCGCATCTGTGATAGGAGTAATTTTGTCACAGATGCGACAAATTTTGACACAAATGCGACAAAATGGAAGAAAATGGAGGAAATTGAAATGATACCATTTTCGTAATGTAACTTCATAATCTCTTCTTTCTCTCTTTATAAACCACGGTCTTTTCTCTCAAGATTTGGCGGTAATGTCGCTTTCGTCGGTTTGGGATGGCGAACAAGACGTTGAGAGTCTGAGGAAGAAGGTGAATTGAAATAAGAGTATTCTTGTTCAAAGTGGATAAAAGTGTCTAATTTAGTGAGATGGAAGCAAAGTATGTCAAATATGTTAAGAGCATCTCCAACAGCCTCTTAAATTGGCTCTTAAGTTAAAATTTGAGGAGAGAGAATAAAAAATCAGCTCCAACAGCCTCTTAGTGGCTCCTCAAATCACTAAGAGCCTCTCCATCCTCTCTATTAATAGAGAGCCTATCTCCACCTCTTAGTGCCTCCTAACTTCATTTTTTAATAATAATTTATTATTGATGAGTCTCTCTCTTCACACTATTGGTAATGTAACAATAAATAATAATCTTAATAATAAAATAATAAATAAGGAGTGAATATAAGGAGCATTGTTGAAAATGATATATCTTAGCCACTCTTAAATCACTAAGAGCCAATTTTTTATATTATTTTTAGAGAGTTCACTAAGAGTCTGTTGGAGATGCTCTAAGGACCCTTCAAATGGGCTAGATTAGTAATTAATCCTAATTTGATAACGGTGATAAAGAGGTTTTAAGGCTTGATTAAAGGTTAACAACATTCTAATAGTGATTGAATTGGGACATTCCTAACTAATCCACTATGATTAAGACAATCACTTTTGCTGCACTCTAAAGAAAAGAAAAGAAAAATTTATCGATTGAAATATATACCATATACCATTTATAAATAAGGTATAAAAATGATAGTGAACGGGCAACTAATCTTTTAGGCCCAGTAAGGTAAGGCCCAGATGAGCTGGAGGGTAGAATGGGAAATTAGAACAGTTAAATCTCGAAGATGGTTTGAGCATTTACGGTGGTTAAACTGTCACGTCAGCTTTTCGTGGAATAATTATAGAGAATATGATTTCGGTACGATCCAGTTTTATAGTCTTGGCTCAGAAAATCTCCATAGACTCCGTTAAGGATTAATCCGTTACAATAATCACTCTCGATTCCGTGAATCACAGATCAAATGGACTTGAGGGATATTAAACTCCGATTTGCGGGCATACGTTCGTCTATTAGCAAGTGACACGTAACACGATCCGCTCCAAAGCTTATAACCACTTCTCATAGTTTGATCACAATATAAATAGAGTAAGACACTTCTCAATGTATACTTCTTCATTCATTATTCACTGTGGCATAGATTATAACTTTGATTTATGTTGTGTTCATCTTCCAATCATCCCTTAAAGCCGATTTACGCATTGATATTGGTTTGTATTTAACTTATATAGTATTAGTTTGTTAGTTTAAAGTGGTTGAGTTGGTTTAAAAGACTTATTTCAAGATGAGTGATCATGTATTCAAATTCAACTAAACTTCTTTTAATTATAAATCTTTATTTATTTCAACTTTGATTTTTCAAATGAACTCTTTCTTTTAATAACAATTTTAAACTTTTTTTTAGAAAATATAACACTTTTGAACTTATTTTATTTTTCTTTTTTAGAATTTATTATATCTCTTTTCCATAAAAAAATCAATTCCTTACTTTTTATTTTTTTAATTCAAATAATTTAATTTCTAAATTAAATTTTATGAAAATTATAAAAAATTTATAACTAAAATAAATTAAAAGTGCAAAAGTATTAATATAATTTTTAGCCAACATGCAAAAACGAAAAAGTTCCAGCGCGCTGGAGGTTAAATTTTTTTCCAACCCTAACGAGTTGAGATTTCGGAAAATTACTTCTAACAACATGGCTAAACTTAGCTCCTCATATATGGATTCCTGGCTCTGCCACTATCGGAGTATATTAGTTGGACTTTGACCCTTTCTTTGATCATGTTTCTATCTTATTGCAGAATTACAAAATAACCTATAAGATTTAGCCACAAGTAAAAAGCATTTCTATTATAACATTTTATATTCAATTTTTTGTATTAACAAAATAATTGATGATAAAATAAAATTTATGTAATTGAATAATAAATATTAATTAATATTTATTAATAATTTGATTAATATATTTAATTGAATTAGAAAATTGAAAATCAGATTATAATATTTATTGACTAAATATTAATTTATATATTAAGTATCAGATGAAAACAATAATTATTATAAAGAAATGAAAACGTAAAATATATTTAAAACAATATATATAGAGACATACATATTTGATAACATCCGTATGTTATCTCTGGGGCAATATAGCAAAAAACTACATATATAAGGATAAGGCATACACCAGCTAAGGCAGGATACGCCAGCTGCGGCTGGATACGCCAGCTGCGGCTGGATACGCCAGTTGAGGATGGGTACGCCAGATTCGATTACGACAATTAAGGTCGATACGCCATCATAACCGCAATAAAGCAGTTTTCCAAGAACTTCAAGAATTAGTGTCGTTAATGGATCATTAATGACACTAACGTACAAAACTGAACAATGTGTAATAAATACATTAAAGAGCACTAAATCCTAGACTGTTCATATACTACAACATTTATCGAAAATGGTTACAGAATCTAGTATAAATACACCATTCACAAGGAGTACTAGGTATACTTTCTTACTTTACTAAAGTTCTTTTGATATTCTTGTATCGATACTGATTTTGGCATCAGATTGTCCCTCGCCGTCCCCAACGGCACAAGGAAAGGATCCAACCAGAAGTTTATTTCACTCTTATCAATATTGTAAAAAACGATAAATAAACATACGAAAGATAAACATCACATTTGACAATGAATCATCACGGTCACTAACTTAAAAACGCCAAATGTGCTCTATCAGATCTGGTTCGAGTTTATTGTGCTTTCCTCTATCACGGATGCTCATATCCCTTGCTAGATAAGCCATAAATTTCGGAACATGTCTACATTGAATGTCTCCAAGAACTCTTGGTTGAAAAACTTAGTCATGAAAGTTTCTCGAGTATATGTGTCATTCATCTCCAATAATCATGTTATGTAATATGACATAAGCATCCATAATACCGTGAGATTTTCTTTTATGCCAAGTTCATGCTGGTGCATGAACTATTGCAAAACGAGCTAGAAGTATCTCGAAACTCGTTCAACATATTTTCTTGCACTCTCGTTTGAAACAGATTCATTGAGGGTCTTATTTTATATGCATTACATGTGATTCAAGTTCTCTATTCACGAATGGTCTAACCAGTTTGATTGGGGGATATATTTCTATAAATGTTCAAATATTTCTAAAATGGTTTATGCTTATTAATGAATGAAATTTTTGTTCAACATGTCGTTGTGTGATAATTAGAGGGGAAATATCCCTAAAATAACGTTCAGCTCCACATCTTTTTAAAATGGACGGAGTTTGATATATCTCATGAGGTTTATTGCACTTATGCTTTCTTTATAATGGAAAACTGAGATCACTATCATTTAAAGGTTCCAAAGCGATAAATAAATATTGAAATATAAAATTATTACATCATTTCACAAATGGCACCATTTTCCCCTTATACATCAAATCTAGCCCTATGAAAATAAATCTCTTAAACCTGCAAGACAATAAACGTTAGCTGCAGGAAATTGGGACTTGTCTTTCAGATTTAACTACGACGCCGGACTCGATCAAATAGGACTCATTTAATCCTAAGATCAAACACAACAACATGCAATTATACCGAACCCTAATTCATTCATCTAGTCAGTTTTAATAAAAAAAATGATGAAAATAGCCTTATATCCTAGTATTGCTTTTAGCCTTATTTAATATAAATGACAGAATAATAAATTTACTGAAATGAAACTAGACTACCCAGGCACAAAACATGGGTCGGCTCGTCTGTCCCTGTTACTGATCTAGGATGGTCCCTGATTGGTAACAGGGGTCCCCGATCGAAGATAAGGTCTTTGATCGGTGACTGCCTTTTGGATAGACCCCCCTGTTTTACGTATCATAACCCGAAAACAAGAAAAAAAGTAATAAACAAGTTGCAGGCAGTAGGGATGGGCTTTTAAAACCCTTCAGAAGTTACCTCTGAAACGCTTTTCCAGTTTTTGAAGGGTGGTAGGCTGATATACGCATGATTGTAACTTGATCAGCAACCCGAACCCGTGCAACAGGAAATTAATATGATCAGAAAGTGGAATTCCACGTACTTGAACTGAAATTCGCTGGTTTATGAGAGATTTTGACCCAATTGTAGTGAACGTGTTTCCTCTGCTAAATAACTTAAAATGGTGCTTAATTTGAGTGTAAGACCCTTAAAATGGCTGATTTGGTAAGAAATGGGGGTAAAACCCCTTCTTTTCGCTCAATATCACTAAGTTTCAGTCTAGTTTCACTCACTTTCTTTCTCTTTTCGCTAAAATCTTTTTCTTTTATCTTGAAAACTGCTGTCCTCCCCAGTCCGTCGGTTTTATTTCCCTTTTAGTAGTGGGAAATGGACCAAAACTACTAGAAAACTGATTAAAATTGCCCAAAAACCGTAAATGGTCACCGATCAGTGGCCAAGGTGTTGAAACACCTTTCTACATGATTTTGATTTGACAAAATTACTTAAAGTATATTTAATTTCCCATAAAATATTCCAACACATTAAATTTAAATGCTTTGATTTATTAATACTAATGTGTTTGTTCAATGTTGAGTTGATTGATTTATAAGAATCAAGACATTAAAAGTTTAAGGCCCAAAAGCCCACAAGAGAAAGTCAAGCCCAAGTCAACAGTCGAAAGCCACGCGGCCCAGCAAAACAAAACGGAGCCCATCAGGGAGAAGGATCAAGAAGCCTTCTCAATTGCTTAAAGACGAAGCTGCTGAGTCAAGCGACAAGGAAGTCAGGTCAGCAGCTGGCCTGAACAACTTGGAGACAAAGTATTTCCACTTAAGGAAATGTTCAGACGGAATAGAAAGTTGTCTAGAAGACTTTTCCTAAAATATAGAGACACTCTGACCAACCTGAGCAAAAGCAACTGATCCCTGACGAAGACAGCAGATGCAACGTTCTTATTGGCCGAAGACGCTAAGCACTGACCGAGCGAAAGCGACAGAAATCCGTTTCCCTCCAACGGTTATTTCGAAATTCAAAATGACCGGTGCCTCAGGTGTCACTATAAATAGGCCTCTCAAATGCTTCATTCGATGCAGATCCTCATCAAGTCGAAACGCTGACCTACCAACTCAAAGTTCTGTCTTGAAAAAAAAAAGCAAATCCTTACACCAATTCCTATTTTTGTGTAAAAGTCTAGAGTGATTCATTCATCTAAAGTGTTCTTCATTTTGTTAGAACAAACACTTTATCATTTCTAGAGATTAGAAAGGAGAAGCTGAGTTGCTCAGTTATAGCACTCAGCAGTAGATATAGTATTGAGTAGAAGAGTAGAGGAAGGTACTCTTGTATACTCAGTAGCTATTATAAACGGTTTAGACTCTACCTTTAAAGAGCTCAATAGTGGATTCTAAAAGCTCAGAAGGATTCCGGGGACTAGACGTAGGCAAGGAGGCCAAACCAGGATAAGTCTGCTGAGTAACATATTTCTAACCCTTTACTCATTTATATATTACTTGTTGTGTACTGCCTAGTAAAACGCTAAAAAGAACATACGCTGAGTTGAGTGATCCGAGAGCTGAGTTCAGGAATAGACTTAAGTGTTATCTCCTGACTCACGATAGAAGCAGTTTTAGTCAGCAGTTGACTAAGCCTGCCTCTAATCTTACTCAGTATCGCTGTGCTAAAAGACTTAGCAAAAGTCTTTGATAAAGTTTTAAGTCAGCCTTACATGAAAATTTTAAATAGTTCCTAACCCCCCTTGGAACTAACTTTGTCACGTTACACGGGACCAACACAAGGTACCCGACTGGGGACTTGGTAGTCGATTGAAGACCTACGTGGTAGACGAGTATTTTTAAATCTCAGAAAATATAAATCTGAAAAGATTTTGATAAAAATAAAGTAAAATAAGATAAACAACTCGGAAAATGGGATCGAGGTCTTAGCTCGTATCTAGCACAACGAGTTTAGCAAAGCCCACCTACACAAACTGCTAGCTAGAGTGTAACATAGACTCATCACTAGGGCCAAAAAGTCCATTCTCACACTAGAGAAGTTGAATTGTGAAACCTAATCAAGTAAACGATTCAATTGAGCAATTTAACTATACATATACCTTAACATGATAGTGTGGCTTTATAGTCTAGGTTACGACTTAGCTTTAACTTTCAACATAATTAATGCTTCTTAGTACACCTAGGGATTTATGGTGAGTTTAGATTCCGATGACCGTTATGAAATAGTTCAATTTACATTTACTGTTTAAGGTTGTTTGAATATTTATTTTTTTCTCAAGTGGATTGAGTTCAATCCATAGTTTTTAGATGATTTTTGATTGGGGTCTCTTTTTCAATGAGTAGATAACTAAGTGAAACGCACAAATTAAGATTAGTTTAATTATGACATGAAAAACCAGTAAATCTTTTTATACGGCTATACTACAATGAAGGAAATAACTTATTTTAATTATGAACATACCTTATTTCTTAGTTCTGGCCAAAAATGTTTTATGAGTATTCTCATTTTTTTTATAATCTTTTAGCCTTTTCTCTATTCTGGCTATGTCAACAACTTATTCAATAAATTATCATTTGAAACTAAATTTTTTTTAAAGGAAATTACATACAATCTTTTAGCCTTTTATATAACCTTTTAGCCTTTTCTCTATTCTAGTTCTGAGCTCATGGGCATGCTGATGTTGATAAGTTAATTGTGGCTTTAGCTGTAAGACGCGTAGTCTCACATCATGTCTGATTTCTAATCCTTATTAACATTCATTTAAGAAATTTAAGGTTTTGATAGTTACTGTTGTTTGTGCCTCCTCGTAGCCATGCCTATTTGGAATTCCTCTCTAATAGCACTACTAATGCTGCCATATTAATTGTCGACATAGCTTTTTTTCGGAAAAAAAATTACTACCTTTCTTTCTTTCTTTTTGTTTAGTCTTCAATGTTGAATTAATATTCTTTTTTGTCTGCCTTTGCTTTTATTCAATTCATATTATTGTGTCGAATTTAGAGAAAAGAAAGGATGGTTTCTTCTCTTTTAAAAAATGTCTATTGAATATTACGGTTAGGGGTGCGGTTGCAGGTTGTATGG
This sequence comes from Euphorbia lathyris, assembly GCF_963576675.1. Classification (NCBI taxonomy): domain Eukaryota; kingdom Viridiplantae; phylum Streptophyta; class Magnoliopsida; order Malpighiales; family Euphorbiaceae; genus Euphorbia; species Euphorbia lathyris. The sequence continues at coordinate 20,226,894 of NC_088913.1, forward strand.
CAGCAAACTTAAAAACATATATATATGTAATTATTTTAAGTGATAATATCCCTCTATTTTAAAGGAGGTTATGTTCCTTCACAAATTGATACTAAGTTTTGGATGGTCTAATATATTCATAATAAACATGAGTAGAAAGAGAAAAGTGTATATATTTATTATAATCATGATAGTTATGTAACTAACCCATTTTTTTTAGTGAGAAATCTGAATAGATCTAGCAAGCTAAGATGGTTGACAAGAAAAAGAGCTTTCATATATATCTAATCTGATTCATATGATATGTATGATGATTTTGACTTAGTTAATATATATATTGCAGGAATAATGATGGTCAAGAAGGCGGCAAAAAATCCATGTCGAGATATGAGTGCTTCTAGAAATGATTGCATAATGTGGCCGATGAGAGGATTGAAGAAACACTTGAAGAGGCTCAACGAGTGCTTGCCGTTGATCCTAATTCTGCACAATAGGCTGAAATATGCTCTCACATATCATGAAGTTATTTCTATTCTGATGCATCGATATTGTTGTTGATGGGAAGGTTAGGACAAATAAAACATATCCTTTTGGTTTCATGGGAACTTCCGTGCTCCTTTACCACACCAAAGGTCGGTTTCGTTTACACCCAACCATAGATGATGAGGCAAAGTTTTAAGCTATGCAAAGTCTGATCTATACAATTTTGCGAGAAGGGAATCCCTTACCTGAATACATACGATGGTCGTACAATTTGCTACCTGGATCCCCTAATCAAGGCAAATGATATCATCAAGCTCGACTTGGAGAGCAACAAGATCAATGGGTTTTTTCACACTTGCTCCTCTCATAAATCCAATAACATGTTTAAATTAAGTCACACGAAATATGGAAGGCATTGTTACACAATCTGGTTTTGAATTTTTTAGCTTCAAGTTTGTTATATTAAGGCCTGAAATGTTGTAATTGAAATTTATCAAATTATGTTTTAATTGCAGGAACAAGTTACATGATAGTGTTACTGAAAAAATAAAATAGAACAAAGATAATACATTATGGAAAAATAAGAAACATATAACAACTGAAAATGAAAGAACCGAGAAATAAACCTCAAACCCTAAAACAAAATTAGTTGGGGGAAGTATGAATACAAATTAAAACCCCCAAATACCCATAAAAATCAACACCCATCTCTGAAAAAATTAGTAAAAGGGAGAAGGTTATTACCTAGAACGAAGAAAAAATCCATCCAAAGAGATCCCAACTCCGGACAAATGCAGCGGCATGAGCACAACACAATGCAAACGACACTTTAGTCACTGACGAGAGATGGTATAAAGGGTCCCATGGCAGAGAGATTCCGGCCAGAGAAGGGAGAGAGAGAGATAGCAATCGAGTTTTACACTTAGGTTTGCATTTAGGAGTTTGGGAAATTAGGAAATGGCAGTTTATTTAAATTTAGGTATTGAGGTCATTAGTGTGGCCAATATGGCAACATTGGGGTCGGATGTTCAAACAAGAGACTCCAATGATCCCTTATTATGGTCAATTAATGACATTTAATTGAGCGTTCGCATCTAAAAATGATGGTCTTTGGCGTCCGTTTAGTTCAATGATCGTGGTCAATAAGGTATCATTGACCCCAATGACCTTTAACATCGGTTGTTTACAGAAACTACCGCTAATAAAAGATTCCATTAATTCCACTAGTGTCATTAAAAGATTCCACTCGCACATGAATTAAAAACCACAAAATAGGATCATTACTTAGAGTTACACCACTACAACATTATCAACAATAAATGATAATAAATAAATAAAAACTAACTTTGAATCATTCTTCAACAGATGTAGATAGTATATATAGACATGGAGCAAAACCCTAATTAGTATAGGGTATTGAGTACATATCATCTATTTAGCTATCATATTCTAACTAGGAATATATGGACATCTAGACATCCATGATTTTGCAGAACCAAGTATGGCAACAGAATGAAGATTCTTTAAAATCAACGTGGATCTAAACCGAGATAGAAATGAATAATGATTGAAATATTAGGGATAGAGATGGGGGCGAAAGATATTTTACTTCCGAAGTCGAAACAAAGATGGGATGGGGATAATATCCATGAACCATGGGGATCCTTGTCCCATCTTTTAATAAATTCCTATCACAGGATTCGGGAACCCAAAAAATCCTCAATTAGTTATAATAATAATAATAATAATAATAATAATAATACAATATCTATTTAGGTGGTGTTGTCCTATTGAGTTTATACGATCGCTCATATAATCTACTTTACCATAATAATGACATATATATTTAGGTAATTAGTTCTAAACTACTAGCTATTATCCATATGTATAGTGATTTGATTTCCATATTTATAAATGCATATTTGTTATTGCCTAATTTTTTTTAGCACCACTCATATACATTGAAATCAACTTGAATTGAATGTGTTTTAGATAGTATTTATTCTCACATTAGATAATAAAAGAAAAAATTAAGCATTTTTATAGGTATCTTCGTCACATGTGGATATCTGTACGAAATGAAAATGATTCATTTTTATGGAATTAAAACCTAAAGAGTGATCAAAATCACAAAACAAGTTAAAAAAACCCAATTGGACTTTATAAATAAATTAAGTAAAAATATAAATTTTTGACAACTTAACAACAAGAATTTTAAATTTAAAAGAAGAATTAAATTTTACAGAGAATATTGATTTGGACCTAGTATCTACTCATGTTTTTATATCCAAAAAATGAGATATCTGCAAGTTACATGTTATTGGAAAACAAATTGTTTTTCGTTGTTCCCACCACTTCAGCCTTGAATTTCTACTTTCGTTTTTTTTATCTTTTACTATATATGTTTTAATGATATTATAATAAAATAATCAACTAAAATGATGCAAATAATTTTTACCTTAAAAGGTGTTGGATATTAATTTTTAGTAACGGTGTTGTGAGAATCCTACATAGTAAGAATAAGAAGGCATAGAGAAATTTTATTAACCGCTAGTTTTCGGATAAGATTAAACAATTTTTTTAACTATTTTGGTAACCAACTTTTATGTTATAAATATCATTAACCTTTCATATTTCCGAATTATATTTTTTTTATTAATTCAAATACGTCCATAAGGAAGTTAATGAAATTGCTATCATTAATTTCATATTAGAAAAATCTTGGAGGAAACTTAAGGGTGTTTGTTTCCTCTATTTCCACCTCCTGTTTAACTTTTCATATTAAAAATGAGCCTTTGTTGTTTGGTTAAGAGCTGTTGTTTGTCTTTTCATACCTGAAAATGAGCTTTTACAAAAGCAGGGAATCCATGTTTTTCCAACAGTAAATCGTAACAGTAAACATCAAACAACAATAAAACCGAACGGACCTTTAGTCAGAAAAACAATAGCAATGGATAGTGGGGAGCTAATATTTCCTTAAGGACAGTGATTAATCACGTCCCTATTCTGTTTATTATTCCCAATTTATAACAATCTTAAGGAAATATTATGGAGAATGCACTGAACAACGCCGGTGATGCTAGTAAACTTGATCATTTTGATGAGACGAATTCCACTCGTTGGAAGGAGACTATGAAGTATTTTCTAATCACTCTAATTTTGTTTCATGTATCAGACTAGACCATGCTTTCCTTCCTCTTCTAAGGATGGCGGTTCCATAGAAACTAATAGGGTTTTTGTTTTGTTTTGTTTTTCCCCTTTACAATATAATCACAATAAAAATTAGTTCATCAAAGATATTTTTAAGGATGCCAAGCCTTCATTTTTGTTTTTAATGGAATCTTTAGTTCATCAAATAAGTTTGAGATGTTAAAAAAGTCAGTAGGATTTGATAATTTCTTTTGTGTTGGTAGAGAAGGCCGGGTGGGGGTTTAGCTATTGTTTGGAGTAATATTATGAATGTAACTATCTAACTGGGTTGTAGACATTTATTTTCCCATACTACTGCATTTCAATTTTCCTAGATTGTCTGCAAAGAGGGATTAGCCAAGGAAAAAGCAAAGGCTTTCCGTCTACAACAGAATCACAATGGGTGCTTCAGTCAGTACTAGCAACAATATAGCAAAGGATGGGCTCACTCTCCAACACTCTAAATAACCCTAGTCTCTCTCTTTCATTCAATTTCAAATGCTGACAGTTTTCATTCAATACATTTTCAAACCACCACTTTTTCAGACACCACCAAAAAACTCAGAAATCAATCAAAGAACGAAGAAGAGAAGTTTACCGAAAAAGAACCAAACGGACCGAGAAAGTGAGAAGCAGCAACTGAGAATGTCAAATGGCCTTCTTAATCCGTGGGATCTATCCCCTTTCTTAAGGAGAGGTGTCGTGCTTAGGGAAAGAACAAGAGACATGTAGAAAAGAGGGAGGAATCCATGGGAGCTGTAGTGTTTTCTGAACCGAAGGAAGAATGGAGGAGTTGAACGGCTGCGAAATGGGTAAAGGGTAACCTATTGCTTATTATTCTGAACTTACCCTTACAAATTACAGATTACCCCCCTCCTGTTTTATCAATCCTTAAATTTGACCCCAACTTTCTTTAATCCCTTCAATCTCGCTCTTCCATATATCAATTTAGACCCAATTGTTTAAATATGGTTTGATTAAACCCTTATGCATTACCATTACCTGCTTTAGATCATTGAAACTTCAATTTAACCTTCAAAATATTTTTTTATTATCTATGCTTTGTGAATAGGGTCCATATTATTGATATTTTCCATCCAATGGTTAAAAACAACCCAACCTAGCTATTATTATTATTTTTTTATACCCAACCTAATTTTTTAAAATACTAAAGATTGCAATATTTTTTTATAAATTAAAATTACATCCTTAATATATAATCTAAATAGAATAAGAAAGTATTTATTTATTTTTAGAAAAATTAATTTTAGTAAATAAATTCAAATTAATTTGTACAAAACACAATAGAAAAGTAAAAAGAAAAATTTGGTACAAAAATTAGAAAATTTATTTTACAAGTTTATATATTAATAAAAAAAAGTAATATTTAATATTGTATAATTGTTTCCAAAAATTAATATTAAATAATCGTTCTCAAAAATTAATATTTATATATATAATAACAAAATAATAAATTATTTTAATTGCAACATTATATATTTGTTAGTTTTTCTTTATTTTTGTTGCATTGTATCACTTAAATGTCCATGCAACAATTATAGTTTTGTTGCTTTCCTGGTTTAACCTTATTTTTTGTATCAATTTAAACAAATTGTTGGATTAGCTTGCTTAAAAGCAACAAGTCAAGCAACAATTAATATTTTTGTTGCATAATTTTTTATCATTTTAATAATTTGAAGATTATTGCAACAAAAATGCAACATTATTGAAATACAACAAAATAAACTCATTTAATGCATCAAATTTCAAGCAACAAATTCAAAGTTGATTGCATTAGGGGTTTTATGTTATAGTGGAAGTGGTGAATCTAACAACAACAGGTTACCCAACCAGCCTTTAAAGTCTCCAATAGACTCCATTCAATTATCTCTAAAGAATATCCCCCAAGTAGTTTTAGTCATTCGAAAATCAAGAAAAGCATGACTTTCATCTTCTCTAACGCGATCACAAACTGGACAGATATTAGCCAGATTGATATGCATGTATGACAGATTAGATATTGTAGGAAGACAAGCTGAGAACAAATGCCAAATATAGTGTTTTTTTATCTTAGGAGCAATTGGCAGATTTTAGAGACAATTCCAACTCACCATGTTTGATGTAATATTTGTATTGTTAGCTATTATAAAAGTTTTCTACCCACTCTGAACCATATATGAACCTGTTTTTATCAAAATACCAATACAAGCCATCATCATATACTAGCTTTCGACACGAAATTGAAAAAATCAAATCATGATCTCGCTCAATAAGTTAAACTATACCAATTGACACTGCCACTCACCCGCATCAGACAACAAATCCCTCTTTACTCGTCGGGAATAGATTACTTGGAACACTGATTAGATGTGGCCATTACTCATAAAAAAAGCCAAGGCGCTTCCCAAATCAAAGTATTCAATCCATTCCCCAACTTGTGATGAAGCCCCTTTTTGAGGAGGTCCCTACTAGCCATTAAAATTCCCAAAGAGATAAGATAGACTATGACTAATGTTAGTAGTGAGAAACAAAGAGGAAGGAAAGTATCGTGCTTATAAAATCTATGGTACCAAGGAATTGGGATTCTGTATAATCCTCCACCATTGCTTTGCTAGTAGAGCAAGATTGAAAGATTTGATATTCCTAAATCACATACCTCGTCCTTTAGGCACACATAAACTTTCCCATCAAATCCAATGAATACTGGATACTGAAATACCTGAAGAATTCCACAATAATCGATTAAGCTTTTTTTGCACCTCATTACAAAACTGATCTAGTAAGAGAAAAACACTCATAATGTACACTGGTATTGGTTGTAAAATATATTTGATAAGTACCTATTTTCTCGTCCGAGGAAGGAGTTTCTCCTTCCAATTGTTTAGTCGATTCAAAATTCGCTCCTTTAAGAAACCAAACGTCTGTATCTTTCTCTTACCCACTGCAATAAGGGAACCTAAATAAAAACCCATATCTTCCACTTCCTGTATCCCCAACGTTCTTCTAACACTCACTCTATCCATATCCTTTGAATTCTTACTAAAGAGAAGTGAAGATTTCTGAAAGTTAATACTCGTCCGAATGCCCTTTCGTAGACCCGCAAACATTGCTGAATACTCTCAGCTTCACATCAAAAAGCTTGGAAAAATAAGTAGGTATCATCTGTTAAAAATAGGTGTGGGATGATTGGGGCGGAACGTGCCACCTTACATACATGTAGCAGACTAGACCATGCTTTCCTTCCCTTTCTAAGGATGATGGCTCAATAGAAACTCATATGGTTTTTTTTTTGTTTTTTCGCCTTTACAACAATTAGACCTGGGCATGGGCCGACGAGCCCACCCGGCTCGTCTAGGCCCAAGCCCATTTAGCCAGGCTTGGACACATAAAAATAATGTCAGGCCCGGCCCAGCCCAAGCCCGTATAAGCCCGCCAACAACTGGGCAGGCTTGGGCTTTACTAATTCTACATCAGGCCGCAAGCCCGTATAAGTCAGCTAACAACTGGGCGGGCTTGGGCTTTACTAATTTTACATCGGCCCGTCCCGGTCCGGCCCGATATACTATATATATATATATATATAAATTATAATTATAATATATTTTTATAAAGATAAATTATATTATGATAACTATAAATACTTAAAATTTTGTGTTGTAATTGTATTATCTTATTTATGTGATCATTATAGTATGTTTTTTGGATTCAATTTAATTTTATGACTTTAATTTTATTTTTTTATATACAGATGGGCTTGGATGGGCGGGCTTGGGATTCATATCTTAGGCCCGAGCCCGACTAAATTTCTTGCGGGCTGGGCTAGGCTGGGCTTGGACTCGTCAAACTTTATTAAAAGCTCGACAGGCCCGAGCCCGACCCATGCCCAGGTCTAACAACAATTAGAATAAAAATTAATAGAATTGATTATAATTTTATCCCTTAATTTTTTTTCTTAATTAATTTATTACCATTTTTGTTATAAATTTGAGATCTAAAAGTATAATTTTACATTTTAGTCCCAATTAATAATTATTTTTAACACAACTCTAACTAATCATAAAATCTTAATTTTTAAGATATTACATCATATCATTAAATTCATTATTTTACCATGGAGCCCATATTGATTTTACAGAATTCATTAATATAAATACTTGTCGGATGGGCCAACTATCTAATTTTAATTGGATTCGGAGCATTGAATTCAAACCGGTTAAATAGGCCACTTCCATTCAGATTCGGTAGGGTTTTGCCTATATAACGTACGAGTCCTTTAATATATAGTACAACCTCCTCATCCTTTTGTCCACCGCCTTTCTTTTCCTTTCTCTAAATATATACTAGATCTGGCTTTGCGATGTTTGTTTTTGTTCAAGTAATATATTCACATATTAACATGAGAAATCTGAAGGATATGGAGTTGTGATTTTCATGGTCTCTTATACATCATAAGGTAATTCGTTATTCTCTGTTTCTTGATTTGATTTTTAGATCTTGCGTTACCCAAGATTTCTAACTTTGATGAATTGGTGAATTGTGTCAGATTTGTTGTTTTAGTAATTTGATTTCTAATATTGATGTAAGCATTCAAGATGGAGATGTACAAGCTTCTATGGACAATTGTATCGTTCAAAGCACCACCTATCGTGGAATATGTTAAGAAATTTGTCTTCTCAATCAACCCTTCCTTGGTGTGTCAAAAGAACTATAACAACATTCAAATACACAAGTCAATTTTTAACATTTGTTTTATGCCATAAGAGACTCGAGCGAGTATATAAATAAAGTTTTAAATACTTAGTCAATTTTTTTTATCAAGTCCTAAATTTGGACCAAACCCAACATAGTACTTTTATGAATTTTTAAATTAGAGTCAAACCTACCAATCCTACATTTGAACTTTTAAAATAAAACAGTTTTATTGAGAAATAACCTAAAAAAGGTAATATCTAGCATGAAAAGATACCAAACTTTGCACAATAATTACAAATGTCTTATCCCTAACATCATCTTTCGAGGTTTGATTCATAACATGCTCCAATCTGGTTTTACAATTCCACAACCCTTGGGTTTCTATCAGATAGCCTTTTCTATTAATTGGTTTAATTGGTTTATTCAGTAAAATCAAATATATGTTACTATGTTGAGGATGATTTCTATACAGTGCTCTGTATAACTGTTACATTGTGTCTGCAAACTCCAATATTGTTGTATGTGGTTGAATATCAAAGCGTCCAACCATTAGTGGTAGTATGTAAGTTGTTTAAAGTGGTTACTGGACTATGCTTTCCATTTTAAGGAATTTAGTCTAGACTTTGGATTTTGGACATGATCTATGTTGTGTGCTAAAGTTGTGCTCATTGTTTCATATTGGTGAAATAATAGAAGAATGCTGATGTTTTGGTTTTTCTAGATATTTAATTTGTTACTTTTAAATGTTTAAGCTTGATGAAATCCATTATGTTTGGCATACTTCAGTATTTTATGATTAGTTCCATTAGTTTTGGCTGGCTTATCCCTTTACTAGATTATGGTTGTTTAAGTTGTCAGCTGTCAACTTCAAGGAGCTGAGAAATGAATTGTTTTGGGGTTGTCATCATGTAATAATGAGATAGAAAGAGCAGCATGGAACACTAGTTGATTCTATTGTGTATGTATTACCAAATTCCAGGGTTGGTAAGATATTGTTTGTAAAGATTCTTTCCTTTGGTTTGTCAAATTAGACTGCCTTTTTTGTCCGAAAGAAACCAGCATGTGGTAGCAATGTATTTAATTGAACCTTATCAAAGAAGCCTGTTTCCTAATGCATCTCAATCGATGCATTTTCTAAGCATTGCAAAGAAGTTTCTTCCATTGATTGCCCGTGTCATTCATTGTAGGCAGTGGCATTTCGTGCTTGTGAAGTATTTTAGCCTGTAATAAACGTTGGAATAGGATATTCACTGTGGCATATATTATAGCTTTGATTTATGTTGTGTTCATCTTCCAATCGTCCTTAAAAGTTGATTTACACATTGATATTGGTTTATATTTAACTTATGTAGTATTAGTTTGTTAGTTTAAAGTGGTTGGATTGATTTAAAAGGTTTATTTTAAGATGAGTGATCATGTCTTCAAAGCCCATTAAATTCATTAATATAAATACTTGGGCCAACTAACCAATTTATTGGATTCAGAGCTTTTTGAATTCAAACAGGTATTCGGTAGGGTTTGCCTATATAAGGTATGAGTCCTTTAATATTAACTACAGCCTCCTCATCCTCTTTTCCATCGCCTTTCATTTTCTTTCTCTACATATATACTAGATCTGGCTTTGTTCAAGTAATATATTCACATATTACCTTGAGATTTCTGTTATGATTTTCATGGTCTCTTATACATCATAAGGTAATTGTGGCTTTAGCTGATGTTGATAAGTTAATTGTGGCTTTAGCTGTAATACGCGTAGGCTCACAGCATGTCTGATTTCTAACATTCATTTAAGAAATTTAAGGTTTTGATAGTTACTGCTGTTTGTGCCTCCTCATTCTATAGGAAAAAGAACCTTCCTTTATTTTCTCCCCTATATTTGTATACTTTTCTGTGAATTATACAAAGACAGATTAATTGCCTGAATCGTTTCTCACATTTATGGTGAGTTTAGATTTCGATGACCGTTATAAAATAGTTCAATTTACATTTACTGTTTAAGGTTGTTTGAATATTTTTTTTTCTCAAGTGGATTGAGTTCAATCCATAGTTTTTTAGATGATTTTTTATTGGGGTCTCTTTTTCAATGAGTAGATAACTAAGTGAAAAGCACAAATTAAGATTAGTTTAATTATGACATGAAAAACCATTAAATCTTTTTATATGGCTATACTACAATGAAGGAAATAATTTATTTTAATTATGAACATACCTTATTTCTTAGTTCTGGCCAAAAATGTTTTATGAGTACTCTCATTTTTTTTTATATAATCTTTTAGCATTTTTTCTATTCTGGCTATGTCAACAACTTATTCAATAAATTATCATTTGAAACTGAATTTTTTTTAGAGGAAATTACATACAATCTTTTAGCCTTTTATATAATCTTTTAGCCTTTTCTCTATTCTGGTTCTGAGCTCATAGGCATGCTGATGTTGATAAGTTAATTGTGGCTTTAGTTGTAATACACGTAGGCTCACATCATGTCTGATTTCTAATCCTTATTAGCATTCATTTAAGAAATTTAAGGTTTTGATAGTTACTGCTGTTTGTGCCTCCTCGTAGCCATGCCTATTTGGAATTCCTCTCTAACAGCACCACTAATGCTGCCATATTAATTGCCGACATAGCTTTTTTTCAAAAAAAAAAATTACTACATTTCTTTCTTTCTTTTTGTTTAGTCTTCAATGTCGAATTAATATTCTTTTTTGTCTGCCTTTGCTTTTATTCAATTCATATTATTGTGTCGAATTTAGAGAAAAGAAAGGATGGTTTCTTCTCTTTTAAAAAATGTCTATTGAATATTACGATTAGGGGTGCGGTTGCAGGTTGTATGGAAGCAAACTTAAAAACATATATATTTTTAATTATTTTAAGTGATAATATCCCTCTATTTTAAAGGAGGTTATGTTCCTTGACAAATTGATAATAAGTTTTGGATGGTCTGATATATTCATAATAAACATGAGTAGAGAGAGAAAAGTGTATATATTTATTATAATCATGATAGTTATGTAACTTACCCTTTTTTTTATTAGTGAGAAATCTGAATAGATCTAGCAAGCTAAGATGGTTGACAAGAAAAAGAGCTTTCATATATATCTAATCTGATTCATATAATATGTATGATGATTTTGACTTAGTTAATATATATATATATATATATATATATATATATATATATATATATATAGCAGGAATAACGATGGTCAAGAAGGCGACAGAAAATCCATGTCGAGATATGAGTGCTTCTAGAAATGATTGAATAATGTGGCCGACGAGAGGATTGAAGAAACACTTGAAGAGGCTTAATGAGTGCTTGCCGTTGATCCTAATTCTGCACAATAGGCTGAAATATGCTCTCACATATCATGAAGTTATTTCTATTCTGATGCATCGATATATTGTTGTTGATGGGAAGTTAGGACAGATAAAACATATCCTTTTGGTTTCATGGGAACTTCCGTGCTCCTTTACCACACCAAAGGTCGATTTCGTTTACACCCAACCAGAGATGATGAGGCAAAGTTTTAAGCTATGCAAAGTCTGATCTATACAATTTTGCGAGAAGGGAATCCCTTACTTGAATACATACGATGGTCGTACAATTTGCTACCTGGATCCCCTAATCAAGGCAAATGATACCATCAAGCTCGACTTGGAGAGCAACAAGATCAATGGGTTTTTTCACACTTGATCCTCTCATAAATCCAATAACATGTTTAAATTAAGTCACACGAAATATGGAAGGCATTGTTACACAATCTGGTTTTGAATTTTTCAGCTTCAAGTTTGTTATATTAAGGCCTGAAATGTTGTAATTGAAATTTATCAAATTATGTTTTAATTGCAGGAACAAGTTACATGATTGTGTTACTGAAAAAATAAAATAGAACAAAGATAATACATTATGGAAAAATAAGAAACATATAACAACTGAAAATGAAAGAACCGAGAAATAAACCTCAAACCCTAAAACAAAATTAGTTGGGGGAAGTATGAATACAAATCAAAACCCCCAAATACCCATAAAAATCAACACCCATCTCAGAAAGAATTAGTAAAAGGGAGAAGGTTATTACCTAGAACGAAGAAAAATCCGTCCAAGGAGATCCCAACTCCGGACAAAATGCAGCGGCATGAGCACAATGCAATGCAAACGACACTTTAGTCACTAACGAGAGATGGTATAAAGGGTCCTATAGCAGAGAGATTCCGGCCAGAGAAGGGAGAGAGAGAGCAATCGAGTTTTACACTTAGGTTTGCATTTAGGAGTTGGGGAAATTAGGAAATGGCAGTTTATTTAAATTTAGGTATTGAGGTCATTAGTGTGGCCAATATGGCAACATTGGGGGTCGGATGTTCAAACAAGAGACTCCAATGATCCCTTATTATGGTCAATTAATGACATTTAATTGAGCGTTCGCATCTAAAAATGATGGTCTTTGGCGTCCTTTTATTTCAATGATCGTGGTCAATAAGGTATCATTAACCCCAATGACCTTTAACATCGGTTGTTTACAGAAACTACCGCTAATAAAAGATTCCATTAATTCCACTAGTGTCATTAAAAGATTCCACTCGCACATGAATTAAAAACCACAAAATATGATCATTACTTAGAGTTACACCACTACAACATTATCAATAATAAATGATAATAAATAAATAAAAACTAACTTTGAATCATTCTTCAACAGATGTAGATAGTATATATAGACATGGAGCAAAACCCTAATTAGTAAAGGATATTGAGCACATATCATCTATTTAGCTATCATATTCTAACTAAGAATATATGGACATCTAGACACCCATGATTTTGCAGAACCAAGTATGGCAACAGAATAAAGATTCTTTAAAATCAGCGTGGATCTAAACCGAGATAGAAATGAATAATGATTGAAATATTAGGGATAGAGATGGGGGCGAAAGATATTTTACTTCCGAAGTCGAAACAAAGATGAGATGGGGATAGTATCCACGAACCATGGGGATCCTTGTCCCATCTTTTAATAAATTCCTATCATGAGGAACCCAAAAAATCCCCAATTAGTTATAATAATAATAATAATAATAGAATATCTATTTAGGAGGTGTTGTCCTATTTAGTTCATACGATCACTCCATTTACACATAATCTACTTTACCATAATAATGACATATATATTTAGGTAATTAGTTCTAAACTACTAGATATTATCCATATGTATAGTGATTTGATTTCCATATTTATAAATGCATATTTGTTATTGCCTAATTTTTTTTAGCACCACTCATATACATTGAAATCAATTTGAATTGAATGTTTTTTAGATAGTATTTATTCTCACATTATATAATAAAAGAAAAAATTAAGCACTTTTTTTATAGGTATCTTCGTCACATGTGGATACTTGTACGAAATGAAAATGATTCATTTTTATGGAATTAAAACCTAAAGAGTGGTCAAAATCACAAAACAAGTTAAAAAAACCCAATTTGACTTTATAAATAAAATTAAGTAAAAATATAAATTTTTGACAACTTAACAACAAGAATTTTAAATGGATGGAGGCCTCGACACCAACATCCTAACTTGTCGTACAACAATAATAATAACGTGTTGAGGCCCCCACCCGATTTTCATCACGAATATAGGGAGCATGGGCTAGGCTAATCATAAAATGTTTCTGAGGGGCGAAATTCTCAACCTCCCAATAACGTGCAAGGTCAATTGGTAACTTCCTTGCTTAAGGACATTCTAACACGTCTTGCTGATAATGAGGTTTTTTTGTAGGGATTTGAGTCACCAAGTGGCTCATTTGAATCGCCAACAACAGGAAAGGCAACTAGGAACTCTCTCGACAAACATCGAGCAAAACCCACGGGCTAAAAATAGAGAGTCCGGTCAAGCGATAACTCTCCTTAATGGTAAGGGTTCGGATCCATCGGGCTCTAATATGGACGTCCTACAATAACCTCACCCACCGAGAAAGTCGACCTACTCCGACTATAAACGTAGCACCGATTTGCATTTTCCAAACCTTTGTTTTTATGTACCATACACGTTTTCCATTATTTTTGGTTTTGTTTCTACTTACTTTCGTCTCCTTTCGGTTTTTTATTTTTCACCTTCCGTGTTTTATTTTCAAGCATCACTTTTCATTTATACTTATTTTGTAATTCTTAGTTCAAGTTTTCATCCCTAAAACAACAAAAAACACGAAAAATAAAATCCCTCCTACATCCAAAGTTCACGTGGAGCGTGCCTTTGGCCACGCTCCACGTGAACCAGGCTCTGCCTTAGGAGCCGAACTCAAAGGCCTGTCACGCGAAGCGTACCCCCAAACATGCTCCGCGTGCAAACATACATGTACGTTTTAAAGAAAAATCATCAAAATGGTTCGGTGTTGGTCACGCGGAGCGTGCCCCCAAATACGCTCCGCGTGGCCTGGGGGAGTTGCGAACTGTAACTCCCCATGGCAGCTTTCCCCTTCCCCCAAACCTTCTTCCCTCTTTTCCCATCACTCCACCACCCTAACCACCTATCATATCCCATCAATCTCCTCACTTCTCTCTTCAACACTACACCTTTTCCACTTCTCCACTCCACTTCTTCTCCCACCAATCAATTTTCATATTAACCACCCATAAATCCTCATTACTCTCCATAAATTAAAATTAAATTCCAAATTAATCCACCATTAACTCTCACTTTAATTCTCCCATTATTCCCCTTAATTACCCTTAAATACCAAAATCCCAAAAATTAATTAAATAAAAAAAAACCTTAAAAACAACTCTTCAAATCCCATTTTTCCCGTTGCCTGTAAACCCCGGCACGTGAAGCGTGCCTTCTGGCAAGCTCCGCATGCCGTCTCCCTTTTGCGTCATTTTTGGTCAGAGACAAAGGCACGCGGAGCATGGCCCCCGCCAAGCTCCGCGTGCCCACGTCTCATTCAATAAAATTTGGGCAGAGACTCAGATACGCGGAGCGTGCCCTCTGGCAAGCTCCGCGTGCCTAGTCCCAATTCGACCTTTTTTTGGTCAAAAGCTTAGGCACGCGGAGCATGGCCCCCGCCAAGCTCCGCGTGCCTCCTGGGAACCCGAAATCCCTTTAGATTCCCCCTCTCTTCCCTATTTAAATCCCACTATTCACCTTTTTCTTCCCTACATTCACTCTTCCTACTCCCACCATCATTGTTGATCCCCCTCTGTTCATCTTTCTCTCAAACTTCCTCTCCCACCATGACTCGAAGATCAAAATGACCCACGGTAAACACCGCAATGGGCGATATCATCAATCAAAGACGTGCCCGTTCTTCCCGCACCAACCAAACACCATCCCCACCACGAAACACCAACGATATACCACCTCTCACCGCCTAGTTGCGTGCTCCCTTCCACATTATCACCGAAACTTACCCGGTTTCTGTGGAAAATAGAGGATAGATTCTAACAGCAAACAAAAGGTTGAAATTCTACTACAAAAATTCCTAAAGCAACAATTTAAGAGTACCGTTCCTTTATACTCACGTACAAAAACAAAATACCGATGCTCAATATTTAGGCATCCATCTGATAATAACTTTAAGTAATGTTCTCAAGTTGATTGTTGTAAAAATCATCCATGTTATTTGAAATCCCATCACATTCAAATGCCACATTTGTAAACTCATTCTATTTTTTTTTCTTTTTTCTTAAGATAAAAGAACTAATAATTAAAAAATTCTCATGTTGGCCGATAATAAATAACTACAATTAGGAGCAAATAAAGAATTATTGTTAAAAATAAGTCTAAAAGTCTCATGGGGAAAAAATTCCAATCGACAGAGAGATCCAACAACAATAAATGCATGAGTGCATCACCATAAGAATGGACGTGGAAACCTATATCGAACCAGAAGAAAACATTTGAAAAGGACAAAATTCAGGAACATAAAAACACTTAGAAAAATAGAGATATGGAGGAGAGATCAGGAAAAAAACTCAGCAGTAAGAAATTGAAGAAAGAGATTGAGAGGCACTGCCATGAGAAAGAAGAGGTTAAGACTTGAGAGTGGTTTACTAAGAAGATTAATAAAACTCAAGTCTGTGGAAGAACATTTAGTGATCAATAGACAAAATGGTTAACAAATTGTCACATAGAAATTCAAATGTAAGAATCAAAATAAGGCTACATATTAATTCTCCTCCAAAATGCAATTACCATAAACATACACATAATGGAAAAAAAGAATATGAAATACAAAGGAAGTGATTGAATTGAAAAAATAAGGTGAAATTAAAATATTTGGGACTAAGGATACGAAGGAAGAATGATAATGCCCATGGCATTTTCATCCCACTATAAAATAAAGATATTAGATTTTGCAATTTGGAATTTTCTAAAACAAAGAAAAAGCAATTATAATCCTAATTGAACAAAATCAAAATGAGACTACCGAAAATGAGAATTCGTAGCATATTGAATGAGGAAAAATCGCCCGAAACTCATGAGAGGGTGCGACAAAAATGCTGAGACAGGAAAAATCACCGCAACAGATGCAGGGAAAAGGAAAATTAGATTATTTAAGAGAGCCAATAGTGTTAACATTAAGCAGAAATCCTAAGAGATGGAACAATTGGGAGCCATTTTAGACAGCAGTTTTAAAACGTGAAAGAGTGGGCAATTTTATTAAGAGTGGGTTACTACCAGAGAAAGAGAAGCAAGTGGATGGATGGAGATGGAAATGAGATAAAACGTCAGAGCATCAGTTTCCTATAGATACAAATCAGAGAGAGAAATGGTTTTAGCATGAACAAATATTATTAATCATAAAAATAAAAAATAAGAAGAAAGCATTATGCACTGATGATTATATATATTTAATTAAAGAGAGGAAGTTTCTACTCTAATTTTAGCTACTTCTTTTCCACTACCCTGCAATCTGAAAGTTAACATCTTACATTCAACTAGAAGAAATTAAGTTTCACTAATTCAAATTCAATTGCAATTCTTTTTTTAAATTACCTTTAGAAGAAGGAAGCTCTTTCCTATCTTTGTTATAGAACTCTCTAATTGATACCAAGTTTGTTCCTCAGAAATTTTGAATAGTCACCATTCTCTTATTCGATAGCTGAATAAGAACACCCCACATAAAAATTACAGTATCAAAAATTAACTTTAAAAAAAACAGATGAAAACAGAAATCAACATACCCTGCAAACGATTAGGTCACCTTCATCATCATACTCAGCTTCCTTGCCCTTTTCTGCTTCTTCCTCTTTGATTTTCAGTTCTTCGATGAAGGTAAAGACGACGTGACGGACGAAGGCCTTGAAGCAATGGGTGGCTAGAATCGTGGTTTAAGAGAAATGAAGGAGGAGCGTGCAAGAGTTGGTTTCTTTAACAGTTACAAAATACTGCAATAAATCAATTTTAATCTATTAATATTTATTAAAATTAAAAGAATATTCTAGAAAAAAAGACACATAACCAAAACGTCTAAAATTCAACCAAATCAGCAATTCTAATATCCTGCTTTTAATAGATATAGATAGATGACAAAAATTGCACATTGGATAGGGAAAAATTAAAGGGTATAAACTAAAATTTTGTTTTCAAATATTAAGTTAGGCGGTAGAAATTAATATTCGTTTGAAGCCAAAATGAAAAAAATTGAAAGGAGTAACCTAGTTCAATGACAGGACGGCAAAATCCCATTTCCCAAACAGATCCAGAAAGGGTCCCATTCACGAGCATCCCTCCGTTTGTCCACATGGCACTCTATCTTTCTTAGCTGGCCACGAGCGGCAAAATTTAAAAAAAATTCAAAAATAGAGGATAAAGTAACCGTTACTACATCAAAGTCCAATCACTCCACGCCACGTCATTACACCACCTCCCCTAACCAAACCCCAGTTAAATCCACCAAATAACCCAAACCCCCAATTTATCCCTTCTTCTCCCCATAAATACCCCTTCGTTTCCCTTCCTCGCCTCCATCCATAGGGTTCAATCAGAAGACGTCTTGATAAACGTCTTCGCCTCTGTTACTCCTTTCTTCTTCTCCTTCTTCTGCTACTATTTCCATTTCTTTCTTTGTTTGTGAATTCAATTTCAATCAGCGAAAATGAGAGAGTGCATTTCGATCCACATCGGTCAGGCTGGTATCCAGGTCGGAAATGCCTGCTGGGAACTTTACTGCCTCGAGCATGGCATTCAGGTATGGGATCTGTCATTTCAAGGTTCTTTTCTTTAGATTTTGATTCATGATCTGTATTTTGAGAAAATGTATTGATAATTTATCTCGAGTATTTCTCATATGAAGCCTAGATCTGGTTGTTTTATTGGTTTGTCGTCAGATTGTTTGATTCAGTCTGCATTTTCCGAAATCTAGTTTTTGTATTTTGAAAATATGCTGATAAAATCTCGATTATTTCTCATCTGAAGCCTAGATCTGATTGTTTTATTGGTTTCTAGTTAGATTTGCGCTCAGATCTGTTGGTTTTGATTACCAATTGCTGTAGATCTGATATGAATTGATAGATTTGGGGTTTAGATGGACTATTGATAGATGTGAATTTTATTGTTTTCCTGTTCAGCCTGATGGCCAGATGCCAAGTGACAAGACAGTGGGCGGAGGTGACGATGCTTTCAACACCTTTTTCAGTGAAACCGGTGCTGGAAAGCACGTTCCTCGTGCTGTTTTCGTAGATCTCGAGCCTACTGTGATTGATGAGGTGAGGACTGGAACCTACCGTCAGCTCTTCCACCCAGAGCAGCTCATCAGTGGCAAAGAAGATGCGGCCAACAATTTCGCCCGTGGTCATTATACCAGTAAGTTTCTAATCGATTTGTTTATAACAATTGCATAAGTTAATGTTAATTGTATTCTAATGAGATGTGCATGTTTGTTTGATTCAGTTGGCAAGGAAATTGTTGATCTCTGCTTAGACCGTATCAGAAAGCTTGCTGACAACTGCACTGGTCTTCAGGGTTTCCTCGTTTTCAATGCTGTTGGTGGTGGTACCGGATCTGGTCTTGGATCCCTTCTCTTGGAGCGTCTTTCTGTTGACTACGGAAAGAAATCCAAATTGGGATTCACTGTCTATCCCTCTCCTCAGGTCTCCACATCGGTCGTTGAGCCCTACAACAGTGTGCTCTCAACTCACTCCCTCCTTGAACACACTGATGTAGCTGTGCTTCTTGACAATGAAGCCATTTATGACATCTGCAGGCGCTCCCTTGACATTGAGAGACCCACTTACACCAATCTGAACAGACTTGTCTCTCAGGTTGATACTTGCTCTCCATTTTCAAATTTGATTTTGGAATTGCATTTAATTAATAACATGTGCTTAACAATTTTGATTGTTTCCGCAGGTGATTTCCTCCTTGACTGCCTCTTTGAGGTTTGATGGTGCCCTTAATGTTGATGTAACAGAATTCCAAACCAATTTGGTCCCATACCCAAGAATCCACTTCATGCTTTCCTCCTATGCACCAGTGATCTCAGCCGAGAAAGCCTACCATGAACAGCTCTCAGTAGCTGAAATCACCAACAGTGCCTTCGAGCCATCATCTATGATGGCCAAGTGTGATCCTCGCCATGGTAAGTACATGGCTTGCTGCCTGATGTACCGTGGTGATGTAGTACCCAAGGATGTTAATGCTGCTGTTGCTACAATCAAAACCAAGCGCACCATTCAGTTTGTTGATTGGTGCCCAACTGGATTCAAGTGCGGTATCAATTACCAGCCACCCACTGTTGTTCCTGGTGGCGATCTTGCTAAGGTTCAGAGGGCTGTTTGTATGATCTCCAACTCCACCAGTGTTGCTGAGGTGTTCTCCCGTATTGATCACAAGTTTGATCTCATGTATGCCAAACGTGCCTTTGTGCACTGGTATGTGGGTGAGGGTATGGAGGAAGGAGAATTCTCTGAGGCACGTGAGGATCTTGCTGCTCTTGAGAAGGATTATGAAGAGGTTGGTGCTGAATCAGCTGAGGGTGAGGATGATGATGGGGAAGAGTATTAGATATGATATTGTTTGTTGAATGTCTGTCAGTAATCATGTTTCTTTCTGTTCTACAGTTTCTTGTTGATTGCTATATGTTATAATCTGAAGCTATCTTTGCTTCAAAGACTTGGTTTGTTATGATTAATATCAACTTTTAGTATTACTGCTATATGTTTCTTCTTATCATAACATTATGGTTTACTTGAAAAATTTGTGCAAATTTAAAGTTTTTAGATGACTGAATACTAATAGCTGTTCAAATTCATTCTAAAGATTTGTGCAAAATTTAATTTTTTAGTATGACTGAATAATACTATATAACTGTTTCAAAATCTTACAATTGGAGAAAATTGTCGGTTTATTTGCGTGCATGATTCAAAAGGTTACTTAGTTGTGGAAAAAACCATTTGAAAAATCTTAATGAGTTGGAGATGGGCTGATGTCTAAATAAACATTAAAAAAAAATAACAAAGAAAGCATAGAACGCACCAAAACAAATTTCTAAAGGGTAAATTACATCCATGGCTACTGAACTTTATTCATTATCACATTACGGCCACTCAATTTCATTTCTTCCTGGTATGGCCATTGAATTTTACGCTTTTTAACACTGGTGGTCACTTAACGCTTCAAAACGATTATTGATGGCTAAAAATAAAAAATCCAAAACGTTAATGATATTCTAAGGAACTTTAATTCTTGAAATTTTTTGTTTTGAGGCCATTTAGGTGTTGTTTGGTTAGGAAAGAGAAAGTGAATTTTTAAAGAGAAAAAGCTCCAAAAAATATGATTTTTGAAAATAAAAAATGTAGTTTTATGGTAAATGTCGTTTTGAACAACTTTAATTCTTGAATATTTTCAATTTAAGGTCGTTAACGTTAACGGTCATTTTGAGAAGTTAGTTAAAATTGAATGGCTACCGGTGTTAAAAAGTGTAAAGTTCAGTGATCATACCGGGAAGAAATGAAGTTGAATAGCCATAATGTGAAAATGGATAAAGTTCAGTGGCCATTGGTGTAATTTACCCAATTTCTAAATAACAAAATTTTAAGGTCGAGAGTCTTAAGCCAATTTATAAATCATAAAACTAAATATATAAATATAATAAAAAAATGGAAAATAAAATACTTATTTGAAATTTGGAAATTAAAAATTGAGTGAAAATAAAAATTATTAAGGAGTAGTAATATAGAGAGTTTTTCTTTTTTAAAGAGTAAAATATTCTCTTCTTTCTTTATCTAATGCTTTGAACCAGAAAAAAAAAGAAAGAGAAAGAGAAAGATATCGAAGCTGATAAATATTAGCTTTGTTTTAAATTTAACTAAACCCTACATAACACGGTGTCGTTTTGTATAGGTTCTTCATCAGCCGCCATGGCTGGACTCCAGCCATGGCGGTTCCTGTCGGAGCCAGGATAGAAACCCTTATCTTTGGAGTTTTCTGATGGGGCTAGAGGGTCGGTCGATCCTTCCCGCTCCCTCTGGCTCCGCCCCTGCATGCTAAGTAAGCAAGGGTTTAGAAGAATTGAAAACAATTGAATATCACACAATAGTGATGTTAAAATATTGGTTTTTGAGATACTTCCTGTTTATAATGTTTTTAATAAATCATTCTTCTATTATAAAAAATCTTTTTTTTTTAATTTAATGATGGACGTTTCTCTTTAATGGCAGACGATTTTTTCTTTATGGAAAACAATTCCTGGAAGCTGCTGGATCCAAAGGTTCTTAATGTTCCACGTGGTTACTTGATCCAAAAGCTTTTAATGCTTCGTATATCGTCATTTATTTCCTATGGTATCATGTCCCCCATTTTTTTTAGAAAGAAGTGTTGATGTTACGTTTCATTATTTGGACTTCTTTATATAGTGGTCTAAAAGGACTATTATGCAAATAAATAAATTTGTAGAACACACTTCAACCACTAAAATGTAAAAAATGGACAGTGTTTGAATTAGGACAATATTCATCCATGGACAGTATTTTCGGTTTCATTTTTGTTGATGTGTCAAGTTGCTATTGATGTATACAAATTAAAGAGTCTACCAAAGCTTAAATGTGGCATGTTATTCAATATAAAAGTATATTTATAAATTATATTTGTGATTTAATTTTTTATTTTATTTTTATACTAATATATCAAAGATAGTGGATGGTTGGACATTGTCCAACCAATATAGATGCTCTTAGTTTCATTGCTTTCGGTCTTAGAACTTATAGCTCCAGTTATTTTTTTCTCGTTCTCTCCCTCTCACATCTTGATTGGTGTCAATACTTGAATTACAACCTTTATCATTGTAAACTTCAAATGAGGTTGTGTCTTCTGCTTTGCAAGCATTCTCTTTTCCTTCCAAGTAAGTTACTTGATTTATTTTGTTCCGTTATTTTTTTTTTGTCTCTACCATAGGTAGTAAGAAGTCTAGTGTTTCTAAAGAAGCTTCTATCGAAACCTAGTTCAAAAGCCATACTTGAAACTTTCAAATATATTTTACAATTGCTAGAAATCGGAAACCTAAGAGAGAGAAAGAAAGAGATGAAGCTCTTAAAGGAGAAGGAAGGGTAAAATAGGGAGAAAGAGAAAAGTTAACCTGTTGAATAGAGAGTTAAAGGTAAAAAATGCGAGTTAACAGTAATAATGGCCATGAATGTCTTTAGTGTAAAGTTTGATGATTTTTATGTTACGTTTTGAAATTCAGTAGCCATACCGTGAAAATTGGCAACATTCACTAGCCGTGGGTGTAATTTTCCCAATATTACTCTTATATCGTAAATTCTCAGAACACCGAAAATACAAACTGTCAAATCGCGATCCCAAATACTTATAATTTCCAAAGTTCTCCGATCCGACCTATTCCACGTAATTTTCAATATGATCCTCACATGTCATGCTTTGAGCCCTCCGATGTACTATATTCTCGACGATTACTTCCTTCCTATGAATGCAGCAGATATTCTTCCAATGATTCCGGAATACTATCCTCGTACCCCGTATCCTCAAGAACTGTATATTGTTCCTCAAAATACAAGAAGCGATAGTTTTAGATCGTCCATAATACTAGAAGGATCTTCAAATACCGGCTCCATTCTCGAGTCTGAAGTTCCCGTAGTGTATGAACCAAATGCAAACAATAAAAAATCAGCAAAAATGAAGTGGAACAATGGACAATATGTAAATTTATGCCAAAGTTGGTTGGTAATAACCACATATCCAATTGTGGGCATAGATCAAGCGAGAAAAGATTATTGGAAGAAGATTGCAAATTACTATAATTAGTGGAAGAAGGAAGGTCTTAAGGTGAATGATCAAACAGTTAACTAAAATTGGATCTAGTTGAGCACCTTTAGTAACGTTTCGGAATCATTGACCTTACTAATTGATGATCGATAAATTTTGTTCTTTCAATCATGTTATCGTTTTAATTTAATGCATTTAATTTGCTCCTCACATGTTTTTGGCAAATAGCCTGTTCATTATTTCCTAGTTCGAGCTTGAAAGGAGATTAATGGCGTTGCTAAAGAAAATTTCAGCCAAGTGACCAATATTTTTCCGGACTCAAGAATTTGCATTGTTCTAGACAGTGTTTTGAAAACCGGACCGGACCGGCTGGTCGAACCGCGAACCAGTCAAGTGTCCGGTCCGGTTTTAGCTATACATGTTCAACTATATTAAACCGCATCAAACCGGGGTTGAACCGTGAACCGGTGTTGAACCAGTGAACCGGATTGACCCTGGTTTTTTACCATTTTTTGAAAAAAATATTGAATTAAGGAAAAAATTTAAAAATTAGGTAGAGAACAATCTCTTTAATAATTGGTGTTAATTAATTTAATTTTAATCTTAATATTATGTTAAACTATGAGTTTGATTTTAGATGTGTGAATTTTTAATTAATGTGTTAAATTAAGGATTGGTTACCGATGTGTGAACTTTTATATTATCCGTATGATTTTTAATTTTTAATTAATATGTTAACTTAAGAATTGTTTATTATATGTATGAAATTTTTAATTTTATGTTCAATGAAACATCATTTTATTTTTTTTATATATATATATATTTATTTTTTTTATCCGGTTGAACCATTCCGGTTGAACCATTCCGGTTGAACCTATTGAACCTTAAACCAGTTGTCTCACCGGTTCAATGTTCGGTCCGGTTTTCAAAACATTGGTTCTAGACGGCCGCTAAGTTTGGCTTTCTTTGTTTTTTTGTTTTTTTTTTACTGCTGCTTTTGGTAAAAAAAAAAAAAAAAAATCCAAAAATCATGTAGATTTTTGTCAAATAGGTTGTTTAAATCACCAATACCCAAAAACAACTATATTTGTTTAGCAATTGAACACCCAACCAAAATATGGTAAGCGGTCTCCAAACTTGAAGTCTTCATTGTCTTAAGACAATTTATTGGAAGGCAATCTGACAGAGACTGACGGACCTTATTTTTAGACTAAGAGCATCTCTATAATAGAGGGTGTTCAAAAAAGTGCCAGCTGACAGTGAGTGTCAAGAAGGTTGCTTGAAGGTTGTCAAACTTTTTTTAATATAAAAAAGTGATTTACTTGAATAATATTTGTACATATTTTTGATGGCTTTCTCTCTCATTTCACTATTGGTCGACAATATTTATAATTAAAATAAATTATATATTAAATAATGATTTGTGAGATCATTGTAACAATTTTTAAAATATTAGAGCATTTTTAAACAAAAGTTGCCAATCGTGATGTGGATTATTAAATTAATAAAATATTATATTTTAGTATGATGTGGTAAGTTTTGGCACTTTTTGAAGCAACTCTATTGTAGATGCTCTAAGAGCATCTCCAAGAGACTCTTAGGCCTTGTTTGGATGATGGTATTTTAAAGTAAAGTAAGGTATGGTAAGGTAAGTGAAGTGAATGAAATAATTTGTTGTGTTTGGATAGGAGTTAAGGTAAGTGATGGTTTAATAATGTAATTGTGTTTGGTTTGATGGTAAGGTAAAGTAAGGTAAGGTAAGTTATATACAAAATTACTTTTATATCCAAACAATGTCTTATTTTAAAATAAAATATAGAGGATAATTTTGGAAAAGAAAAATCTGTCACCTCCCTACCCTCCAATTTGGGGTGTAAAGAAAATCAGCCAAATTTCACCCCACCTACCCTCACTTACTATTACATTTAATTACACCTCGAAACAAACAAGAATAGCTACACTCACTTACTTTAAAATACCTCCATCCAAACATGCTGTTAGTGAACTCTCTATAAATAATATAAATAATTGACTCTTAGTGATTTAAGAGTGACTAAGATATATCATCTACAACAATGCTCTTTATATTCACCCTTTATTTATTATTTTATTATTATTTATTGTTATATTACCAATAGTGTGAGGAGAGAGACTTATTAATAATAAGTTATTAATATAATATGAAGTTAGGGGGCACTAAGAGGTGGAGAGAGACTCTCTATTAATAGAGAGGATGAGGAGACTCTTAGTGATTTGAGGAGCCACTAAGAGGCTGTTGGAGCTGATTTTTTATTCTCTCTCCTCAAATTTTAACTTAAGAGCCAATTTAAGAGGCTGTAGATGCTCTAAGACAACCAAATTTGAAACTCTTTATTTTTCAGGGATCCTCAGTTCCTATTCTCGTTTCGACTTCTGAGGGAAAATGCCCCCACTGCATCCCCATTTCTCAAGCACATAATTTGTGATATCTCCTATTATACTTCTTATTTATCTATCTCAAATTGCGAAGTTAGTTTTCCTAGGGAAATGTGGTACATGTTCAGGAATTTTCACATGCACCTTAATGAGCAAGTGAATTTACTTATTCACGTTAGATATAGACTTATTAAATCTAAGCCTCAGCATGCTTTGAATCTCCACCTTATGATTCTAATAAAGCTAGATTTAACGGTGAATGAGCAAATTCTACTTACTCATTAAGGTGCATGTGATCAAGACTGGGTACATGTTTTGTATATTTGTCCAGTGGTTTTAAGTAATGAGTTAGTTCTCAAAGATGCACTATATGTTCCTACATTTTAGTAGGACTTACTATCAAACAGTAAGCTAACGAAATCCATCAATTTCTATCTCATTGTGATTGGAAAATCTTGTGTTATATATTAGTAAGTCAATCACCAACTTATCTAGATATTTCTAGGTTATTCACCAAAAATAATTAGGTGGGTTGATATTTTGTCAACTGTGGTTGTAACTTGATGTGATGACCAATCTAAAATCATATAAATAGGTGTGTTTTGTTTGAGCTAAGTGCACCAAATAATTGGGTGGAATTGTATGCAAAAGAAAAATAGAGCGTGTGACGCGAGTTTGGTTTTAATAAATGTTTTTATATTCAATTTTTGTCATTTGATTACTTTACAAGTGATATTAGAGCACCCGGTTAGGACCGATCGCTGAGTGCTAAAGAGTTCACAACCCGAGATCGCGGTGATACGAGTTATTGTTAGCATGCAGTCCGAGACTGTGAAAATTATTGATCGGGGAACAAGCTTAATTATTTGATCAAAGGAGATAATCAAGCTGTAATGGCTAATGTGGCTGCCTCGATAAGCACTCTGAAAAAAACTTAATAATAATAATTATAGTACTTAGAGTATTCTTATGTAATTTTATCTGCTCGGACAAGGTTTATGTGAGCTTGTTAGAGGCAATGACACAACACCTCAAACGGAACAAAATTACCTTAAAAAGTGGAAGGTCACGTGTGGTAAAACAATGTATTTTTTTTTTATCTATCTCATTGGAGGACGATTTGCTGCAACACATCAAGGATGCCAAAACCCTTAAAGAAGCATAGGACATTCTTACCAGATTATCTGTAAAAACAATTGATGCCAAGCTCCCACACCTCGAGAACGAGTTATTGTCGGTCTCTCAATAAGAGATATCGGTGAGTCAATACTTTACTAAAGTTAAAACTTTATGTAAAGAAATTTCAAAATTGGATCCTGAAAATAAATTATTGAAACAAGAATCAAAAGAACCATAATCCATGGGTTTTTATCATGAGTTTAACACGCTTCTCAAGGAAACCTATGGATGGGCTAAAGAGCCAAATTTAAACGAGTTAGAAAAAATCTTGGCTAAACAAGTGGATCTAGATAAACAAATGTCTAAAGTCTTGATCAAGGATGAAGATAAAGCTCTTTTTAGAAATAAAAAGAGCAATGATCCAGAAAGCGCGAGATCAAGAGATGGAGGAAGGTTCAAACAAGGATGGTAGAAAAGGACACAAAGAGGGAGTTGGAAACAATGACAAACTTGCCACATCCATAATGAAGTAGATGAGAAGGCGTATTAATGTAAGAAACAATCAATGAAAGAGGGCCACTTTGCTCGAGATTTTTGTTAAAAGAATGTAGAAGGAAACGTCGCAACATCCACACACTCCAAAAATGAAAGAGAAGAACAATTAGATTTGCAGATTTCATGTGCTATTACAGAACCAGTGATATGCGATTCACTAATACCTTCTAAAGTAGATGAAAAGTAAGAGCGAGCACTTGATGATGGGCATCAAGAGGAGGAGGAAATAATGAGGCAACTGGGTTCCCTTTAGCTTCTTGATTCTATGCGGGTCATTGAAAGTTTGGGTGGTGACGAGAAACCGCTCAAGGGGCTTTCCATTAAAGAAAGGGACAAGGGAGTTTCATAAAAATAGGCATTAGCTTCGTGTGAAACACTTCCACCCAAGGAAGAGGTGGAGCGTAAACAACAAGAATTGTTGGCAAGATGGTGGTTGTGCCTTGATATAGCTATAAAGAAATGCAGCTTGAGAATGTATTTCATGTATTTGGGATGACAAAGAACTTGATATCAATGTCTGACATCCTCGGGAAACTATGTGGTATTTTGTCCGAACAATATAAATGTCTACCAAAGTTTGAGGCTGATGAGCATACCTCTTATGGAAGGACAAAAACTAGATGATGTCTATGTAATGTGTTATCACCATATTTCATAGAGTCTATAGTGTAGTTTTAATCTTATTTACATGCTTTTCTAGCCTTAATACCTTGATTTATAGTGTCTTTTGCCTATTATTTGTCTAATAAGTGTTTTGAGATGTTTTAGGAACAATCGAGGGTAAAACGGTGCAAAATGGAGAAAACTTGTGCTACTCACCCACCTACTCGGCGAGTAGGTGGGCTAGTAGCTCAAAATCACGAAAATTTGTGCTACTCGCCCACCTACTCGGCGAGTAGGTGGGCTAGTAGTGATTCAGATTTGTTCTATTTGATCTCTACTTCGAGAAGCGCAACCAAAATCCAACTCCAATCACTCTATTTCGACCCTAAGAAGGCTATAAGACATATTTGGACTAGGAGGTGACATCAAGCACTATAATTGGGAGCTCGAGCTATAGAAATCAATTAATTACCATATAATATATTTATGCTTAATATAGTTTAGTCATAGTTTAGTTTTACTTTCTGTCTTTATATTTCAGTTCATTTATTATTTTCATTCTGTTATCAGTTTAGTTAAGCAACTTGACATTTAATTGTTCTTCACCTTTTATGAATCAAGTTTGGTTGATTTGGTTTCAAGTTCCATCTTCCTCCATCTTATTCTTGAATTAATAAACCTAAACTTAATAAACAAAAGTTCCTAATCGACCTATCCCATTATGCCTCCATGTATTAGCTCAGACATAAGCTAAGACACTATAGGCTAGGATGGCGATGAACCATGTTTAGCAAATAGGGATCAATAAATAAGCGTTTTGGTTATGTTGTAGGAGTAACCGAGAATTAACTAAAATCAATGCTTACCTCTATCTAAGAAACCTAATCAAGTAATTGTTGGTCCCTTAGTAATATGAGAATTAGTTCCAGGGGGGTTAATCGAACTATTGAGGATTTAAAAAACTTTTTCACTATTAAGCGTTTCTTACAGCACACAACACAACTCAGAGTGCAGAGTTTGAGGTTCAGAGGCAACATTAGTTGATTTCCAACTAAGATTGCTTCTGTCCTTGATTCAGAAGACAACTCTTAGGGGACTTCCGAATTTTGCACGTTCAATATATTACTCTGATTAGTTTAACAGTTCCAAATTAATAAGCAAGCAAATGTATACAGAGTAAGAGTTAGAAGATGATACTAAGCAGATTTATCCTGGTTCGTCCTCTTGCCTACATCTAGTCTCCAGAATTCATCTTCCGAGCTTTAATCCACTACTGAGCTCTTTCTAGTAGAGCACAAACCCTTACACTAGATATTGAGATATTACAGAGTACCTTCCTCTATAACCTACACTCAACTATGTAACTCTGTTTGCTAAATACCGAACAAACAGAGCTTCCGAACTAATCTATAAGATTGATAGTTTTTGTTCTAAACTAAGAACACTTTGAAAGAGCTTTAAGAAAAGATTACACAGAGAAATATGAAAGTTTGTGTAACAGTTCTTGCTTTGCTTTTTGATTTGCTTGGAACTTCAAGAAAGTGATTCACTTAGAGTTTTGTTTCATTGAAGATCAGTTCCAATGTTGCAAATGCGAGGCCTTTTATAGTTGACTCTTGAGGCAGATATTATTTTGAAATTCAAAATAACCATTGAGAGGGAAACGTTCAACTGTCATTTTCACTCTCCAAAGGCCAGTGCCAACAACCAATTATCTTCTATCTTTTATTCGTTGGTTTGTTTGTTGCGCTGTTGTCCAGAGTTGGTTGGAGTCAGTCTTCTTGGTCTAACCAAATTAGACAAATCCAGGTTGACCAGGAGACAAGCCGTCTGTGGTTCTGAAACTTTCCTTATCTGGTATGGGCAATATCAGTTGTGTGCAAGTCAACTCTGTCTATGTTCATCGTTTGATGATCTTTTCCAACGTGGCTTGATTCTTGTCTTCCGAAATGCCTTTGTCTTTTAGAGAGCTGGAAGGCTTCTGGATCCTTCTGTAGGTTGGGCTTAATGCTTTGAATCACAAGCTTTCTTGATTTGGGCTTTGATTTAAGCCTTAAGGCCCAATTACATTTCTTTGAACTATTGCTAATTTTAATCAAACACTTCAACAAACACATTAGTATAAATAAATCAATATTTTATTTTTAATGTGTTATTAATTATGGAGATATTAATTTAATTTAATATTTTTGTCATAATCAAAATCAATGTGAAAATTATGTTTCAACAAACTCCCCCATTTTGATGTTGGCAAAAATATCCAATATTTGAATATAATAATTTCCCCCCCCATAATTGTTGAGCTTAATTAGCTTATGGATTCTCCCCCATAAGGGTTGCACTTCTGAAGTATATCTTTAATTTTGAACAGGAAACAGTTGTTAACGTTCAATAGTAGGGACTAAATTCAGAGGCGGAAGCATTTTTAAGCATAGTTAGAATAAGTTGTTTGATTTTAATTCAATAGCATATGAGTTAGCTTAGAGAGTTAAGAGTTCAAGGATTGAGCACGAAAGATAAAACAATTAATCAATAACAACAATTTATGAAAAGATAAGGATATATTAACAAGTCAGCAAACAACACAACATCATGTTCTGAATAAGACTAAACAGTCTATTGGTACAATCACTAAGAAGGGCTAAAAACTACAGGACCCTAATCTTAACACTTGATATTGGCTTGAACGTTTTTAGAATGCCTCTTAGGATTCAGAGTTTGTTGAGATTGTTGTTGCTTTGTTGAAGGGACTGTAGTAGTAGCTTGTCCAGAAGGTGCTGGGTTTTCAGGCTTGGAAGAAGTATTATGATGTTCACCTTCAGAGGACTTAGCCTTGTCCTTATTGTTCTCCCCCTTTTTTCCAACATCAACAACTGGTAAAGGGTCTGGAGGGACGGAATGAGTTCCAACAACAGGCCGAACATTGAGTTGTTGGGTGAACTCAGTAAGCTTCTTAGTATTGGTATTTAATCCAGCAAATAAGGTCTGGTCATTTTGTTCTTGTGATGAAGGGATTGCGCCAGAGTTACTCATGTAGGTGATGACAAATTGAAAGGCTTTGGTATGCCAGACAATGCATTCAGCAAGTACAGAAGTGTACTTTTGATGAATGTTGATCAAGGCCTAATCCAGTAGACAGTTTTGGCTTGCTAGAGTCTGAACTTGGCGAAGAGTATCAGAGTTCTATTGAAAGATGGTAGAGTCCTTTTGATCGAGAGTTTCCATCAGTGTACTATTGATGTTTAGAAGGCAGATTGATTCAGCAATCTGATCAACAATAGATGAGGAAGTTGTCTCTATTGTCTGCTGGATCTTGTTGAGCTCTGAGTTCATCTTACTGAACTTAATGGCTAGGCATGAAGAAAGTTGTTCAACAGATGGCACATTCTGGGGTAAAGCTTGAATTTTGGCTTCAAGAAGATTCATGTGCTGAATCATCGTGAGTTGGAGTGCCGCCATTCGTTCATCAAAGACATGATTGTCTTGCTGGGAGACCAATGCAATAACACTGTTGAGTAAGGATTTAATAGATGAGAGTTCATTCAGTAGTTGCATTGTCTTAGTAAGAGTGTTTCTCTCAGAAGATGGCACAGAAGTGGAAGCAGAGGCTTGAGCCTTAGCCATATATGAGATCAGGTCAAAAGTGGCCTTCAGAAGTTTTTGACCCTCAGCAGTTGCAGAAGAAAATTCAGAGGTTGAAGCATGCTGCTGGTTCTCGCTTGTGGATGGTTGGGTTTGGATAAGTGCAATTAAAGGTTCAGAGCCAAGTTCCTTGGGGTTTTCTAGTGGATTTATGGAGGAGGATGGAGGAATATTGGTGGGTTGATCCACACCAGAGTCTTGAGCCTCAGGTTGCCCAGACACATGTTCAGAAGCATGCTCAGTAAGAATTTGGAGATCTAGAGCAGAGGCTGTTAGTTCTGCTGATTGCCCCTTATTGGCTTGTGTTTTAGAGGTATGGCCTTTGGTGGCTTCATCGTTGGCTTGTTCCTTAGAAGTAGGAAAAGAGGCTTGATTTTCCTTATTTGACTCAGAGGCCAAGGGTTATGTTTGAGTGAGTTCGGGGAAGGAGAGGTCAAGATCATTTGGATCCAAATCAAAGTCACAGTCAGATGCATCTAGTTCAGCAAAATTGACCTGAAGTTTATTGCTCTTCTTCTTAAATCTCTTATTGGGCTCAATAGATGATGATTTAGGTTTAGGAGAGGTGGCTGGCTCAGAGGAAGGAATGATAGGATATGGTGGAGGAGAAGGGTTATGTTCAGAGGTTTGTTGATCCTTGCTTAGGATGTTTATGACAGAAGCAACTGTAGATGAAGGAGGTGCAATACTTACTCGATTTGTAATGGGAGGAACAAAGGGGGTTCCTCTACTGAAGATTTCCCCTTACTTCTGTTGTTGTGCGAAGTATGAATCTTCTATGATTGCAACTTTCAGAGGTTTAGAAGAGAGTCTCTTGAGTGTAAGGGTCTTTTTCATGGGAGGCTGTTGATCAGCCAAAATCTACAATCCAGCTCTCTTGGAGGGCTTGCTGGTTTCTGGGGCCTTTGAAATTTTCTCAGTGTTAGGCTTCCTAACAGTAATAATTTCCTGCTCAGAATCAGTTTTAGAAGTACTGACTTTGGCCTTCTTTGTGCCTTCCTTTCTAGGTGACTTTTCAGCTGGCTGTTTAGATGACTTCCTTTTATGCCTCTTGCTGTCCTTCTTAGGAGCTGCATCCGATGCTCCTTCTCTGGATCTTTTGCTCTTGGCAGCCTTGGCAGCAGCTGTTAGGGCCTTTTTATATAGAGTCTTAGGTATGGTTTTAGGCCTATTTATGTGTAATTATCATCTGTTTACCATAGTTTATGTGGTATTTTCTCCATTACACGCTTAATGTGCACTTTGAGGTGTTTCAAGTACAATTGAGGAAGAAACGGAGCAAAACGAAGGTTGAAAGAACTCTCTACTCGATGAGTCGGTATTGATACTCGACGAGTTACATCAGCTTCTCGATGAGCTAATTAACTCATCCAGACCAGACAGTCATCAAGCTAACTCAACAAATTGGAGATAAAAGTCAACCTTAATTTCCCGACATTAGACACCTACTCGACGAGTAAGCCCCTTTACTCGGCTTGTAGAGACCGAATCCTGCTCAAATTCTACTTCGGATATTCTATTCTAAATCAAACTCAAACAACAGAATCCAACTCCAAGATGGAAAGAAGACATAGATAGATTAGGAATAGGAAAAAGATCACTAATCCAATTCCAATATGGAAAGAAAACCTAAATATACTAGGAATAGGAAGAAGAGCACTATAAATAGAGGCTTATGCTATGTAATTATCATTGAGTTTCCATTCAATAATTATAGACTAGTTCTTAGATTAGCTTAGTATTAGTTTAGTTTTATTTTCCGTCTTTATATTTCAGTTTATTTTGCTGTTTTTATTCCGTTATCAATTTAGTAAAGCAAGCTTGACATCGAATTATTTCTCATCTTTTATGAATCAAGTTCAGTTTATTTGGTTTCAATTTCCATCTTCCTTCATCTTATTCTTGAATCAATTAATCTAAATTAGATACACAAAAATTCTTATTTCGCCCCATTGTTAAGCGATTTCCGCAAGTGCACGGTTTCGCTTGTAGTAATAAAAAGATATCGATCCCACAGGGAACGTTTTTCAACAAAAACTTATTTAAGTGTAGATTAAATACGACTTTAAGGTTTATATAAATAGATAATCGTTATTGGAAATTGGTTATGAAATTGATAAAATAAGAATTAGATTAGAATATGTAGAATGTTAGAGATCAATTCTGTTTTGAGAATGAATTATAAAACAGAAACGTTTAGTGCTTAGAAAAAGAGAATAAATGTATTCGTTTGCATTAAGCAAAGAAAACAACTTTAAACTTTGTATAAATTATGAAAATGTAATAACGTAAACTCCTTCAATTAAAGGGATTTGAACTGCAGAAATCCTCCTACGGTCGGGTTAGATTGATACCTTAACCAAATTAATTCTCGAAGAATAAATTTGCCTAAGTGTTCAACAAAGTTTCCTTGTAATGATTTTGAATTTAACTATGTTTTAATGAAAACACCAGAACTCACTTCCAATCTTTCTCAGAAGTGCTACATAAAAATATATTAAATTATATGAACTTTATTAGATGAAGTATGAATTTGATACAAGTTTACAGAGAACAAGAAGCATGAAAGCTTTCGTCGACTTTCAAGTGAACAGGTTGTCAATCCTTTCCTCGAACCTCGATTAGAGTTTGTCAGGCTCCTGGGTCGAATCCTCTACTTAATCTTCTCGCTGAATCTTCGGAATAGAGATGGGTCGTCTATTACCAAAATGTAAACTAATAAAAACGGATCTTAATCTAAATCTAAATGCTACTGTGTTTATAATTATTTGATAAACAATGTGTGTACATCATATTGCTTTTTACAAAATCAAACTTCTAACTATGAATTGCTTGACTCAGAATTTCTGCATTATTTCTGTACTAAATCTTCTCTTCAATATTTCATATCAACTCTGAAATCAACTCTTTATTTATAGATATTGAGGAGTCGAGTCTAAGGAACGTGTCTGCTGTGAAGAGACGTTCTTATCTAATCAAACGGACGCGTTTCTTTGAAAATGAACAAGTGTATATTAGGCTGCCTGAAAATCTGAACTTACCGAGAATGGGGAAACAGTTTTTCAGCCTTCAAAATGAAAGGGAGGGAGAGCTGGGCGACGCGTGTCACGACCGAGAATGGAGGATTCTCGGTCACGACACGGAGTGTTTGTTGAAACACCTTTCCACATAATTTTGATTTGACAAAATTATTTAAGTATAATTTAAAAACATATTCTAAACACACTAAGTTTAAATGCTTTGATTTATTCTACTAATGTGTTTGTTCAATGTTGAGTTAAAAATTGCTTATAAGACATAAGGATTAAAAGGCCCAAGCTCAATACAAGAGTCAAAGCCCAAGTCAAATGGTTCAAGACAACTCGGCCCGCGTATGTCAAAACGTTGTCGTTATGGACAAAACGCAACTCAGCGGAAGAAGGATCTAGAAGACCTTTAGGGAACAACTTCGGAACGAAGCTGCTGAGTTGATTCGACAAAGCGTACAAGACAGCAGCTGGCTAAGGAAAACTTCTAGACAAAGTGTTTCCACTTTGGGTAAAGTTCAGACGACACAGTATGCTGTCGAGTTGACTTTACCATAAAAGGAGAGACATTCTGCCGAGCTGACCAAAAGCTGACCGAGGATAGAAGATACTCAAATATGATTGGCCGAGAGCTCTGAGCAAGTCAGGATGACAACGACAGGAAGCCGTTTCCCTCCAACGGTTATTTCGAAATTCGAAATGACCGATGCCTCAAGACGTCTCTATAAATAGTGCCATCAGAAGCTTCATTCAACACAGAACTTGATTAAGCCATTACGCTGACCAAATTTCTACGCAAGTTCTGCAAGCAAGAAGCAAAGCAATCTTACACTAAATTTCATATCTTTTGTGTAAAAGTCTAGAGTGATTATTCAATCATCTAAGGTGTCTTAGCAGTCATTGTTTAGGACAAACACTTATCATTTCTAGAGATTAGAAAGGAGAGGCTGAGTACTCGGTTATAGTACTCAGCGAGAGATTAGGATTGAGTAGAGGTATAGAGGAAGGTATTCTTATTATACTCAGTTGCTAAGATTGTAAAAGGTTTGAGGCTCTACCTTTAAAGAGCTCAGTAGAGGATTCGAAATCTCGGAACGTGTTCCGGGGACAAGACGTAGGCTTAGAAGCCGAACCTGGATAAATCTGCTGAGTAACGTATTTCTTACCTTAAACTCCTTATATATATTGCTTGCTTAAATAACCAAAAACTGACCAAGTAAAGAGGTCAAGCTGAGTTGTGCGCATCGAACATCTGAGCTCAGGAATAGACTCTAAGTGCTATCTCCTAACTCAAGTTAAGAAACTGACCTAGTCACCAGTTGACTAAGCCAGTATCTTGCTGTTTACTCAGCACTACTGTTAAAACCTTTTCTCCTAAGAAAAGAAGTCTGCCCTAAATTAAGAAAAAGTTTAAATAGTTCCTAACCCCCCCTTGGAACTATACTTGTAACGTTATAAGGGACCAACAAGTGGTATCAGAGCTTAAAAGCTTACTGTAAAAGGTTTAACAACCTTGAGCTGATCCCCACTATGGGCGAAAACAGTACTCGGTTTCTCCCAGGAAACCAAACAACTCAGATATTGCCTGAGGGGCTGTCCATCACTCGGCCTCCCCTATTCTTCGGGTCTAACTATACCTTCTGGAAGAATAGGATGAAAAATTTCATTCAGGCTACAAATATGAGTGCCTGGCTGTCTATAGTGTAAGGCCCATTTGTACCTGTCGAAGTTGTGGCTGGCCAAACAGTTGTAAAAGCTGAGGCCAAATGGACAGAGGATGATCTCAAGAAGCTTCAAAATCATGCTTCGGCTATTAATATGCTTCACTGTGCGCTCGATGCTACAGAATATAATAAAATCTCAGGTTGTGAGTCAGCGCAAGAGATCTAGAAGAAGCTGGAGGTCACCTACGAAGGAACCAATAAAGTAAAGGAGTCCAAGGTGAACCAGCAGATGAGACTGTACGAGCTGTTCGAGATGAACAATGATGAGGGCATATCTGACATGAATGCATGGTTTACCAACATCATAAATGAGCTCAAGAGACTTGGGAAGATCTTCACTGAGGAAGAACAAGTCAAAAAGATACTCAGGAGTCTTCCTAAAGACTGGCAAGCAAAGAAGAATGCTGTTGAGGAAGCTCAGGACTTAACCACCTACAAATATGACGAACTCATCGGCTCGTTGCTGACCCATGAGATATCAATGAAAAACTTCGAGGTGAAGGAAAAGTCTGAAGACAAAAAGCAGAAATCTCTTGTCATGAAAGCTGACTCCACTGATGGGAGCTCAACAGATGATGAAGAGATGGCTATGTTCACAAGGAAGATGAAAAGGATGTTCAGAAAAAATGACAAATATTCTAAGAAGCCTTACAGAAAGTTTGATAAGTATAAAGCTGACTCCAACGACATCAAATACAAGAAAGACAACTCAAAGCCCATTACATGCTTTGAATGTCATCAAACTGGCCACATAAAGTCAAGTTGCCCTACGCTGAGGAAAGATAAGAACGGCCAAAAGGCAATGGTGGCTACATGGAGCGACAGTGATGAGTCTTCATCAACAGAAGCTGAGGCCACCGAGTCAGCGAAGATATGCTTCATGGCTGACGAACTTGCTGAGCCGTGCATCTCTGAGCATACTGACCCCTCCGTTGCATCTGACGATGAGGAGCAATCAAATGAGGTAAGCCTGAGATGTGCTGAGAAGTCAAAGATGTGGTATATTGACAGCGCATGCTCGAGGCATATGACTGGTGATGAAACTCAGTTCATCACGTTTGAGTGTAAACAAGGAGGAAGTGTAAGTTTTGGAGACAACAAAAAGGGTAAGATAGTAGGGTCAGGAACCATCAGAGGTAATCCTACTATTGAGTCAGTCTCCCTAGTCAGCGGACTCAAATATAACTTACTCAGCGTAGCTCAGCTATGTGACAATGGGAGAAAAGTTATATTTGATGCTACTGGATGTAAAATATACGAGGGTAAATCAAATGAGTTAATTTTAACTGCCCCTCGCATAGATAATGTCTTTATGCTAGACTTAGAGAAAAAGTTTTCAAAAACTGTATGCTTAGTATCAAAGGAAGAAAATTCCTGGCTATGGCACAAGAGACTTGATCATGTAAGCATGGACCTCCTGGCCAAATTAGCAAGAAAGCAATTGGTTGAGGGACTGCCTGAACTTAAATTTGAAAAAGATCAATTATGCCACGCTTGCCAAGCTGGAAAACAAACCAAACAATCTTTTCACAGCAAAAACATTGTCTCAACTAAGTGTCCGTTAGAGTTACTACACTTGGATCTCTTCGGTCCAGTCCAGCCGCTGAGTCTGGGTGGAAGAAGATTTTCCTTGGTTATTGTAGATGACTTCTCTCGGTACACTTGGGTCATCTTGCTGAGTAGTAAGGATGAGACCTTTGAGACATTTTCAAATTTGGTTAGAAAAATTGAAAATGATAAAGACCTAAAATTGGCTCACATCCGAAGTGATAATGGTGGAGAATTCAAAAACCAAAAGTTTGTTGAATTCTGTGAAGCCAGCGGCATTGACCACAATTTTTCTGCTCCTAGAACACCTCAATAAAATGGGGTTGTTGAAAGGAAGAACAGAACTCTGGTTGAAATAGCCAGGACAATGCTGGATGAGCATAGGCTTCCAAAGTATTTTTGGGGAGAGGCTGTTAACACAGCGTGCTATATTCTTAATAGGGCTCTAGTTAGACCTATATTAAAGAAAACCCCCTATGAACTTTGGAAAGGACGAAAGCCCAACATTGGATACTTTCGTGCCTTTGGCTGTAAATGTTTTATTTTGAATACCAAAGATAGCTTAGGAAAGTTTGACTCAAAAGCTGATGAGGCTATCTTTTTAGGCTACTCAACAAACAGCAAAGCATACAGAGTTTTCAATAAACGAACTCAAATTTTAGAAGAGTCAGTACATGTTGAGTTCGACGAGACTAACCCTGCAGGTAGATACCAGCCACTGACCGAGGATGATCCACACTCAGTAACCGCTGACCAAGAACCAGCTGCTGAGTCATTCACTAAAAGGCTGACCAAGAGTAAAAGTGAACCTAAGATTACTTTCACTGACCAGTCTACTTCTGTAGAGATTGTTGAAACACAGACAGCACAAGACATAAATCTACCTAAAGAGATAAGGATTCCAAGAGGGCACTCAGAGAGTGCAATCCTTGATTCTGCTGGGAATACCCTGATGACGAGGAATCAACTCAGGAGGTACCTCAGCAATGTAGCCTTCGTCTCAGTTCAGGAACCTAAGAACTTCGCTGATGCTGAGGAAGATGAATTCTGGATGAGCGCAATGCAAGAGGAACTCGACCAATTCAGAAGAAACGATGTATGGGAGCTAGTGCCACATCCAAGGAGTCATAAGACCATTGGAACAAGATGGGTCTTCCGCAACAAACTAGATGAGCAAGGAAATGTAGTCAGGAACAAAGCAAGGCTTGTAGCTCAGGGCTACAGTCAGCAAGAAGGTATGGACTACAGTGAGACCTTTGCCCCAGTGGCAAGGCTAGAAGCTATTAGGATCTTATGTGCATATGCATCTTACATGAACTTTAAATTATTCCAAATGGATGTTAAGAGTGCATTTCTTAATGGAGTTATAAACCAGGAAGTTTATGTTAATCAACCTCCAGGGTTTGAGGATCCAAAATTCCCAAACCACGTTTATAAACTCAAAAAGGCTCTGTACGGCCTCAAGCAAGCACCACGTGCTTGGTATGAGAGGCTGACCAGTTTCCTGCTGACTAGAGATTATGTCAGGGGCAAAGCTGATACAACCTTATTCATTAAGAGAAAGGGTAAAGATACCCTGCTGGCTCAAATTTATGTTGATGATATAATATTTGGTGCAACTAACGAATCAATGTGCAAGGAGTTTAGCAAACAAATGCAGACTGAGTTTGAAATGTCGATGATGGGAGAACTCAACTTCTTCCTCGGACTTCAAATAAAACAAGGAAAGAATGGCATCTTCATCAGTCAAGCTAAATATGCCAAGGAGATATTAAAGAAATATGAATTGGAAAATTGCAAGCTAATATCCACTCCTATGGGCACTGACACTGTCCTCTGCACTGACGAGAATGGTAAGTCAGTAGACAGCAAATTGTATCGAGGTATGATAGGCTCTCTACTTTACTTAACAGCCAGTAGACCGGACATTCAGTTCTCAGTATGCTACTGTGCTAGATATCAATCTAACCCTAAGGAATCTCATTACATAGCTGTAAAAAGAATCCTTAGATACTTGCAAAGCTCAGTGAACGCAGGTTTATGGTATCCCAACACTCATGGCTTTACACTCGTTGGATACACTGACGCTGACTATGGTCGAGAC
The DNA here is from genome assembly GCF_963576675.1 of Euphorbia lathyris. Classification (NCBI taxonomy): domain Eukaryota; kingdom Viridiplantae; phylum Streptophyta; class Magnoliopsida; order Malpighiales; family Euphorbiaceae; genus Euphorbia; species Euphorbia lathyris. Next base: position 20,267,190 of record NC_088913.1, read on the forward strand.
AATCTAGAACGAAAAAGCACCTCTGGAGGATGTCATTTCTTAGGAAGCTGTCTTGTATCTTGGTTCAGCAAGAAGCAGGCGTCAGTAGCCTTGTCTACCACTGAAGCTGAGTACATTGCTGCTGGTCATTGTGTTGCTCAAGTCCTATGGATTAAGCAACAGCTTGAAGACTATGGTGTTCAAACAAAGACAATTGAGGTCAAATGCGACAACAAAAGTGCAATTGATCTATCAAAGAACCCAATTCAACACAGCAGAATGAAGCATGTCAGCATAAGGCATCACTTCATTAGAGACCATGTACTCAAAGGTGAGATAAAACTGACCTACGTCCCAACGGATGAGCAGCTTGCGGATATCTTCACAAAGCCACTGGCTCATGAACAGTTCAGCATACTGAGAGAATCAATTGGTATGTTTAATCCTCTTCAGTAAATTCCTGTTCTAAAATGTAAATTTATGCTGAGTGAATTACTATGCTGAATGATTTATGCAAATGCATGCTGAGTGATTGTTATGCTGAGTACTTAACACAAAATACACATCAATACTGAGTCAATATGCACACCGAGTAGTTATCTTAAACTGAGAAATCATCCTTTCATATACTACTGACCACTCAGAATCCAAAACGCTTAGTATTCTAAACGCTGAGTGTTAGATCCATTGCATTAAATGCAAAAGCACGCGTATAGCCACCTAGGATGACGTATGCGCCGAATGTGTCATAAAAGCCAGGATCCTTATCAGTTGACAATCCCAAGGCAAAACTGACACATGGATTCGATAAGATCCACTCTTCACCACTATAAATAATGGGTAAATCCCCATTCTTTATTTTCTTTACACCTATCGAATTCTAAGGCAAAGCTTTCTCTCTAAAAAAAACTCTCAAAGCTTCCCAAACTTGTTCTGAAACTATGACTAAAGTTTCCGTCAACATCTCCGGTGCCGGTCACCCTAAGACCAACTCCAATGAACCCTCCAGGCAAACTTCTGTGCCTGAAACTACCAAGGTCACTACGCCGAGTAAAGGAAAAACTGGGCAAGCTACCTCCTCCAAAGGAAAACCGACCAAGGCCAGAACCTATACCAAGGTCTTTGGTAACATTAGTGAATGGAAAGTGGACTTCTCACGATGGGTTTCTGAGAACTTTGTGACATTCGAGCAACCCTTCTGCGAATGGATATCGAAGAATGGGTGGACAGAACTGTTCTCCATTAGAGATCACACTTATCCTGACCTAGTAAGGGAATTCTACAATAACCTCCAAGTCGCTGATGATAACCAGGACTATCTGGCAACAGTAGTAAGGGGGAAAACGATTTTCATCAATCCCACCTATTTGGCGAATTTGCTGAAGTTGAAAAATGGAGCAAAGCTGAGAAGATCTGGAGATCATGACGGTACTGGGTACGAAGTCACCTTTTGTAAACCTAAAGGCCACTCAGGAGAAGTCTCCAGTTCCTCTATGGGTCAGCACCAAAAGATGGCTCACTATCTGCTGACCTACTTCATTTATCCTAAGATCAACTGCACCACCTCAGCAACGAACTTTGATCAATGCTTCATATGGCATATGCTGACATACAAACCGATCAACATGCCAGTATTCCTGATTGCTATGTTCCTACGAAGCACTGGAACTCTTAGGCTGGGCTCGCTCATCACCAGGATCCTCATTGATCATCAAATAGACCTAACTGATGAAGTTAAAGCTAGAGGATCTGAAATCACAGCAGCTTCGCTGAGGGCTTTGAAGTTCAATCAGCCTCTGAAGAAAGGAAAAACTGCTGCTACTGGTGAACAATAAGCTGAGGAAACAGCTGTCCCGAAGAAAGGGAGAAGGACCAAGGCTCCAGCTGCCCGCAAGAGGAAAGCTGTTGAGACCCCTTCAAAGAAGGCTGAGCCTAAGGCAAAGAAGCCTAAGTCAGTTGCTGAACCAGGTCAGGAGAGACCTAAGTCAGCTGATAAAAGAAGCAGGCAAGATGAGCCTGAAACTGAGGACAGAACAGATGCTGATGTGCAGCCTCCAAAGAAGCAGAAGTCTTCTACACTGACCCTCATTGATGCTATCCCTACTGACATTGTTGTGCCTGGTGACTCTCACTACACACAGTGTCAAGGAACTGTAGCTGAGCATCAAGAAGATGAGGTGCATTTGGACGATCAGTTCATTGCATAAGTTGAGGAAGAGCTAGATGGTGACAGTTCAGAAGATGATGAAGAAGAAGAGGCCATCGGTCAGGATGACGCTGAGGACAATGAGGAAACAACCAGTGAGGTTGAAGCTGAGCAAGCCAATACTGAGTTGGCTGCTGGAGAAGAACAAGAACATGACCAACACAATGTTGATCAAGTACAAGAGCAAGCTGACCAGCTTAATGCTGATCAAGAAGCTGATCAAGAAGAAACTTCTCCATCTCACTCAGGAGAGGTTATCCAAGCTGACACTCCTCCTCCTCCTCGCAGAAGAAGATTGGTTAAGGCAGGTCAGACGACAGTCAGTGACATTCCTGTTCAACAACCAACCCTTCCTGACTTTGTTATTTAGAAGCCAACCAAGGACCCCTCTGCACTTAAGCTGAAAATTTTCAGAAAGCAACCATCCTCTACTCCACCGGCTTCTCTAGAAAAGCAAGCCTCTGTTTCTTCACTAAAGGAACATGCCGACTTGAATGCTTCTGCAAATTCTACGAGTCAAGTGGAATCAATTCCCATCGATGCTGTCAATCCAAGTCTTGTGCTGACTCAGAACATTCCTGCTTCAGTTAGCACCGACAGCATCCGGATTACTTCTTCTCTAATCAACACCTCTGCCGATCAATCAGTTCTACCTGAAACTCAAGTGCAGATTGGAAACTCACTTCCAGTCACTGACCACGTCATTCCCTTGACTCCTCTTCCAACCGGTCATACTGATGTCACTGGAAAACTGAATGAAGGCTCTCAAAGTTACATAAATGCCACTGAGTCTGGCAAAAGGATAATCGACTCAGTGCAAGCATTGATCAAAGACCTTCAACAAACTACTCCTCCTGCTGCTGGGTCTTCCACTATTGAGACAACTCAGCTTTCCCAAGTCACTCAGCTTCTCAACGAAGTTAAGGGATTCAAGGATTTGTTGAATGTCATCATTACCTTTCAAGCACAGCAAGCAAAGCAGGATTCCATTGCAAAGCTGGCTGAGATCCAGCTGACAATAGTTCAACATCTCAACGCTCTTCAAGAACAAGTTCAGACTTTGTCAGCTGCGAACACATGCTATGCTACTTCTGATGAAGTTAAAATGCTCTTTGCTCAGCTTCACACCGAGCAAATCAAAACCAACGAGCAAATGGTCTCCTATTCTCAGTGCTCAGTGGAGCAAATTGGTGAGGCCGTTCGATTGCTGAATCTGAACAAGCAAGAGATGGATACTGACGCTATGAAGCAAAATGAAATGTTGTCTATTACCAGACAAACCTTCAACCACATACGTCACAGCAATGTTCAGCGTCAATACTATGACACCTACTTACTCAAAACATTCCATCAAGTCATTGCTGGTCTGACCGATGCACTTATATGGATAGGCAAATCTCAAGCCTTCACAGTCAGCATGATCAGCGCTGCTGAGCTTAATATACCCGCCGAGGTCTCAGATAATGGAGTGGCTATTTTTGATGGTGTCAATGAAAGCGCCGATAGACTTAAAGCGCTGTCCACAGAACTGACCGTAGCTGTCTTAACCGACACCTTTAGGATTCCTCCTCCCGATGCTGACAAAACGGGGGAGAAAGAACAAGCGAGAACACAGCATGAGTCTAGTCAGTCCAAACAGAAGAGAAAGAAATAGATATAGGCTAGCTCAGTATAGGCTAAGTATGTAGTCTCTATGCCTGTCTTGAACTTTTGTTTGTAAACGCTGACTACCTATATTAAATATCAATACTTGCATCTTCTGTTCAAACCATGAGTTATGAATTGTTTTTATACGATGCTGTGTATTATGTCATTATGTATCTTCAATTGAATCAGCTATGTTTAATACTTATAAAATTTAGTGATTGAACCAAATGCTGATAACATGTTTGACATTGACCTATATGTTTATAAAACATTGTCTTATAAAACTCATTAAACAACAAATTACTCAGCGCTCTTTGAACATTAAAAACCTTTCGCTTAATACTGAGTAAAATAGAATATGTTCCATGAGCTGACCTATATCTGAAAACTGACCTTAGACTTACTTGATTAAACCTTCAATTGTTTAGAGTAAAACTAAGTCAGTAGCTCAACCCTTATGGGGGAGTTTGCTAAGTTATATTAGGTCAACTATCATGGGGGAGCTCAGCAATGAGTTCCTCGCTGAATAGTTTTGCCAACATCAAAATGGGGGAGTTTGTTGAAACACATTTCCACATAATTTTGATTTGACAAAATTGTTTAAGTATAATTTAAAAACATATTCCAAACACACTGATAACAAGTAGCGAAATTCTGATCTACTTCCGTCCCTGTGGGGGCGTCGTTGGGTTCGACGGGGGGAAGCTCCGATGCCAAAGTCAGTAAGATGATTCAAGGAAACAAACTGAATTGACAAAGGTTGTAAGAATGTGTACCTCGATAGCCTAGGGGATCGGGCTATATATAGCTGGGAAGTTGTAACCTTCAGGTAACTAGAAAGTCTCCATTAATGCTTCATTAATGGCGGTTACGAGTTATCCTTAACCTGGCGGTTTAGCTAATTAATAACTCATTAATGATCTTTTATGGCCGAGTCGAAGGCCAGCCGTTATAGAGGCGAATGGAGAGATTCGCCTTATAGGTCCGCCAGCGGATCTCTTGGAGCTGATCCGTGGAGATCCGCCAGCCAGCTTCCCCTTGGGGATCACTACGTGGCGTACTTTGAGGTGAATATCCCTTTTGGTCCTCAGGATAATATCTCGATGTTATCAGAAGCCCCCCCAAAATGCCCTTAAAGTCCTTTAGGACTTTTGGACTTCCGCGCGCCGTCATAAACACTTGCATTAATGAGCACACTGTTCAATGCCATTAGACGATCGACACATGTAGTGGACACACTGTCCCAAGAAGGAGAAAACTCTCTTCTTCTTCTTCTTACGCTTTCTCTTTCTTCCTCATTTCTTCATTTTTCTCCTGCGCTCGAAGCTTTTCCTGGGATTTCTTCAGAGTTTCGCACCAAGCTTCCGATTTCTCATGTAAGTTCATTTTCTTTCGCTTAACTTTTTCCTGGATGTTTAGAAGTTCGTCTTCATCTTCTAGATCAACTTCAGAACTTTTTAATTCAACCTCCCCTCCTGAAATAGAAGTCGATTTTAGTTGGACTACTTCGTTATCGGAGAACTCTTCTTCTTCCGAGGGCACGATTAACTCTGATTTAGCTGGGTTTAGTAACTCGGTGCGTAATCATTATCAAACTCGTTCCACTAGAAACCCGACTCTTTTTCCTTCTGTCTCCGACGCCATTCCGGCCGGTGCATTTAGGTGGTTTCCGGGGACAATGGCCTCTTCTTCAATTCCTCCTAAGAAAAAGAATCCCCGAGCGGAGTCTACTCCGTCTCGTATGAGCGCCGCGGATCTAGCGGATTTGGCGAATCGCTTTCCCTGGATCAAGAACTATGAGACTCAGCTTGCCGCATCTCATCAACGTCCTTCCTGTCCGCCTAGCGGTTTCCTTACAGTATATTGTAGCCACGTGGAGAGAGGGTTTCGACTCCCTCTTCCGAAGATGATGGCGGACATCCTCTCCTACTTCGACATCACGGTCAGCCAGCTACATCCCAACTGCTGGTTGGATATCGCTTTAGACTGCTACCTCGCCTCAAATTTAGGAGTGGTATATACGGGTCGTATCTTTAGAGCTTTTCACAAACCATCAAAACGGAAGTCCGAATCTTATCTTTCGTTCGCCAAATTCGGAGTGTATTCGCCTTTTAGCGACAAAATGTCCAATGTTCATTGCTGGGATGAGAGATTCTTCTACGTGAAGATAAAAGATGGCGAACCACTGGGTTTTCCTTCATTTTGGAATCCCAGGCCGTTGCATATGGCGGGCGATATGCGAATTTTAACGGATAGTGATGAGAAGGTGGCGGAGCTCATGAAGCATATCAAGGCGGATGCATGGACATATGCAGATGCCTTAGCTTTCATGATGAGTGATATTCCATTGATTCGTCGGGAAGGGGATCAATTCATTTACTCAAAGATTACGCAATTTGACCAAGGTACCTTTCATTTCTTCGTGAACTTTGATTACTTTAATGTTTTCCTTGGCAGGGGTTTATCTAAGGCCAATCACGCTCTTGCAGAGAAGCGTAAGAAGTTTCTGGAGGCTGAAGCACACAAGAAAGATCAAGCGGCGAATCCTCAAGCGGATACTGGAAAACGTCCTGCAGAAACAGTGGTTGAGCCGCCACTAAAGAGGAGGAAGCCTAACACCACTGGAGGTCTTAAGCTTATGGCAGATGCCCTGAGGTCCGCCAAGCCTGCTGGGGAGATTGCACAAGTAGGTTACCTTTGATCTTTATTTGTTCATTAAGTTTTGGACTTGATTTCCGACCCTAGAACGTTTGTGTAGACGGCGAAGCCCGATATCGGTGGATACTGGTCCGCCAAATTTGGAGCCCAAGGTTCTTTCGAGAATGAATCCATTCTAAACGATTTGGATGAGGCCTTGGGTCAGGTGGGCGAAGTGCAGAGGAACTATAGCCAGATTCCTGGTTCAATTCATGCCCAAAAGGGGAAGACGGAGCTCCTTTCGGTGAGTTTCTTTAGAAAGGATGCAGACAATATTAGTTCCTTAATCCTTTTTGCCTTTTGATTGAATCGTTTGTTTTTGGACAGTTGTATGCTCGCCTACGTACCATGGAAACTGAGCTCCTTCAGAATGTGGCGGATAAGGCAACTATCGAGAGGCTAGAGAAAGAGATAGTGGAAGCCAATTCCACTATTGCTTCTGTTAATACGGGTCTTGCTTCCGCGAATGCCAACCTTGCTTCCGCCACAGCCGCCCTAGTTCTCAGGGATGAGGAAATTAAGAGGTTAAAGGCAAAGATTGTGTCTGATGCCAAAAGCCATGAAGACGCCCTTGGAGAAGCTGAATACATGGCGGGTGAACAAGCCTTTTATTATGGCGAGATGCTTATGGCGTACTTCTCCTTGGCGCATCCTGAAACTAACTTCACCGATCCGCAATTCGCCGTCCCCGAACCAGAAGATGTAGTGAAGTTCAATAAAATGTCAGACGCTAAGGAGTACCTCCGTGATTACGTTCGGAGATGGATGAAGGGGCCTGTGGAAGAAACCAAACCCTCTACTACGGTCTTGGCGGATGAGCTTGAAGAAGTGCCCCTCAAGGCGGATGCAGGACCAATTCCTGATCAGGCTCTTCCCCTTGGTCCCACATCTTCGGTGGATAAGGAGGTATCTCCTGATGGCGTGTCTGCGGATGTGGAGAAGGAGGATCCCCAAGCAAGCTCTGTGGGCGAAGAAAGCGCAAAGGAGGATGCTCCTATTGTTGCTTAGCTTGTTTTTATTTGTGACATTGTAAAAACATTTTTAAGTACAATTTGTTTTGATCCTTTATGGAAGCTATGTTATTTTACCTTTACGTTTGCGTAAGGAAATATATAGGCATCTAGGATTTGGAGTAGGTGGCCAGCCATACTCCATTGTATGAACCTTTGTGAAGGTTAGAAGCTGTTCTATTCCTTCTAGAGGAAGTAAAGCTGCCCAGAGGATCAATTTGCTACCTATCTTTGAGGTGAAGTGATCCGCCCGTAGGACTTGTGAATCCTTCTCTGGGAAGGATAAGAGAGTGTAAAGACCTTGCGTCCAATGATCGTTTTAACTCTATTGGAGATTGGGATCCGCTTAGAGACGGATCCGCCCATAAGATTGATTCTCTTATGTCTTTAAGGCGAAAAGAATGTGGCTATAAGATAGCGATACATTGTAAATGTGGAGAGCGTTGGGTGCCCCCCTTCTTTTTAAGGCTGGAATATTGATATTACTGCAATAAACGATAAAAAGAATATAGATAATAGAACAAATGATGTTTATTAATGGGGGAAATGCCTTATTACAACAAGCAGGTCTTATAGGTGAGCCTCGTTAAAACCTTTAATAAGAAAAAACCCACATGGGAAAAAATCTTATTAAAGGAAAAAGAGTACTCAAGACCGTGTGTACACTTCATTTTCTGACAAAATACTTGCGGAGATTTTGGAGGTTCCATGTGCGTGGCAATGTATTGCCCTCCATGTTTTGAATTTTAAATGTGGCAGATCCAATCTTGTCCACTATCTGATATGGACCTGTCCAATTGAGTCCTAACTTGCCCTTGCCTTCTCGAGATTGGACTTTATCAGCTTTATGGAGCACAAGATCTCCCACATTTAGATCCACAAGCTTGGCATTTTTATCATGGTAAGCCGCAATCCGCTGTTTGTATGCTGCCATGCGCACATAGGATTGATCCCTGCGATCTTCTATCTGATCTAGGTGCTCCCTTAGCCGTTTGTCGTTGTCCTCTTCACAATAAAAGGCCACTCGATCACTAGGGACCTGTATTTTGACTGGAATAACGGCTTCAACGCCATGAGAAATGGCGAATGGTGTTTCCCCCGTAGCCGTCCTCGGGGTGGTACGATAAGCCCATAAAACACTTGTCAGCTGATCCGCCCACTTCTTATCATGCTCTCCCAATCTCTTCTTTATCCCCTTCACGATCGTCCGATTAGTAACTTCAGTCATTCCATTGGACTGGGGATAATAAACGGAGGCGAATCTGTTCAGGATGCCCAACCCTTCACAGAAAGCCTTGAATTCGCCACAGTTGAACTGTGTTCCATTATCGGTGATGATGGTATGTGGAACACCGTATCTTCCTACGATGTTGTCTTTGACGAATTCCACCATTCGTTCTGCAGTAATGGAGGAAACAGCTTCGGCTTCTACCCATTTGGTGAAATGGTCCACTGCCACTACCACGTACCTTCTCTGCCGGCGAGTCGGAGGAAATGGGCCGACAATGTCTATTCCCCAGAGGGCGAATGGACGTCCTTCTATGATTGGCCTCTGAATGTGTTTAGCAGTATGTGATTCATTCGCATGAATCTGACAATTGTGACAAGATTCTACCAATTTTTGGGCATCCAATTCAGCCGTGGCCAGTAGAAACCTGCTAACCTGAACTTTTTCAAGATGGCGGCGGATGCTTCATGTGCCCCACATGATCCCTCATGTAGCTCCTTGAGGATTTGTTGTCCTTGTTCCGGTAGAATGCACTTCAACCAAGGATGACTAAAGGACTTTCTGTAAAGGCAGTCATTGATCACGGAGAAATAAACCGCTCTCCTAACTATCCGCCGTGCCTCTTCTTTGTCCTCAGGTAAGGTTCCATTCAGCAGATATTGGCGGATGACTGATCTCCAATCATCTTCCACTGTTGTGAGTAGAGAAACTTCCTCTGAGGCGAATGCTGGAGCTATTTTAACTTCGAAGGGACAATCCGGATCCGTCCAGTTCTCCTCACAAGAGGCCATTTTGGCCAAATGATCTGCCTCTGTGTTGGATTCCCTCGGTACGTGAATCGGTTCCCATTTAGTTTCCTTAGCTTCAAGGTGGTCCAGCAACTTTTTGACTTCCGCTACGTATTTGGCCAGAACCTCGTCTTTCACCTCGTAATTCTTGATTACTTGGTTGACCATTAGTTTAGAGTCGCTATAGATCACGATCCGCTCCGGAGTGATTTCTTTGAGTAGGCGTAATCCCAATATTAGAGCTTCATATTCAGCAGCATTATTAGTAGCATGGAAATTTAATTTTGCTGCGTATCGTAATTTTATGTATTGGGGACCCTTGATCACAACGCCTATGCCAGCTCCATCCGTCGAGGAGGCGCCAGCAGTGTACATCGACCATTCCTCTATCGGGGGCTTGGGATGATCTATCCCTTCATCAGTGAATTCATTCACGAAGTCCGCCAGGACCTGACTCTTTAAAGCTGACCTGCTTTCATACCTCACATCGAATTCGCCCAGGCGGATTGCCTATTCCATCAGCCTTCTCGAAGTGTCTGGTTTCTGCAACACCTTTCTCATTGGTATATTTGTTCGAACCACTACAGTATGCGCCTGAAAATATAGCCTAAGGCGGATTGCCGTGGTTACAACAGCCAGTGCCATTTTATCAAGCTTTGAATACCTGGTTTCGGCGTCTTTCAGAACCTTGCTCACGTAATAAATCGGAAACCGCTGGCCGTCCTCTTTTCGTATCATGACCGTGCATACGGCTTTGTCCGTAACCGATACATACATGTAGAGGTCTTCTCCCTTCAAAGGTCGACTCATCATGGGTGGCTCCGTGAGGAACCGCTTGATTCCTTCGAAGGGTCTTTCACAATCCTCATTCCACTCGAATGCCTTTTGCTTCTTAATGACCTCGTAAAAGGGCTGGCATCTGCGGGCTGAACAAGAGATAAACCTACCCAAGGCTATGATACGCCCGTTAAGGCGTTGTACTTCTCTGATATTCCGCGGTGCTTGCATTTCCAGAACTGCCTTAACTTTGTCAGGATTTGGGCTAACTCCTTTTTCGCTGATCATGAACCCTAAGAATTTTCCATATGTTGCCCCGAAAGTACACTTCTCTGGGTTCAACTTAATGTTGTGGCGTCGGAGTACGTCCAGTACCTCCTTTATATCATCCGCATGCTTTTCTATGGTCGTACTTTTGATGATCATATCATCTACATAGACAGAATAGTTACCCCCTTTACTATCTGCGAATATCTTGTTCATCATCCTCTGATAAGTTGCACCTGCGTTCTTAAGCCCAAAGGGCATAACTTTGAAACAATAAGTGGCTTGGTGTGTTACGAACGAGGTCTTGATTCTATCTGAGGGCTCCATAGGGATCTGATGATAACTTGACTTCACATCAGTAAAGGAGTACATTGCGTGACCGGCAGTTCCATCTACAAGCATATCAATACATGGCAAAGGATAGTTGTCTTTGGGGCAAGCTTTATTGAGATCTGTAACGTCAATGCACATGCGGTAAGATCCGCCAGCTTTTTTTACCAAAACGACGTTCGCCAACCACTGAGTGTAAAGCACCTCCTCAATGGCATCCGCCTTCTGGAGCTTGGCGATCTCTTCCTCTATCACCTTCTGCCTTTCCGGGCCATGATTTCTCCGTTTCTGAGCCACAGGAACTGCATCCTTATGAATGTTGAGCTTGTGAGTGATCACGTCTGGACTGATTCCTGGGAGAATTTCATCCTTCCATGTGAAGACATCTTCCGCCTCACGGAGCACTTTGGTGATTGCATTTTTAATTTCACCTTTGAGCCCTTTAGCCATTCGCACCTGCTTTTCATCCGCCATAAGGTACATTTCGGTCTCGCCCAAGGCCATCATGACGCGTTCCTCTTCATCTTCCTCCTTAGATTGAGGGTGAATCATTAGCGATGCCGAATACGTCTCTTGGGCCACCTTTTGGCTACCTTTGATCATTACACCTCCCTTGGCCGTGGGAATGTAAAGTGTTAAGTGGCGAATGGAGATAAGAGCTGCAACTTCGGAGATAAAAGGCCGTCCGAGGATGATATTGTAAGCTAACTGACCATCCAAGACTGAAAATTCTAAATCTCCCCTCCAAACTTGATCATCGTCTATAAGCTCACAGTCCAAAGTAACTTGGCCTTTTGTTTGAATAGTATGTCCTGTCACTCCCAAGATATCGACCACGGTTGGCTCTACTTGAGCAGGATCAATCATGAGTTTGGCGAAAGCTCCTCTGGTGATGACATTGCATGAACTCCCAGTATCAATCATTACCCTTTTCATCTCCCAGCCTTCCACCATCATAGTGACGACCAATGCATCTGCGTGGGGTGGTATCTCAGGACCTGCATCGGAAAAGGGGCGATTTAACGACGTCCTGTCGAGGGCGGCAGTCCTTGCCTTTTTTAGCATTGGCTGGTATCCAGGTCCGCCTGCTATGACATTGATGGTACCCTTTCCTTTCTTCTTTGGGTCCTCATTGGATCTATCACCATCCCCTTTCTTGCTTTCAGTTTGGATGAACCGATCCAATTTTCCCCTCTCAATGAGACGCTCGATTTCTCGAGCTAACTCCCAACATGCATCAGTGTCATGGCCATTTTTCCTGTGATATTTATAATAATTTTTAGGATTTTTACCATTATTGGTGTACTCCCCCCCTTTGGTTCGGGGTATGAAATACTCCGTTTGTGTTGACTGTTCTCGATCCACATAAGGACTTCACTTTTAGAAGCATTGAGAGGTGTGAAAGAGGTGACAAACGTTGATTTGTTCTTAGAATCTCTTCGCCTGTTTCTGGAGGAAGAGTCCTGATGCTTGTCTCTGTCTCTATCTCGGGGATGAGATTCGCCCTTGTCCCTCTTCGGTGATGATGGCGAACCTCGGCGAATGTCATCCACCTCTATGAAATCCTTACAACGCTCCATTAACTCTGCCATGCTGGTGGGTTTCTTTCGAATGAGATCTTCCTGCAAACTCTTACAAGTGGTGTTTCTTACGAAACATTCCACAGCTACGGAGATATCCACATCAACAATTTGTATGCACAACTGGTTGAAAGTGTCCACATACTCCCGAAGGGATTCATTCGCCTTTTGCTTTAACTCAAAAAGTTTCCCAGATTTCACCACTGGAGGAATACAGCCAGCAAACTTAGCACAAAATTCCCGGCTCAATTGATCAAAGCTGTTTATCGAACCTGGAGGTAAAGATTGAAACCACAAATAGGCTGGGCCCCCCAGCGTGGTAATAAACATTTTGCAGAGCACGGGCTCGGTGGCACGGTTGAGCCTAAGCAGTATTCGATATTTTCTAACGTGAGCTTCTGGATTGTCACTTCCTATGTATATTGCAAGATTGGGAATTTTAAAAGCTCTGTCTGTTTCCTCCGCCTCAATCCAAGCTGCGAAAGGCGAATCCCTATTGGCTAACGGGTTATGCCTAGCATTTTCTTCATTCATACGGAGCACCAAGGCCCTAACTCTATCATCAAAATTTTCTGGATCCGCCCTGGGATGACCTCTTCGTGGCAATCTGCTTGGAGAAGAAGAAGAAGAACTTGAATCAGACGAAGGATTTGATGGCGAACGCCCTCCCCCATTACCGCGTCCGCCACCTCCTCCTCTACCTCCTCCTCCGCCACCTCTACCTCCGCCTCCTCCGCCAGGGGGAGCCGGCCCGTTTCCCCCTCCCTGGCTTCCTAACGGGATGTGTCCAACAGTTCCCGAAGGTGGTGGTGGTCCACTTGGATGAGGTGTCTCTTTTGGCCTTTTACTTCGTCCACGACCAGTAGATGGGGGCGATCTACCACGATGGGAGGATCTCGGTCGTCGGGGCGAAAGTGACCTGGACCGCCTGCCTTTCTCCTTTCTGTGCCTTTTGTGTGTTTGCCCTTTGCATCCGCCAGGGGAAAGATTCGTCCGTGGATGCCTGGGGATATTGGGTCCGTCCAGATTTAATCCAGGTCTCGCGGATCCACCCGGTAAGGATGAATTATTTCTTTTACTTCCTTCAGCGCCATCAGGAAATAACTCACGATTGATTTTCCGTTCGCCAGTCGACGTTGTGGTGGTTATCATAGAATCCGTGTTGTGAGCTTGGAGGAATGAAGAACTTTGGGCACCCGGTCCAAAGCTTAACAAAGGCCAAGATGATACGGCCGATGTGGACGCCATGCTCCAGTGTGGAGGGAGGGTCATAAATGACCGCAGGCGATTCCCTGTCTCGGTTCCAAACCGTTCTCCAATTGCTTGGGCACACATACTGATGAAAGCATCTGGAGGCATACTATTTTCGATGTGTGTTGCAGGAGTAGTAGAATCAGTGCGGCCAACACTAGATGGTGTAACTAATGGTGTTTCAATCCCTGAGGAGGGATTTTGATCTCCGTTTGTCATAGTTTTTTAGTGTGAACGAAAAACCCTTTGTTTGGTCAAGGATTCCACATTCACCGCACCAATTGATAACAGGTAGCGAAATTTTGATCTACTTCCGTCCCTGTGGGGGCATCGTTGGGTTCGACGGGGGGAAGCTCCGATGCCAAAGTCAGTAAGATGATTCAAGGAAACAAACTGAATTGACAAAGGTTGTAAGAATGTGTACCTCGATAGCCTAGGGGATCGGGCTATATATAGCTGGGAAGTTGTAACCTTCAGGTAACTAGAAAGTCTCCATTAATGCTTCATTAATGGCGGTTACGAGTTATCCTTAACCTGGCGGTTTAGCTAATTAATAACTCATTAATGATCTTTTATGGCCGAGTCGAAGGCCAGCCGTTATAGAGGCGAATGGAGAGATTCGCCTTATAAGTCCGCCAGCGGATCTCTTGGAGCTGATCCGTGGAGATCCGCCAGCCAGCTTCCCCTTGGGGATCACTACGTGGCGTACTTTGAGGTGAATATCCCTTTTGGTCCTCAGGATAATATCTCGATGTTATCACACACTAAGTTTAAATGCTTTGATTTATTCTACTAATGTGTTTGTTCAATGTTATGTTGAAAATTGCTTATAAGACATAAGGATTAAAAGGCCCAAGCTCAATACAAGAGTCAAAGCCCAAGTTAAACGGTTCAAGACAACTCGGCCCGCGTATGTCAAAACGTTATCGTTATGGACAAAACGCAACTCAGCGGAAGAAGGATCTAGAAGACCTTCAGGGAACAACTTCGGAACGAAGCTGCTGAGTTGATTCGACAAAGCGTACAAGACAGCAGCTGGCTAAGGAAAACTTCCAGACAAAGTGTTTCCACTTTGGGTAAAGTTCAGACGACACAGTATGCTGTCCAGTTGACTTTACCATAAAAGGAGAGACATTCTGCCGAGCTGACCAAAAGCTGACCGAGGACAGAAGATACTCAAATCTGATTGGCCGAGAGCTCTGAGCAAGTCAGGATGACAACGACAGGAAGCCATTTCCCTCCAACGGTTATTTTGAAATTCGAAATGACCGATGCCTCAAGACGTCTCTATAAATAGTGCCATCAGAAGCTTCATTCAACACAGAACTTGATCAAGCCGTTACACTGACCAAATTTCTACGCAAGTTCTACAAGCAAGAAGCAAAGCAATCTTACACTAAATTTCATATCTTTTGTGTAAAAGTCTAGAGTGATTATTCAATCATCTAAGGTGTCTTAGCAATCATTGTTTAGGACAAACACTTATCATTTCTAGAGATTAGAAAGGAGAGGCTGAGTACTCGGTTATAGTACTCAGCGAGAGATTAGGATTGAGTAGAGGAAGGTACTCTTGTTATACTCAGTTGCTAAGATTGTAAAAGGTTTGAGGCTCTACCTTTAAAGAGCTCAGTAGAGGATTCGAAATCTCGGAACGTGTTCCGGGGACAAGACGTAGGCTTAGAAGCCGAACCTGGATAAATCTGCTGAGTAACATATTTCTTACCTTAAACTCCTTATATATATTGCTTGCTTAAAAAACCAAAAACTGACCAAGTAAAGAGGTCAAGCTGAGTTGTGCGCATCGAAAATCTGAGCTCAGGAATAGACTCTAAGTGCTATCTCCTGACTCAAGTTAAGAAACTGACCTAGTCACTAGTTGACTAAGCCAGTATCTTGCTGTTTACTCAGTGCCGCTGTTAAAACCTTTTCTCCTAAGAAAAGAAGTCTGCCCTAAATTAAGAAAAAGTTTAAATAGTTCCTAACCCCCCCTTGGAACTATACTTGTAACGTTATAAGGGACCAACAGTGTTTTTCTACGTCTCTGACTTCGTCCTCGTCCTCGTTTCGGTGCGTTTGATTTTCATCGTCGTTGACTCCTTTTGTAGGGGGGTTCCTTCGTTTTTGACCTCTTTTCGTTCCTATTTGGATTTTACCAAATATTTAGGTACCTTGCATGAAAGAAACATATTCGATCGTAAAAGTACTCTAAATAGATGTAAACAGCATAAATTCGTAGTAAAACTGATGTAAATATTGATGATATTTTAGGTATATTTTGGGCTTAACACCCATCCCATTATGCCTCCGTATATTAGCTCAGACATGAGCTAAGACACCTTCGGATAGGATGACGATGAACTGTGCTTAGCAAATAGGATCATTAAATGTCTAGATTGTGCTGTAGGAATAACGGAGATTCAGTTAGGAATTATTGTCTATACTAAGTAACCTAACCAAGTGATTAGTATAGGAGTTGGATTGTGTAGCCTAACCAAGCGATCAATTCAACCAAGCAAACCCTAACTCTCACCTATACCCTAACCGGATAGTGCAGCTTCGTGGTCTAGGTTACGGCTTAGCCTTGGGTTTCATAGCGTCTAATGCCCTCAACCACTACTAGGGATTTTGCCTAACCAAGCATCAGCCTAATAATATTGAGGTAGATTTAGTAAGTTGTTGATGAGAGTTACTATTTTCTGATGGAGAATCACTGTCTCGAGTTAACCTTTAAATTCACACAACATTCACTTATCGATTCATAGGAGTTATCACGGGGATCTTGAATCCTAGTCACCCATTCACTCATTAAATATATTCATTGTTGAATTGCTTTACTAATGTTATTGTTTTATTAGTAGTTAAATAAGAATCTCAAAACACTTAGTTCAATCCTTAGATAATATAGAATTCGAGTACGAGTAAGGCATTAGATACTAGTCTCTGTGGGATCGATACTATTCTTAAGAACATTTACTACTTGATACGATAGAGTTCACTTGCTCTTTAGTGGCTTTAGCCAAGATCTTGGCAGTAGTCTCAACATCTTGTACCTTGCTGTGAACCAGCTGGTTCAGAGTCTCAAGGGTGATTTCCTTGCCATCGTTGGATTCCTCCTCTTCAAAGTCAACATTGTAGTGCTCGAGGATCCTTGTAATGAGTGAGCCAAGGCTCAACTCGACTTTGCATCGTCGGAAGGCTTCGACTAGAAACACTGGCATGTTCATTGGCTTGCCTTCAACCATATGCAGATGACACATTGCTCAAAGTTGGACACAAAATTGACTGATCCAGACTTTGGGAAAAGGAATTTAGTGATGATGTAATGGGCTTGTCGGAGGGGCTGAGTCATGTACGTGGAAAAGAGTTCACTAACGTAGTCCTTGGGTCGGCAGTACTGTTACGGATATGCCTTCTTTTCATCACCAAGCCTCCAAACCTCAGTGCCTTCATTTTTCAGATTCAGCAAATCTGCCAAAAACTTTGGAGATACAATTATCTCCTGTCCTTTAACCTTGCTGATTATGTAGTTAGAGTCTTCTACTGCTGACTTTAGATTGTAGTAGAACTCTCGTACCAATCTTGGATAAACAACTCCTGGAAGAGCAAACACTTGGTCCCATTGTTGCTTGGAGATCCTGGGTATAGAAGGGTTCTACCATAGTCAGAAGCTCCGAATCAATCTGCTTAGATTCGTTGACTACACTATTCTCGATCTCAGTGATATTCGCATAAACAGGGTAGAAATGGTACTGTTTAGGTTCCTTTCCCTTCTTGCTCTTCTTCGTTTTCTTCTTCTTTTGAGATTGTTCATCTTGCTCAGAAGTGTCCTCATTAGTGTTCTTCAGGTTGGTGACCTTCCTGGGTTTCACATTCATAATGTTATTCTTCAGTTTCTTGAATGTTCTGGGTTTCGTGGGTAGGTGATTCCTCATAATCTACCTGTTGTATATCAATTGTTAGATTATTATTGTAATGGTCTCCTAGACTTTTAGTCTTAGTTTACAACTTAGTTACAATCGTGTTTATACGTAATGGTTATAGTTCCTAATTCAAGGGAGATTAATTCAAATGCAATATACTCTAAAATAGTGTTATCTCTATAGAGCATAGTCCAACAAGATGAGTCCCAACTCAATTGATATACAATGCCATGTCAAGGTCCTGCCAATGTCAACAATCCAACACCATTGTGGAATCGCTGCGAATGATAGGGTGGAAATCTATCATTAGATTTCAGATCTTTTATGTGATGGTTACATTCTCTATTGAATGAGAATCTATGAAGAATTCCATTCAAAATGTGTTTCAATCAATGAATGTCTAGTTCCAATTAAGTTCAATTGTGTTTGTGTTTACCCTACTTGTGCATAATTCAAAATGAGCAAGAGAGATTCAACCAATTATAGAAAAACCATTATAAAACCTACAATATTAAAAACAAAAAGTTACAACCAAAATTACATTAGGAAATTAAGAGAGAACTATTATTAATTAATTTAAGTACGAGTCCAAGTTGTCAAATTATCTTATCCAACTCTAATCCATCTCATAATATATTTAAATCACGTTTTGGATCCAACTCGACCATGCTAAAAAAACTATTTCCTAACTCCAATCTAACCCACTCAACTGATATATTTATATTAAAAAATTAATTAAAAACTCAGTTTAAACTATGATTATGGACAGTAAAAATGTGACAACGTATAACAGTTGATTAATTAATCCAATAAAAATGACAAACTATTTAACAAACTAATAAAAAAATTAAATCTAGATAAGAAAAAATAATAATATTTATAATACAAAAAGCAAATCGAGACATGTTCAGCAAGGTGAATCTCAAACCGAATCCATGAATTGGAGGCTTGAGCAATCTAATAAGTCTAGAAAAAATTAATTCATCGACAGTTGTACTCTATATTATAATTTATACACTGCATTGTAATTAATTCATATGATTTTTTCATTGTACTCTTTATACTTTTCTCAATTACTTTACGCATCATTTTGTTTTATACTTGACTTAGTAAAATGCGTAGTTTTATCGATAGCCAATAGAATAATGACAAACGTATGAGATCTTTTAGGATGTATAAATAGGATCATTTATTATTCAGATATTTCCTTCATGCTTCTTAACTACATCGAGCTCACGTTTAAGTTCTTGTTTTACCACAATGATTTTTTTATTATCGTCAGATTTTACTAGAATATAAAAATAATTTAAGTAATGCAAGTCAAATCTATTTATGTTTTATTTGTGCGTTTTGACTAATCTTTCTAGTTTTCTGAATGTATTTTTATCTTTAATTTTTTTTATTATTATTAAAATATTATAATAAATTACATATTTCTATAAATGAGGTTTGTACATAATTATTAAAATTTAAAATAGATATTTTTTTTAATCTATAAATTCAATATAATAAAATAAAGATAAAAAGGAAATGAACTTACACCATGCTAATAGAAGCGGTAATGGTGTATCCAATAGGAACTACAACCATGGTTATATACTGAGATAACTCACAAAGCTTGTGCTTGATTCCTCCTATAATGAGAGTAATCAAACCTCAATTAATCACATAAATTAATAAATGGAAACGTGTTATCCCTGAAATTGAGACGAGAATAATCTCTCTATCTTGTGAGAAAATGATACCAGACTTTATATTAATTAGTATCACTACAAGAAAAACAGCCATTAATGATAAAAAATTAATGATTCGACAAAAAACACTCATTATATGGTAACTTTAATTAGCGGAAATAAAAACCACTCATTATTAGTTACCAGAAATTTCACTTTACGCCATATACAAACATCACGGTCATTATAGGTGGAATTTTTTTTTGGGCGCCATATATTCCCCGAATGCAAAATGTCAGAATAAAGTGAACCTAATTGAAGAAATAGAAAATACTCTACAGTGCACCTGTTTTTCTACAAATGGAAACTCCTCTCTCTCTCTCTCTCTCTCATTAGCTCTGAGAAGGCTTCGCTCTACCCGCTCACCATCTTATCTCTTCAGCGATCTTGCGGTTTGAGACAACATCCGAGCATATCGAATGAATTGAGAGAATAGGCACGACCCCCCACTTCCCCTTCTACTATCTGAAATACGTCGACCATTTTAAGTTCAGCGAATGTACCTAAACAAGCTTTCACATTATTAATGTAAGTGCAGTCTTTAGGAAATCTGTAACAATCCAAACGCAGAAAGGAAGAAACTCCTGGAACCCATCCCAATTGAGCAGCTGCCCAAGCCAAAGAGAACACTCCTGACCCTATCACCGCTGTAATTACGTGGGCACTTGCAGTCCACAGTGTTCCTAGTTTAACATTCATCATATTTAAAAAAAACATCAAAATAGGGAAAAAATGAAAAAAAATAACAAAATCAAAATCAAACCAGTTTTCTCTGCATCGTCTATCTCAATCATGAGGATGTTTTGGTTCTCTAAGGTTAAGATAAAGAGGAGAAATACAATCCCCCATTGAATTTGCCTTTGAAATATGTACAAGCCTAAAATTTTGAAGTTGGACACTACAAAAACACGAAACTGATTCAATAAAAGTATGCAATATGCAAATCATTATATAAAAGTTTAGAATCACCAAATATGTTAGTAGAATCTCTTTATTTAAAAGCCGATTCT
The DNA here is from genome assembly GCF_963576675.1 of Euphorbia lathyris. NCBI lineage: Eukaryota > Viridiplantae > Streptophyta > Magnoliopsida > Malpighiales > Euphorbiaceae > Euphorbia > Euphorbia lathyris. The sequence continues at coordinate 20,287,613 of NC_088913.1, forward strand.
ATTAGATGCATTATTAAATTTATTTCTTTAAAAACTCAGATTCTATCATATATATTATTAAATCTATTTTTTTAAATACCACATTTTATTTTATTTTTTTATCAAATTTTCTACACCAATTTTAATTACAATAGGACGTTCAAACTAACTCAAAATGTTTATTATATTAAAACAGTTCTAAATAAATCTCAAAATGACAACAATTAAATTTGTCACCTATATATGTTATTTGTAAAAAAAAATCTATACTATATTTAAAACAATATACACTCAAAAACATATGGCGAAAGAGCGTGACAACGAGAGAGAGCGGCGGAAGGCTAGGGCAACGTCGGCGATCAGTGGGGCAGGCAGCCGATCAGAGCTTGGTTTGGGGGATCGGGTGCCCGGGAAGGTGTTGGTTACGGATTCGGCTCCAGATGGGGAGTTGGCGGAGGGTGATGGGAGAGCGGCTCCCTTTTTGCGTGATAGGCGGGGGAGTGGCGAGAGAGCGCTCGAGGGAGAGGGAGCGGCCGGCTCGTAAGGAGGAGGAGGGGTCGGATCCGGCGGTGTTGTTGGCTGGCGCTGGGGTCGCAGGGACGCTGTGGTCCAGGGAGCGGATCGGGAGGGATGCGGAGCAGGGTTCTACGGGGGGCGGGCTGCCGGTGTCTGTTGCGGCAGTGATGCCGGCATCTGCTGCGGCAGAACCTTTTAGGGGGTCCGGTGCTAGTGATAAGGCCGCGCGGCCCCTTGGACCTGGTGAGGCGATCTCCTGCGTTGCGGGGGAATTCACTCCGGCCGGGGAGCTGGGCAGGAGGCGCCCTATTGCTGATGCGGACATGGGCTGTGATGCCATGGATCTGCCAGCTTCGAAGGAGGCTGGCCAGGCAAGGGGGCCAGATTTTTCCGCAATGTCTAAAGTGATTAGGGAGTTTAATGCTGCCCCGTTGAGCGGGTTGTTGGCCCAGGGACCCGCGGGTCAAAATGTTACTCTTTCTAGTGCTATTCCCAGGTCTTCCTATTGAATACTACAACGAAAGATTTCTGAATAAGATTGGTGGCCTTGTTGGGAAAGTTCACCATGTAGACAAAACTACCGTTGGGGCAGTGAGGGGCAAGTTTGCCAGGGTTTGTATTGACATTGATCTTGCTAAGCCTCTTCTGTCTAAATTCTGCGTTCAGAATAAGGTCTTTCATATTGAATACGAAGGTATTCACAATATCTGCTATGAGTGTGGCATGTTTGGCCATACTTATGATGGATGTCCTAAAAGAAGGAAGGTGGTTGAGGAGGTGGTGGTGCCTAACATAGGTAGAACTGAGGAGAGTCAAGGTGAGGGGAGGAATTTTGGCCCATGGATGCTTGCCAAAAGGTCGGTCAAAAGGAAGCCACGAGCAAATGCTGCTAGGATTCACTCTCCAGATATCAGTAAGGAGATGACTTCTCTCCATATTGCTCCTGAGATGAAGGTCAAGCCCCTTGACATCGTGAGTGGTGCTGGTGTTGACTCAGCTTCCGGTTCAGGGTCAAGGTTCGGAGTCCTGACTATTAAGGAGGAACATGATTCGGATCTTTCTAATAAGCATATGGAGTTAAGCATGCCAGGCCTTGAATCGGCCGAGCCAGCTTCCATCCTAGGTGACTCTATTAATCCTCTTTTCGTCTCCAAAACTGTTGCCATGGGGAGTTCCTAGATCTTTGGCTCAACAGGAAAAGTGATGACTAATGAGGTTAGTAATTCGAAAACTATTGTTGATGTCCCAATTGGAAAGTCTATAGGAGTCAATAAATTGAATATGAAGAAACCAAAGGCTAACCCTAAAAAAAAACCATAGTTCTTTGGATTCTTGGGATAAAAGGGGCCTTCTGGCACCTCTTCTAGGCTCTCAGGAGCCCCGAATAAATACCTGATCTAGGGTGTGGGCCTGTGTCAGTAGTCTTCCTTTCTGATGGACTTTTTTGTTTGGAATGTTAGAGGTGCGACTAGCAAGGCGACCCACATCCATGTTAATGATCTAATTAAGCAATTTAATCCTTCTTGTTTTGCTCTTCTGGAAACTAAGGTTAGTGGTTCCAAAGCAGATGAGGTGGTTAGAAAGTTTAAGAATTGGAGTTGTGTTAGATCGTAGGCTACTGGTCGGGCAGGGGGGATTTGGCTTTTTTGGAAGCTAGGTCATGTTAATATTGACATTATCAGTATGGATAATCAATTCATTCATAGTAAGGTGTGTTACCCTGGTAATAAACCTTTCTTTGTCACCTTTGTTTATGCCGATCCTGTTTTGACTAACCAAAAAAGGTTATGGGAGATCCTGTACTCTATGAGTACTAGCATGGTGGAAGCTTGGTTGGTTGCTGGGGACTTTAATGATATTGCCCTTATGATTGATCAGAAAGGGGGGGGGGGTAATCATTATGTGAACCGGTGCCTTAATCACAAGCAGGATATGGATTTATGCGGGCTGTCGGACCTGGGAGCCGCTGGTCATAAGTTTACTTGGAAAAGGAATAACGTGTTTGTTCGTTTGGACAAAGTTTACGCAAATGTTGCTGCGATTTACAGATTTCCCGAGGTGAACGTGCTGAATCTCCCTTTCCGTCATTCTGACCATTGTCCTATCCTCTTTAAGCTGGTTAAATGTCATCGGCTTAAAGGGAATAGACCTTTTGGGTATCTTGTTGCTTGGGAGTCCCATCCTGAGTTTAAAAATTTTGTGGAAAACAATTGGCAACCTCATTCTAATGTTCTCCTTGCTGCGGAAGGGTTCAGAAGGAATGTGGTGGGATGGAATAAAAACATCTTTGGCCACATTATCAGAAGGAAAAATAAACTGTTAAGAAGAATTGAAGGCATTCAACGCTGTTTGGAGATCCGTTTCGATTACAGTATGAATTGTCATCTTAGATCTCTCCAGAACGAGTTGGAAGCTGTGCTTAGACAGGAAGAGCTTCTTTGGTTCCAGAAATCTAGAAAGGCTTGGATTAAGGACGGTGACCGGAATACCAGGTTTTTCCACCTTTCTACTATTATTAGGAGGCAGAGGAATCGGATCGATGCTATTAAAGACTCCAATGGTGATTGGGTCTATGAGGATGAAGACATTCGTCGCCTTGCCCTTGACTTCTATAAAGACCTTTTTAAAGAGGAAGAGGTGGATCTGGATAAAGCCCACTCTGGGATCTCCTTTCCTAGGCTGGAGGAGGATGCTATTAAGGAAGCTTTCCACCCTATTGACCAGAAAGAAATTGATCTGGTTTTCACCAGTATTGGAGCTACTAAAGCTCCAAGGATCGATGGTATTCCTGCTAGTTTTTACCATAAACATTGGGATACGGTGAAGGAAGGCATTTACAGTTTTGTTATAGGTGTTTTCGGCGGATCCAACGATATTAGGCTGGTGAATAAAACCTTCCTGATTCTGATCCCAAAAGTTGAAAAACCTTCCTCCTTTTTACAAATGAGGCCGATCAGTCTTTGCAATGTGTTATATAAAGCTATCACTAAAATTGTGGCTAATAGACTCCGGCGTATCCTTCCTGAGATTATAAGCCAAAATCAAGGTAGTTTTGTTCCTGGCAGGCAAATGATGGATAATGTGGTTATTGCCCAGGGGGTGGTTCACTCCATGAAGATGAAGAAAGGTAAGAAAGGGATCGTGGCGATCAAGCTGGATCTGGAAAAAGCTTATGACCGCTTAAATTGGAGTTTTCTTCTGGATAGTTTAAAGAGAGCTGGTATCCCGGAGAACTGGAGGAGATTGATTGAGGATTGCATTTCTTCTTATGTTTTCCAGGTTTTGATCAATGGAGATATGTCTGATGCGTTCTCTCCCTCCAGGGGACCCTATGAGCCCATTCCTTTTTGTTATTACTATGGAGAGGCTGTCTCACCTAATTCAAGAGGCTGTGAGCAAGGGGATTCTCCATCCTGTGTCCATCAACAAGTTTTGCCCTCCTATTACCCATTTGTTCTTCACTGACGATGTGATGATCTTTGTGGAAGGGAATGAGGAGCAAGTTGGTGTGGTTATGGATATCCTTAATTGTTTCTGCGCTGCTTCTGGCCAGAAGATTAATATCCAAAAGTCTCGGATGCTTTGCTCTAAGAACATGGATAAAGGCGTTTGTAAAAGGCTAAGTGATCTGTCCGGCATTCCTCTTACTCACTCTTTGGGTAAGTATCTTGGAGTTCCCCTCCACAGCGACAGAGTTTCCAAATCCTCCTTTAAAGAGACTCTAGATAAAACTAATGGGTTGTGTGCTAGTTGGAAAGCTAATTCTCTTTCCCTGGCAGGCCTTCTAACTTTAATTCAGTCTGTCAATTGCGCGGCTCCCAATCATATCATGCAAGCCTGTAAATTGCCTGAGACGGTTCTCAATGAGCTTGACAAAATTAACCGGCATTTCCTTTGGGGAGAGTCTGGAGAGGGGAAAAAGATTCACGTGGTCCCTTAGAAGGAGGTCTGCCAGCCTAAAAGCAGGGGGAGTCTTGGCATTAGACAAGCTAAGGACAACAACAAAGTTTTATTAATGAAGCTTCTCTGGAGAATGTGGCAATGCCCCTCTGCTCTTTGGGTTCGTCTTCTCTATGGTAAGTATCGGAAAGACAATCGTTGGGGGCCCTAAGGAGAGAGTTGTCAATTGTTCTTTCCTCTGGAAAGGGCTTAGCACTGTGTTTGCTGAGTTCTGCTCGGGGGTTGGCCTGGAGGTGGGTAATGGCAAGTCCATCAGCTTCTAGAATGATACCTGGATTGGAGATAAACCGTTATTAGAAGTGTGTAGCTCCCCCCCGCCTAGTAATATCCGCAACTAGAGGATTGCCGATGTGGTGGACTCTGAGGGGGACTGGATCTGGTCTAAGTTTGATACATGTTGAAACACCTTTCCACATAATTTTGATTTGACAAAATTGTTTAAGTATAATTGAAATACATATTCTAAACACACTAAGTTTAAATGCTTTGATTTATTCTACTAATGTGTTTGTTCAATGTTGAGTTAAAATTGTTTATAAGACACAAGAATTAAAAGGCCCAAGCCCAATACGGAAGTCAAGGCCCAAGTCAAACAACTCAGTACAACTCGGCCCGCGTTTGTCAAAACGTTGTCACTTTGGACAAAACGCAACTCAACGAAAGAAGGATCTAGAAGACCTTCGGGAACAACTTCAAGATGAATCTGCTGAGTAGATTCGACAAAGCGTACAAGACAGCAGCTGGCTAAGGAAAACTTTCAGACAAAGTATTTCTACTTTGGGTAAAGTTCAGACGACACAGTATGCTGTCTAGTTGACTTTACCATAAAAGGAGAGACAGTCTGCTGAGCTGACCGAGGACAGAAGATACACAAATCTGATTGGCCGAGAGCTCTGAGCAAGTCAGGATGACAACGACAGGAAGCCGTTTCCCTCCAACGGTTATTTCGAAATTCGAAATGACCGATGCCCAGACGTCTCTATAAATAGGGCCATCAGAAGCTTCATTTTATACAGAACTTGATCAAGCCATTACGCTGACCAAATTTCTACACAAGTTCTGCAAGCAAGAAGCAAATCAAATCTTACACTATAATTCATACATTTGTGTAAAAGTCTAGAGTGATTATTTCAATCGTCTAAAGTGTCTTAGCAAATAATTGTATAGGACAAAACACTTATCATTTCTAGAGAATAGAAAGGAGAGGCTGAGTACTCGGTTATAGTACTCAACAAGAGATTAGGATTGAGTAGAGGTATAGAGGAAGGTACTCTTGTCATACTCAGTTGCTAAGATTGTAAAAGGTTTGAGGCTCTACCTTTAAAGAGCTCAGTAGAGGATTCGAAATCTCGGAACGTGTTCCGGGGACAGGACGTAGGCTTAGAAGAAGCCGAACCTGGATAAATCTGCTGAGTAAAGTATTTCTTACCTTTAACTCCTTATATATATTGCTTGCTTAAAATAACCAAAAACTGACCAAGTAAAGAGGTCAAGTTGAGTTGTGCGTGTTGAACATCTGAGCTCAGGAATAGACTCTAAGTGCTATCTCCTGACTCAAGCTAAGAAACTGACCTAGTCACCAGTTGACTAAGCCAGTATCTTGCTGTTTACTCAGCGCCACTGTTAAAACCTTTTTCCTTAGAAAAAGAAGTCTTCCCTAATTGCGAAAAAAAGTTTGAATAGTTCCTAACCCCCCCTTGGAACTATACTTGCAACCTTACAAGGGACCAACAAGTGGTATCAGAGCCTAAAAGCTCATTGTAAAAGGTCTAACAACCTTGAGCTGATCCCTACCATGGGCGAAAACAGCACTCGGTTTCTCCCTGGAAACCAAACAACTCAGATATTGCCTGAGGGGCTGTCCATTACTAGGCCTCCCCTATTCTTCGGGTTAAACTATACCTTCTGGAAGAATAGGATGAAAAATTTCATTCAGGCTACAAACATGAGTGCCTGGCTATCTATAGTCCAAGGCCCATTTGTACCTGTCGAAGTTGTGGCTGGCCAAACAGTTGTAAAAGCTGAGGCCAAATGGACAGAGGATGATCTTAAGAAGCTTTAAAATCACGCTTCGGCTATCAATATGCTTCACTGTGCGCTCGATGCTGCAGAATATAATAAAATCTCAGGTTGTGAGTCGGCACAAGAGATCTGGAAAAAGCTGGAAGTCACCTACGAGGGAACCAATAAAGCAAAGGAGTCCAAGGTGAATCAGCAGATGAGACTGTACGAGCTGTTCGAGATGAACAATGATGAGGGCATCTCAGACATGAATGCAAGGTTTACCAACATCATTAATGAGCTCAAGAGACTTGGGAAAATCTTCACTGAGGAAGAACAAGTCAAAAAGATACTCAGGAGTCTTCCTAAAGACTGGCAAGCAAAGAAGACAGCTGTTGAGGAAGCTCAGGATTTAACCACCTACAAATATGACGAACTCATCGGCTCGTTGCTGACCCATGAGATATCTATGAAGAACTTCGAGGTGAAGGAAAAATCTGAAGACAAGAAGCAGAAATCCCTTGTCATGAAAGCTGACTCCACTGACGGGAGCTCAACTGATGATGAGGAGATAGCTATGTTCACAAGGAAGATGAAAAGGCTATTCAGGAAAAATGACAAATATTCTAAGAAGCCTTACAGAAAGTTTGATAAGTATAAAGCTGACTCAAGCGACAGCAAATACAAAAAGGACAGCTCAAAGCCCATTACATGCTTTGAGTGCCATCAAACCGGCCATATTAAGTCAAGCTGCCCCACACTGAGGAAAGACAAGAAGAACGGCAAAAAGGCAATGGTGGCTACATGGAGCGACAGTGATGAGTCTTCATCTATAGAAACTGAGGCCACCGAGTCAGCGAAGATATGCTTCATGGCTGACGAACTTGCTGAGCCGTGCGTCTCTGAGCATGCTGACCTATCTGTCACGTCAGATGACGAAGAACAATCAAATGAGGTAATTACTCTTCCCCAGCTTAGAAACGATATGGTTAATGCCCTGAGTGATCTCTACACACTTGTCAAGAAGTATAATAAGAAAGTTAGAGCACTTAGTAGGCGCTGTGACGAAGTGGAAGAGGTCAAACTGAGTGACCTCAAATTCCTTCTTCAGGACAATTCAACTCTGCATGATAACATGAAGATCATACATGAGTATGTCTTTGAAGTCCAATCAGTTTCATTGAAACTGAGAAAGGACGTCACAACTATCCAGAACCAACTAAAGGTTCCAAATAAAAGAAACATTCCTCTGAGAACTCAGTACCAAGGTACTCAGCAGAGATGGAATCCCCAGCGAAAAGTCCAGTGTGACTTTTATGGGAAGAAAGGACACACCACTAAGGTGTGCTGGCACGCTCAGCACTGGGGTGCTGACAAGTCAGTGAAACATCCTAAACAGAAGGTCAGTTGTGACTTCTGTGGAAAGAATGGCCATACTGTCCATGTATGCCGCCATAAAATAAAATATGATGCTTTACCTGTTGCACCTAACAAGCAAGGACCCAAAAAAGAATTGGGTACCTAAAAGTAACTAGTTACAATGCAGGTAAGCCTGAGATGTGTTGAGAAGTCAAAGATGTGGTATGTTGACAGCGCATGCTTAAGGCATATGACGGGTGATGAAACTCAGTTCATCACGTTTGAGCGTAAACGAGGAGGGAGCGTAAGTTTTGGAGACAATAAGAAGGGTAAGATAGTAGGGTCAGGAACCATCGGAGGTAATCCTACTATTGAATCTGTCTCCCTAGTCAGCGGACTCAAATATAACTTACTCAGCGTAGCTCAGCTATGTGATAATGGGAGAAAAGTTATATTTGATGCTACTGGATGTAAAATATACGAGGGTAAAACAAATGAGTTAATCTTAACTTCCCCTCGCATAGATAATGTCTTTATGCTAGACTTAGAGAAAAAGTTTTCAAAAACTGTGTGCTTAGTATCAAATGAAGAGAATTCCTGGCTATGGCACAGGAGACTTGGTCATGTAAGCATGGACCTCCTGGCTAAACTAGCAAGAAAGCAATTGGTTGAGGGACTGCCGGAACTTATATTTGAAAAAGATCAATTATGCCACGCTTGCCAAGCTGGAAAACAAACTAAACAATCTTTTCACAGCAAAAATATTGTCTCAACTAAGCGTCCGTTAGAATTACTACACTTGGATCTCTTCGGTCCAGTCCAGCCGCTGAGTCTGGGTGGAAGAAGATTTTCCTTGGTCATTGTAGATGACTTCTCTCGGTATACGTGGGTCATCTTGCTGACCAGCAAGGATGAGACCTTTGAGACATTTTCAAATTTGGTTAGAAAAATTGAAAATGATAAAGACCTAAAATTAGCTCACATCCGTAGCGATAATGGTGGAGAATTCAAAAATCAAAAGTTTGTTGAATTCTGTGAAGCCTGCGGCATTGACCATAATTTTTCTGCTCCTAGAACACCTCAACAAAATGGGGTTGTTGAAAGGAAGAACAGAACTCTGGTTGAAATAGCCAGGACAATGCTGGATGAGAGTATTTTTGGGGAGAGGCTATTAACACAGCGTGCTATATTCTTAATAGGGCTCTAGTTAGACCTATACTCAAGAAAACCCCCTATGAACTTTGGAAAGGACGAAAGCCCAATATTGGATACTTTCGTGCCTTTGGCTGTAAATGTTTTATTTTAAACACAAAAGATAGCTTAGCAAAGTTTGACTCAAAAGCTGATGAGGCTATCTTTTTGGGCTACTCAACAAACAGCAAAGCATACAGAGTTTTTAATAAGCGAACTCAAGTTTTAGAAGAGTCAGTACATGTAGAGTTCGATGAAACTAACCCTGCAGGTAGATACCAGCCGCTGACCGAAGATGATCCACACTTAGTAACCACCGCTGACTAAGAACCAGCTACTGAGTCATTCACTAAAAGGCTGACCAAGAGTAAGAGTGAACCTAAGATTACTTTTACTGGCCCATCTACTTCTGCAGAGATTGTTGAAACACAGACAGCACAAGACATGAATCTACCTAAAGAGATAAGGATTCCAAGAGGGCACTCAGAAAGTGCAATCCTTGATTCTGCTGGGAATACCCTGATGACGAGGAATCAACTCAGGAAGTACCTCAGCAATGTAGCCTTCGTCTCAGTACAGGAACCTAAGAACTTCGCTGATGCTGAGGAAGATGAATTCTGGATGAACGCAATGCAAGAGGAGCTCGATCAATTCAGAAGAAACGATGTATGGGAGCTAGTGCCTCATCCAAAGAGTCAAAAGACCATTGGAACAAGATGGGTCTTCAGGAACAAGATGGATGAACAAGGGAATGTAGTCAGGAACAAAGCAAGGCTTGTAGCTCAGGGCTACAGTCAGCAAGAAGGTATTGACTACGGTGAGACCTTTGCCCCAGTGGCAAGGCTAGAGGCAATTAGAATTCTATGTGCAGATGCATCTTACATGAACTTTAAATTATTCCAAATGGATGTCAAAAGTGCATTTCTTAATGGAGTTATAAACGAGGAGGTTTATCTTAATCAACCTCCAGGTTTTGAGGACCATAAATTCCCTAACCACGTTTATAAACTCAAAAAGGCTCTGTACGGCCTCAAGCAAGCACCACGTGCTTGGTATGAGAGGCTGACCAGTTTCCTGCTCACTAGAAATTACGTCAGGGGTAAAGCTGATACAACCTTATTCATTAAGAGAAAGGGTAAAGATACCCTGCTGGCCCAAATTTATGTTGATGATATAATATTTGGTGCAACTAACGAATCAATGTGCAAGGAGTTTAGCAAACAAATGCAGACTGAGTTTGAAATGTCCATGATGGGAGAACTCAACTTCTTCCTCGGTCTTCAAATTAAACAAGGAAAGAATGGCATCTTCATGAGTCAAGCCAAATATGCCAAGGAGATATTAAAGAAATATGACTTGGAAAATTGCAAGCCAATATCCACTCCTATGGGCACTGACACTGTCCTCTGCGCTGACGAGAATGGTAAGTCAGTAGACAGCAAATTATATCGAGGTATGATAGGCTCTCTACTTTACTTAACAGCCAGTAGACCAGACATTCAGTTTTCAGTATGCTACTGTGCTAGATATCAATCCAACCCTAAGGAATCTCATTACATTGCTGTAAAAAGAATCCTTAGATATTTGCAAAGCTCAGTGAACGCAGGTTTATGGTATCCAAATACTCATGACTTCACACTCATCGGATACACTGACGCTGACTATGGACGGGATAAGCTAGAACATAAAAGCACCTTTGGAGGATGTCACTTCTTAGGAAGCTGTCTTGTATCCTGGTTTAGCAAAAAGCAGGCGTCAGTAGCCTTGTCTACCACTGAAGCTGAGTACATTGCTGCTGGTCATTGTGTTGCTCAAGTCCTATGGATTAAGCAACAGCTTGAAGACTATGGTGTTCAAACGAAGACAATTGAAGTCAAATGTGACAACAAAAGTGCAATTGATCTTTCAAAGAACCCAATTCAACACAGCAGAATGAAGCATGTCAGCATCAGACATCACTTCATTAGAGACCATGTACTCAAAGGTGAGATCAAGCTGACCTTTGTCCCAACGGACGAACAGCTTGCGGATATCTTCACGAAGCCACTGGCTCGTGAGCAGTTCAGCATACTGAGAGAAGCTATTGGTATGTTTAATCCTCTTCAGTAAATTCCTGAACTAAATGAATATGCATGCTGAGTGAATTACTATGCTGAATGATTGCTTTTGCTGTGTACTCATTGAAATTAATTAAACAGCAAATACTGAGTAAACTAGCACACTGAGTAAGTTAGTTTAAACTTAAACTTAGAAATCATCCCATTATGCATACTGACCACTCAGAATATCAAACGATTAGTATTCTAAAACGCTGAGTGTTATATCCGTTAGAATCATTGCAAAAGCACGCGTATAGCCACCTAGGATGACGTACGCGCCGAATGTGTCATAAATGCCATGATTATTATCGGTTCACAATCCCGAGGCAAAACTGTACATGGATTCGATAAGATCCATTTCTCACCTCTATAAATAATGGGTAATTCCCCATTTTTATTCTTTACAATTATCGAATACTCTGGCTAAGAAATTCTTTCTCTCTAAAAATCCCTCTAAGCTTTCCCATCCTCAACAATGACTAAGGCTTCCTACAACATCTCCGGTGCTGGCCACTCTAAGCCCAGCTCCGATGACACTTCCAGGAAAACCTCTGTTTCTTCTCAACAGGAACATGCCGACCAAAATGCTTCCGCCACCTCAACCAGTCAGGTTGAGCCGATTACTGTGAATGCTATTTCTTCAAGCATGGTGCTGACTCCACATACTTCTGCCCCCGTCAGCACAGACAGTATTCGTATTACTACTTCTCCAACTTAACTCTCTGCCGATCAATCAACTATCCCAGAACCACAAGTGCAGATTGACAACACTATTCCAGTCACTGACCAGGTCACTCCTTTCACTCCACTTCCTTCCGGTCACACTGATGTCCCTGAAGGCTCTCAAAGCTATTTGAATGCCATTGAGTCCGGAAAAAAGATCATTGACTCAGTGCAAGCGTTGATCAGAGACCTTCAACATTCCACTCCTCCTGCTGTTGGGTCTTCATCTATTGAGACTACTCAGCTCTCCCAGGTCACTCAGCTTCTCAACGAAGTTAAGGGACTCAAGGACTTGCTGAACGTCATCATTTCTTTTCAAGCACAGCAAGCTAAGCAGGATTCAATCGCCAAGCTGGCTGAGATCCAGCGACAACTGTGCAACACTTGAACTCTTTACAACAACAAGTTCAGAAATTGTCAACTGTAAACACCGACTACGCCACTTCATCTGAAATCAAGATGCTCTTTGCTCAGCTTCACACCGAGCAACTCAAGACAAATGAGCAAATGGTTTCTTACAATCAGTGCTCAGTGGAGAAAATTGGTGAGGCTATTCGCTTGCTAAATCTGAATAAGCAAGAGATGGATACTGATGCAATGAAACAGAATGAGATGCTGTCTATCACACGCCAAACCTTCAACCACATTCGTCATACCAATATTCAACGTCAGTATTACGACATCGCCCTTTTAAAGACCTTTCACCAAGTCTTTGCTGGTCTTACTGAAGCACTCATCTGGCAAGGCAAAGCTCAGGCGTTTAATGTCAACATGATCAGTGCTGCTGAACTCAACATACCCAAAGAGGTATCTACTGATGGAATTGCAATTTTTGACGGCGTCAATGAAAGCGCTGAGAAACTTAAGGCGCTGTCCCAAGAACTGACTCGAGCTGTCTTAACTGATGCCTTCAGACTTCCTCCTCCTGATGCTGACAAAACGGGGGAGAAAGAACAAGCAGCTAGAGCTCAGCATGAGCGAAGTCAGTCTCAACACAAGAAAAAGAAATAGATAGGCTAGCTCAGTATAGACTAAGTCAGATGTAATCTATATGCCTTATCTATAAGTTTTGTTGTGTAAACACTGACTACTATCAATATATCATATCTACATCCTTAATTCTATTCCTAAGTTATGATATACGTTACTGTGTACTGAGTCATTATGTATCTTCAATTAAATCAGCTATGTTTAATACTTATAAATCTTATTGACTGAATCAAATGCTGATAACATGTTTGACATTGACCTATGTGTTTATAAAACATTGTATGTTAAGAACTCATTGAACAACAAATTACTCAGCGCACTCTAAATGATTAAACCTTCCGCTTAATACTGAGTAATTAGAATATGTTGAATAAGCTGACCTATATCTGAAAACTGACCTTAGACTTACTCGATCAAACCGTTAAATGTTTAGAGTAAAACTAAGTCAGTAGCTCATCCCTTACGGGGGAGTTTGCTAAGTTATACTAGGTCAACTATCATGGGGGAGCTCAATACTGAGTTCCTCGTTGAATAGTTTTGCCAACATCAAAATGGGGGAGTTTGTTGAAACACCTTTCCACATAATTTTGATTTGACAAAATTGTTTAAGTATAATTGAAATACATATTCTAAACACACTAAGTTTAAATGCTTTGATTTATTCTACTAATGTGTTTGTTCAATGTTGAGTTAAAATTGTTTATAAGACACAAGAATTAAAAGGCCCAAGCCCAATACGGAAGTCAAGGCCCAAGTCAAACAACTCAATACAACTCAGCCCGCGTTTGTCAAAACGTTGTCACTTTGGACAAAACGCAAGTCAGCGAAAGAAGGATCTAGAAGACCTTCGGGAACAACTTCAAGATGAAGCTGCTGAGTAGATTCGACAAAGCGTACAAGACAGCAGCTGGCTAAGGAAAACTTCCAGACAAAGTATTTCTACTTTGGGTAAAGTTCAGACGACACAGTATGCTGTCTAGTTGACTTTACCATAAAAGGAGAGACAGTCTGCTGAGCTGACCGAGGACAGAAGATACACAAATCTGATTGGCCGAGAGCTCTGAGCAAGTCAGGATGACAACGACAGGAAGCCGTTTCCCTCCAACGGTTATTTCGAAATTCGAAATGACCGATACCCAGACGTCTCTATAAATAGGGCCATCAGAAGCTTCATTTTATACAGAACTTGATCAAGCCATTACGCTGACCAAATTTCTACACAAGTTCTGCAAGCAAGAAGCAAAGCAAATCTTACACTACAATTCATACATTTGTGTAAAAGTCTAGAGTGATTATTTCAATCGTCTAAAGTGTCTTAGCAAATCATTGTATAGGACAAAACACTTATCATTTCTAGAGAATAGAAAGGAGAGGCTGAGTACTCGGTTATAGTACTCAGCAAGAGATTAGGATTGAGTAGAGGTATAGAGGAAGGTACTCTTGTCATACTCAGTTGCTAAGATTGTAAAAGGTTTGAGGCTCTACCTTTAAAGAGCTCAGTAGAGGATTCGAAATCTCGGAACGTGTTCCGAGGACAGGACGTAGGCTTAGAAGAAGCCGAACCTGGATAAATCTGCTGAGTAAAGTATTTCTTACCTTTAACTCCTTATATATATTGCTTGCTTAAAATAACCAAAAACTGACCAAGTAAAGAGGTCAAGTTGAGTTGTGCGTGTTGAACATCTGAGCTCAGGAATAGACTCTAAGTGCTATCTCCTGAGTCAAGCTAAGAAACTTACCTAGTCACCAGTTGACTAAGCCAGTATCTTGCTGTTTACTCAGCGCCGCTGTTAAAACCTTTTTCCTTAGAAAAAGAAGTCTGCCCTAATTGCGAAAAAAAGTTTGAATAGTTCCTAACCCCCCCTTGGAACTATACTTGCAACCTTACAAGGGACCAACAATACCTTCTTTAGCCTGGATACTCTCCTTAGAATCAGGGGAGTTAAGATTAGTAATCAAGAGAAAGATAAGGATAGGCATTGCTGGGCCCTGACTAATAATGGAGCTTATTCTTGCAAATCTGCCTTTGAAGCTTTTACCCTCAACAGATCTGATCCTCTCTCGGATACTTGGAAATCCATTTGGGCCCTTAAAGTCCCTTACCGTATTGGGAGTTTCCTGTGGCTGGGAGTTAAGGACAGGTTTCTTACTAATTCGGATAGGCACAGATGGCATTTGGTGGATTCAGGAGCTTGCAGTAGATGCAGAGGCCATGATGAGACTTTGTGCCATGCTCTTATAGAATGCTCTAAAAGTAAAGAGGTGTGGAAGAAAGTTCTCCCACACCACATTCTTTCTTCCTTCCTGGCCCACTCTGAGTATGACTGGTTCTCTAATGGGGTTAGTGGGAAGTTACTGGCTAACATGGAGCATGGTGACATTTTCTTTGCTATTATCTGTCACCAAATCTGGAAGTGGAGGAACGAGGAGATTTTTGGTGATAAAACAATTTTTATTCAGAACTTACCTGAGTTCTTCTCGAAAAAAATCTCTATTATTACTGAGAGCTTCAAAGGGGATTCCCTTGCCAGGTCTACCCAGAAAAGAGATGTCCACCTCGTTGGTTGGAACAGGCCGAGAGATGGGGTGGTGAAGTTGAATACGGATGGCTCCTGCCTTAACAATGGAAGGATTGCGGCCGGAGGTGTTCTTAGAGATGCGGGGGGCGCCTGGCTGTCTGGTTTCACCCAGAACCTGGGGTTGGGCTCTTCCTTTTCTGCGAAACTTTGGGGTATTCTCTCTAGTGTCAAACTTGCCAAGAGGCTGGGTGTTAAGAGGTTATCTGTGGAGTCTGATAATATGGAGGCCATCAATATGATTTCTGATAATCATGCTATTTGTCTTAATAGCTGAAACCTTATCAAAGCTATTAAAAAGCTTTGCTCTTCCTTTGAGGTCTTAAAGTTCAACCACATCTTCAGAGAACAGAACCGGGTTGCGGATCGCTTGGCGGCGGCTGGTCATGAGGGGATGTTAGGTGTTACTACCCTTTCTGATCCTCCTATCTTTCTTTCTTCTCTTCTTTTAGAGGATAGGATTGGGGTTAGCTTTCCTAGGCTGATCCCAGGTTAGTTTGTTCTTTGTTTGTTCTTTTCCTTTCCTGTTTCTAAAAAAAAAAAAACAATATACACTCAAGCTGACATGGCACTACATGAATTTTTGAAGGTTTTTTTTTCTTTTTTTGATTAAAAATGTTTTTTTTTCAAATATTCTTATTTTACCACTCAACTCAACTGCTCCCCACTCACTTAATTCAAATAGATTTTCATGTAAAACCAATAACTATTTTATTTCCTCTCTCTTAACTCACCTTTCTGCAAAATGCAATCTCATTGGACACTCTAACCACAACTGCTACTCTCCACTATCACCATCTCAACTGAATCTCCGCACGTTATTAATTATTAATTCTAAATACTTACATTTGTGGTTTTGTCTTCAATTTTCACAAGATTTCTCATCTCTATTTTTCTGATTGTCTATGATTTTTCTACGTACTGAATTCTCATTTTTCTTCACTTGGAAGATGTTTTTTAACTCCTACGAATGCAGATCTCTTACCGTCATTGCACAAATGATATGCAAAACTGACTAATTATAGGTAACTACTTTTCGTCTGGGTCTGTTTTAAATCATGACTTTCATTTTTAATTTTATTTTTGTGTATAACATTTTCAGTTTATTTAAGTAAAGATCTTTTTTAATTTTTCTTATTTGTTCAAATATTTAATTTGAATACACTGGTATTTTTATATTGAATTCACAAAATGTTGGATCAATATGCAGAATGTTCTGGGGCATAGCCCTTCATGTTAAGGGGGTTTGAATAATCTTAGCTTATGATAGGAGATTGAACTTGTTTGCTACATGGTTCAGTATGTTTTTAGAAGTTTAGGGATTTGAACAGTCTTTCATCATAATTAATTCGAGTATAAAGATTCAATGATCGGTCTAATTCATGTGATTGGATTTAGTGAGTTTTTGGAAGTTCTTGGGGACTTGAGTAATCTTAGTTCGTAGTTGGGATTCTAGCATATTTATATATGTGCGATTCAACATTGTGTTCATGATTTCCGGAAAATGTGTTCATGATTTTGGGGGAATTTGATCTTTATCTAAAAGGTGTTTTAATGTTACAATTAAATACATATATATGAACAGTGAAAAAGGAAAATGAACGGATTGCATTTCCTTCTCTTTTTATCTATTTGGTTCTCACTATGGCGACCCCAAAAATTCATTTTTATCACTCTTTATAACGACATCTGTATGAGTCTTCTTTGAGGAATGTTTCAAAGGTATCTGTTGGTCTCACTCTTTATTTATATGCGTTTTCGAGTCTCATGTGTTTACGGACCTCACAATCTCTTCATGCTTAATTCATGAGTTAATAAATGTTGATTTTCATTTGATTGCTGGAATTTGTTTAAGTTAATATAGATCACTTTGATTTTGATATGTGAAGGATCCCACTTTTGGCTTTGGATATAGTGGATCTGCTCATTTCCTGTCATTTAATTGCTTAATTTTGTGATTTCCTTGACATATCTTCATTCTTTGATGCAATGTTGTTTTTTTGCATTTTGTTGGTTAAAATTTTGAAAGTATGAACTGTTCATGGAGCCTGTGGTTGTTGTTTGCTTGTTTGGAAAAGGCATTGAGTACATTTAATTTCAAGTCCTTTTATTTCTCCATTTCATGGATAGTTAATTTTGCTGTTTTTGAGTTTCAATGGACTGAAACCATTTCTTATTACTGTTCAATATGCTAAATATAAGACCACAAAAAAATCTCAAGGAAATCATGTAATTCAAGTAATTCATCTAGTTACAAGGTTGCTCGGTTTTGGTTTGCTAATTACTGTGTCTTAAGAAGGTGAGATAATTTACCTTAAAAAAATGACTATAAGAAGAGGTTGTGTGTGAAACATAACCGAACACTAAATATCTGATCTGATTTGTTAGAGTCAAAAGAACTAAATAGTTGTATTAATAAACTGATTTGGTCAAGTAGTCCAATTCCTAATTAGACAAAGGTAATTTTATTACGTTAAGTTATGGACATGAAACATGGATCATAGTGAATGTGATGTAAGTATCGAAGTAGAACTACATAGTAATTGTGATAGAAGTATCGAAGTAGAACTACGTGGCTTTGATTCCCGTTTTAAATTTTAAATGACGTTGCATTCAGGATACGTAGGAAGCTTGATAGAATTATCAAGTCCAAGCCAAATAAATAAATAAAATTTAGATAGTCTAAATAAATGTTTTATGAATTAATTAGGAGAAATTTGTTTAAGAATATGAACAGTCATAAGATGTGATGATTGAATTAAGGGGGATAAATGAATAAACTTTTACGTTTAAGAAGTGATGGATCGATTTCGTAGAAAATAGGTTCGGTTTTTAGACTCATGACTGTGTTATCTTGTCTTCCCTTCATTCCCGATGCCGGTTAGGATCGGGTGTGATAGGCTATCCTAAAAAAAATGCATACTTTTCTTTGGAACTTAAGGCTATTAATTAGCATATTATATAATTATCAAAAATTATAATATTAAATTAGTTTATGGGTTTATATATATGAGTAATAATAAATGTATCTACACATTGATGATGATTCAAAATTAGAATAGAATTCACACTATACGTACTCTTCTTATTAGAAAATTAAAATACATCCTACACGTTGACGAGAGTTTGAAATTAGAATTCACACTAAACATACTTTTCACAATGGAAAATTAAAATGCATCCCGTGCGTTGCACAGGTGTTTACACTAGCAAAACAAATAAAAAGGTAGCAATTTATATATAATATTCAATTAACCTGTGAAAATTACGAAACTATTTTAATTTATATATAAATTTATTTAGGAAGCACTAATATGAAATATATAGTAGCTTAAAAATGATTGGGCATTGATAACGATACTTTTGAAATATGCCTATTTCAATACAACAATTAATTAATGAGCAGTTAATTTTATAACCTAAAAAAATTGATTTCTCATGTTTTCTTAATGAAAATAAATAATAAATCATTATGAATAAAGTAGAATTTTGTATTAATTAAAGAGGTAACAACCTATCATATGTTTCTCTACACATTCGATTTACTTTTTTTTAACTCAATTCAAACTTTTCCTCTCTATAAAAAAAATGCATATTTTCTTAATAGAAATAAATAATAAATCATTTTGAATGTGTAAAGGAGAATATATATTTATTAATAAGCTAACAAAATTTCATATATTTCTCTACACACTTGACTTATTTTTTTTTTTTTTTAACTCAGACTATTACTAAATATGGCGATATAAAACACTATTTAACCCATCATCTATCCAAAATTTATATATTTGACCCCTAATCTATTATTTTGTCACTTTTAGCCCATCGCATATCCAATTAAATAAAATCTCACTCTAATTGATGGTAACTTAACTAGCTTGAATTATGTTATCTACATGGCATTAATCACCAATCATGAAATAAAGACTTGGCAAATAACTTAAAAATAATTGTGAAATGAAATTAATCACCATTCAATTTGCCTTTGAAAAATATGTACAAACCTAAAACTTTGAATTTGGACATTATAAAAACATGAAACTGATTCAATGAAAATATGCAATATACAAAGCATTATATGTTTTTCTTTATTATGGTAAATAAGAATTTAAAAGTTAACTTTGCTTTTTGAAACAACATATATTAAACCTTTACTTAACACATGGTTGAAAAAAGATATATTATATCAATATATTAACATTAATATTTTTTTTATGGCCATTAATTATCATAAAGAAACAACCAATAATAAAAAGAAAAAAAAGCCTTATTATCTTCCTCGAAATTTAAATTGCAATTTGTTATTAATGGTGTGATAGTAAATCAAATATAAAAATTGCATCAATTACTACAAAAACTAATTATGTCATCTCCAGTTGCATGTTTCATCAATTAAATTATTATTGCACATCCCAAAACTTTGATTTTTATTGCACATTCATTACATATCTATACTGTATATAATTATGCTGACGTGTAAAAATATCACAACACTTCTAACATTTTAATCTTATATACATGGTTATGTGATTTTGCCATTATGTTTTTTCTTTCTTTACTGAAACTGTTGTGATTCAGTTTCATTTAGCATTAATTGTCAAATTGAAATTAATTGTATAAAACACAATTCGGCCTATTAGTTTTGGAAATGAAAAATCACCCAATCGACCTATTCAGCGAGGTGAATCTCAAACCGAATCCATTAATTGGAGGCTTGAGCAATCTAATAAGTCTAGAAAAAATTAATTTATTGATAGTTGTACTCTATATAATTTATACACTGCATTGTAATTAATTCATATGATTTTTTTTAGTTGTACTCTTTATACTTTTCTTAATTACTTAACGCATCATTTTGTTTTATACTTGACTTAGTAAAATGCCTAGTTTTATCAATAGCCAATAGAATAATGACAAATGTATGAGATCTGTTAGGATGTATAAATAGAATCATTTATTATTTAATATTTCCTTAACGTTTCTTAACTACAAAGAGCTCACGTTTAAGTTCTTGTTTTACCATAATGATTTTTCGATTATCGTCAGATTTACTAGAACATAAAAATAATTTAAGTAATGCAAGTCGAAGATATTTATGTTTTATTTGTGCGTTTTGACTAATTTTTCTAGTTTTCTGAATATATTTTTATCTTTAATTTTTTTTTATTTGTTATTAAAATATTATAATAAATTACATACTTCTATAAATGAGGTTTGTACATAATTATTAAAATTTAAAATAGATATTTTTTTAATCTATAAATTCAATATAATAAAATAAAGATAAAAAGGAAATGAACTTACGTCATGCTAATAGAAGCGGTAATGGTGTATCAAATAGGAACTCCAACCATGGTTATATACTGAGAAAACTCACAAAGCTTGTACTTGATTCCTCCTATAATGAGAGTAATCAAACCTCAATTAATCACATAAATTAATAACTAGAAAAGTGTTATCCCTGAAATTGATACGAGAATCATCTCCCTATCTCGTGAGGAAATGATACCGGACTTTATATTAATTAGTATCACTACAAGAAAAATAGGCATTAATGATAAAAAAAAATTAATGATTCGACAAAAAACACTCATTACATGGTAACTTTAATTCGCGGAAATAAAAACCACTCATTATTAGTTACCAGAAATTTCACTTTACTCCATATACTAACATCACGGTCATTATAGGTGGATTTTTTTTGGGCGCCATATATTCCCCCCAAAACAAAATTTCAGAATCTTTCTGCAAAATTCAATCTCATTGGACACTCTAACCACAACTGCTATTCTCCACTATCACCATCTCAACTGAATCTCCAAACATTATTAATTATAAATACTTACATTTGTGGTTTTGTCTTCAATTTTCACAAAATTTCCCATCTCTCTTTTCCTGATTGTCTATGATTTTTCTACGTAATGAATTCTTATTTTTCTTCACTTTGAAGATGTTTTTTTAACTCCTACGAATGCAGATCTCTTATCGTTATTGCACAAATGATATGCAAAACTGACTGATTATAGGTAACTACTTTTCGTTTGGGTTTGTTTTAAATCATGACTTTCATTTTTAGTTTTTTTTTTTGTGTATAACATTTTCAGTTTATTAAGTAAAGATCTCTTTTAATTTTTCTTATTTCTTCAAATATTTAATTTGAATACACTGGTATTTTTATATTGAATCACAAAATGTTGGATCAATATGCAGAATCTGGGGCATAGCCCTTCCTTTACTAAAAAGAATATATAGGATCAAAAAATGGTATTTGCTTTTTACCAAAAAAAGAAAAATAGTATTTACATCGAACAAAAAATAAATAGTATTTGTAACCATAAAATGAAATTTTTATTATTATATATTAGTTATATTATGTTACAAAATATTATTTATTTAATTTATCTTGAATTGATGAATCTCATCTATATAAAAAATGATAATAATGGTTGAATTTGTCATGAAAAATGGGAAAGTTGTTAGTAAAATACACCAATGTACAGTAAAAAATTGATGTTTTGGTATGTGTTATCTATTAATTTTTTAAAATTTTTCTTATACTATTGTAAAAAAAAATTGAATTCCCTAACTTTAGCTTTAATAAATACAAATATAATATATATGTGATGTATTAATATATTAGCACTTATATATGTGATATCTGTTATCGTCAAAAAAAAAAAAAAATACAGACTTTTCTTTGGAACTTAAGGATATTAATTAGCATATTATATAATTATAAAAAATTATAATATTAAATTAGTTTATGGGTTTATATATATGAGTAATAATAAATTTATCTACACATTGACGATGATTCAAAATTAGAATAGAATTCGCACTATACGTACTCTTCTCATTAGAAAATTAAAATACATGCTACACATTGACGAGAGTTTGAAATTAGAATTCGCACTAGATATACTTTTCACATTGGAAAATTAAAATGCATCCCGTGAATTGCACGGGTGTTTACACTAGTAAAAAAAGTAGCAATTTATATATAATATTCAATTAACCTGTGAAAATTACCAAACAATTTTAGTTTATATATAAATTTATTTGGAAGCACTAATATGAAATATATAGTAGCTTAAAATTGGGCATTGATAACGATACTTTTGAAATATGCCTATTTCAATACAACCATTAATTAATGAGCAGTTACCAGAAATTTCACTTTACTCCATATACTAACATCACGGTCATTATAGGTGGATTTTTTTTGGGCGCCATATATTCCCCCCAAAACAAAATGTCAGAATTTAAAGTGAACCTAATTGAAGAAATAGAAAATACTCTACAAGTGCACATGTTTTTCTACAAATGGAAACTCCCTCTCTCTCTCTCTCTCTCTCATTAGCTCTGAGAAGGCTTCGCTCTACCCGCTCACCATCTTATCTCTCCAGCGATCTTGCGGTTTGAGACAACATCCGAGCATATCGAATAAATTGAGAGAATAGGCACGGCCCCCCACTCCCCCTTCTACTATCAGAAATACGTCAACCATTTTAAGTTCAACGAATTTACCTAAACAAGCTTTCACATTATTAATGTAAGTGGAGTCTTTAGGAAATCTGTAATAATCCAAATGCAGAAAGGAAGAAACTCTTGGAACCTATCCCAATTGAGCAGCTGCCCAAGCCAAAGAGAACACTCCTGACCCTATTACCGCTATAATTACGTGGGCACTTGCTGTCCACAGTGTTCTTAGTTTAACATTCATCATATTTTAAAAAAACATCAGAATAGGGAAAAAATGAAAAAAAATAACAAAATCAAAATCAAACCAGTTTTCTCTGCATCGTCTGTCTCAATCATGAGGATGTTTTAGTTCTCTAAGGTTAAGATAAAGAGGAGAAATACAATCCCCCATTCAATTTGCCTTTGAAATATGTACAAGTCTAAAATTTTGAAGTTGGACATTACAAAAACACAAAACTGATTCAATGAAAGTATGAAATATGCAAATCATTATATAAAAGTTTAGAATCACCAAATATGCTAGTAGAATCTCTTTATTTAAAAGCAGATTCTATTAGATGCATTATTAAATTTATTTCTTTAAAAACTCAGATTCTATCATATATATTATTAAATTTATTTATTTTAAATACCACATGTTATTTTATTTTATTTTATCAAATTTCTACACCAATTTTAATTACAACAGGATGTTCAAAATAAATCAAAATGTTTATTATATTAAAATAGTTCTAAATAAATCTCAAAATGACAATAATTAAATTTGTCACATATATATGTTATTTGTAAAAAAAAATCTATACTATATTTAAAACAAGGGAAAAGTACGAAAATAAACCTTATGGTTACACCCATTTTCGAACAACACCCATGTGGTTTAAAAGTTTACAAAGTGGTACCATGTACTTCATTCCGTTAGCAAACACATACCAAATTGACTAACAGTGTTAAAAGTCAAATGGAAAAGAGTTAATTTGATTCTTATATTTATTAATTTTATAAATTAACCCCCTTTATTATCTAATTGTCACAAACAAATCCCAAAATAAAAAATAAAAATCAATTACACCATCTTCTCTATTTCTATTTAATTTATTTTTTTTCTTCTACTTTCTCTCTCTTCTGTTTATTAATTTTTCTCTCTCTAAAATCAATTCAACAAACCCCTTATTGATTCATGATGATTGGCTCCGTCATTGATTCCTATTTTCTCTCCCAATTTTCGAATTAAATTCTCTTTTTTTCTCTTTCTCGGTTTCGTTTTTCTGTTTTCAAATATTTGCTCTGTTCAAAACTTTGAACTGGGTCTAGGTCGAAAAGCCATAACCATGGCTCATGAAGTACGATGCGTCTTGTTCAACAGGAGGATTGCAGAATAATAATAATGGAAGCTTGAATCAAGAAAATAGCGAGAATTGTGATTTTGTGTTGGATAACTATGAAAGCACTGAAGCTGCTAATGTCTGGATTCTGGAAACTGGAAAAGTTTGCGATAATCAGTTTTAATTCTTCCTTAATCTCTTCTGCGCTTATTTAAAATTTCCCCTAATGTTAAAGTTTTGATTCTCATGAGGATGTTTTGGTTCTCTAAGGTTAAGATAAAGAGGAGAAATGCAATCTCCCATTCAATTTGCCTTTGAAATATATACAAGCCTAAAATTTTGAAGTTGGACATTACAAAAACACAAAACTGATTCAATGAAAGTATACAATATGCAAATCATTATATAAAAGTTTAGAATCACCAAATATGTTAGTAGAATCTCTTAATTTAAAAACAGATTCTATTAGATGAATTATTAAATTTATTTTTTTAAAAACTCGGATTCTATCATATATATAATTAAATCTATTTTTTTAAATACCACATTTTATTTTATTTTTTTGTTATCAAATATTCTACACCAATTTTAATTACAACAAGACGTTCAAAATAACTCAAAATGTTTATTATATTAAAACAGTTATAAATAAATCTCAAAATGACAACAATTAAATTTGTCACCTATATATGTTATTTGTAAAAAAAAATCTATACTATATTTAAAACAACATACACTCAAACTGACATGGCACTACGTGAATTTTCGAAGGTTTTTTTTCCTTTTTTGATTAAAAATGTTTTTTTTTCAAATATTCTTATTTTACCACTCAACTCAACTGCTCCCCCACTCACTTAATTCAAGCAGATTTTCAGGTAAAACCAATAACTAATTTATTTCCTCTCTCTTAACTCACATTTCTGCAAAATTCAATCTCATTGGACACTCTAACCACAACTGCTACTCTCCATTATCACCATCTCAACTGAATCTCCGCACATTATTAATTATAAATAATTACATTTGTGGTTTTGTCTTTAATTTTCGCAAGATTTCTCATCTCTCTTTTCCTGATTGTCTATGATTTTTCTATGTACTGAATTCTCATTTTTCTTCACTTCGAATCTGTTATTTAACTCCTACGAATGCAGATCTCTTATCGTCATTGCACAAATGATATGCAAAACTGACTGATTATAGGTAACTACTTTTCGTTTGGGTTTGTTTTAAATCATGACTTTCATTTTTTTTTGTGTATAACATATTCAGTTTATTTAAGTAAAGATCTTTTTTAATTTTTCATATTTCTTCAAATATTTAATTTGAATACACTGGTATTTTTATATTGAATTCACAAAATGTTGGATCAATATGCAGAATATTCTGGAGCATAGCCCTTCCTGAGTTACTAAAAAAAATATACAGTATCAAAAAATGGTATTTGCTTTTTACCAAAAAAGAAAAAAAGTATTTACATCGAACAAAAAATAAATAGTATTTGTAACCATAAAATGAAATTTTTATTATTATATATTAGTTATATTCTGTTACAAAATATTATTTATTTAATTTATATTGAATTGATGAATCTCATCTTCATAAAAAATGATAATAATGGTTGAATTTGTCATCAAAAATGAGAAAGTTGTTAGTGAAATACACCAATTGTATAGTAAAAAAATTGATATTTTGGTATGTGTTATCTATTAATTTTTAAATTTTTTTGTTATACTATAGTGAAAAAAAACTGAATTCCCTAACTTAAATACATACTTTTCTTTGGAACTTAAGGCTAGTAATTAACATATTATATAATTATCAAAAATTATAATATTAAATTAGTTTATGGGTTTATATATATGAGTAGTAATAATTTTATCTACACATTGATGATGATTCAAAATTAGAATAGAATCCGCACTATACGTACTCTTCTCATTAAAAATTAAAATACATCCTATACATTGACGAGAGTTTGAAATTAGATTTCGCACTAAACATACTTTTCACATTGGAAAATTAAAACGCATCCTGTGCATTGCACGGGTATTTACACTAGTATAAAAATAAAAAAAGTAGCAATTTATATATAATATTCAAATAACCTGTGAAAATTATGAAACTATTTTAGTTTACATATAAATTTATTTGAAAGCACTAATATGAAATATATAGTAGCTTAAAAATGATTGGGCATTGATAACGATACTTTTGAAATATGCCTATTTCAATACAACCATTAATTAATGAGCAGTAATTTTACAACCTAAAATATTGATTTTTCATGTTTTTTTAATGAAAATAAATAATAAATCATTATGAATAAAGTAGAATTTTGTATTAATTAATGAGGTAACAACCTATCATATGTTTCTCTACACAATTTACTTTTTTTTTAACTCAATTCAAACTTTTCCTCTCTATAAAAAAAATTCATATTTTCTTAATGGAAATAAATAATAAATCATTTTGAATGTGTAATGGAGAATATATATTTATTAATGAGGTAACAAAATTTCATATATTTCTCTACACAATTGACTTACTTTTTTTTTTAACTCAGACTATTACTAAATATGATGATATAAAACACTATTTAACCCCTCATCTATCCAAAATTTATATATTTGACCCCTAATCTATTATTTTGTCACTTTTAGCTCCTAACATATCCAATTAAATAAAATCTCACTCTTATTGATGGTGACTTGACTAGCTTGAATTATGTTATCTACATGGCATCAATCACCAATCATGAAATAAAGACTTGGTAAATAACTTAAAAAATAATTGCCACATGAAATTAATCATCCTTCAATTTGCCTTTGAAATATGTACAAACCTAAAACTTTGAATTTGGACATTATAAAAACACGAAACTGATTCAATGAAAATATGAACATTAATATTTTCTTATGGCCATTAATTATCATGGAGAAACAACCGATAATAAAAAGAAAAAAAAAGTCTTAGTATCTTCCTCGAAATTTAAATTGCAATTTGTTATTAATGGTGTGATAGTAAATCAAATATAAAAATTGCATCAATTACTACAAAAACTAATTATGTCATCTCCAGTTGCATGTTTCATCAATTAAATTACTATTGCACATCCCAAAAATTTGATTTTTTATTTCACATTCATTACATATCTATACTATATATAATTATGCTGACGTGTAAAAATATCACAACACTTCTAACATTTTAATCTTATATACATGGTTATGTGATTTTGCCATTATGTTTTTTCTTTCTTTACTGAAACTGTTGTGATTCAGTTTCATTTAGCATTAATTGTCAAATTGAAATTAATTGTATAAAACATAAATCGGCCTATTAGTTTTGGACATGAACAATCACCCAATCGACCTATTCAGCAAGGTGAATCTCAAACCGAATCCATGAATTGGAGGCTTGAGCAATCTAATAAGTCTAGAAAAAATTAATTCATTGACAGTTGTACTCTATATAATTTATACATTGCATTGTAATTAATTCATATGATTTTTTTTAGTTGTACTCTTTATACTTTTCTTAATTACTTAACGCATCATTTTGTTTTATACTTGACTTAGTAAAATGCCTAGTTTTATCAATAGCAAATAGAATAATAACAAATGTATGAGATCTGTTAGGATGTATAAATAGGATAATTTATTATTCAATATTTCCTTAACCTTTCTTAACTGCAAAGAGCTCACGTTTAAGTTCTTGTTTTACCATAATGATTTTTCGATTATCGTCAGATTTTACTAGAATAAAAAATAATTTAAGTAATGCAAGTCAAAGATATTTATGTTTTATTTGTGCGTTTTGACTAATTGTTATTAAAATATTATAATAAATTACATATTTCTATATATGAGGTTTGTACATAATTATTAAAATTTAAAATAGATATTTTTTTAATCTATAAATTCAATATAATAAAATAAAGATAAAAAGGAAATGAACTTACGCCATGCTAATAGAAGCGGTAATGGTGTATTCAATAGGAACTCCAACCATGGTTATATACTGAGAAAACTCACAAAGCTTGTACTTGATTCCTCCTATAATGAGAGTAATCAAACCTCAATTAATCACGTAAATTAATAACTAGAAACGTGTTATCCCTGAAATTGATACGAGAATCATCTCCATATCTCGTGAGGAAATGATACCGAACTTTATATTAATTAGTATCACTACAAGAAAAACAGCCATTAATGATAAAAAAAATTCACGATTCGACAAAAAACACTCATTATATGGTAACTTTAATTCGCGGAAATAAAAACCACTCATTATTAGTTACCAGAAATTTCACTTTACGCCATATACTAACATCACGGTCATTATAGGTGGAATTTTTTTGGGCGCCATATATTCCCCCCAAAACAAAATGTCAGAATCTAAAGTGAACCTAATTGAAGAAATAGAAAATACTCTACAAGTGTACATGTTTTTCTACAAATGGAAACTCCCTCTCTCTCTCTCACTCTCTCATTAGCTCTAAGAAGGCTTCGCTCTACCCGCTCACCATCTTATCTCTTCAGCGATCTTGCGGTTTTAGTTGAGACAACATCCGAGCATATCGAATGAATTGAGAGAATAGGCACGGCCCTCACTTCCCCTTCTACTATCAGAAATACGTCAACCATTTTAAGTTCAACGAATGTACCTAAACAAGCTTTCACATTATTAATGCAAGTGGAGTCTTTAGGAAATCTGTAATAATCCAAACGCAAAAAGGAAGAAACTCATGAAACCCATCCCAATTGAGCAGCTGCCCAAGTCAAAGAGAACACTCCTGACCCTATTACCGCTATAATTACGTGGTCACTTGCTGTCCACAGTGTTCCTAGCTTAACATTCATCATATTTAAAAAATACATCAGAATAGGGAAAAAATGAAAAAAAAAAATCAAAATCAAACCAGTTTTCTCTGCATCGTGTGTCTCAATCATGAGGATGTTTTGGTTCTCTAAGGTTAAGATAAAGAGGAGAAATACAATCCCCTATTCAATTTGCCTTTGAAATATGTACAAGTCTAAAATTTTGAAATTGGACATTACAAAAACAAGAAACTGATTTAATGAAAGTATGAAATATACAAATTATTATATAAAAGTTTAGAATCACCAAATATGTTAGTAGAATCTCTTTATTTAAAAGCAGATTCTATTAGATGCATTATTAAATTTATTTCTTTAAAAACTCAGATTCTATCATATATATTATTAAATCTATTTTTTAAATACCACATTTTATTTTATTTTATTTTATCAGATTTTCTACACCAATTTTAATTACAACAGGACGTTCAAAATAACTCAAAATGTTTATTATATTAAAATAGTTCTAAATAAATCTCAAAATGACAACAATTAAATTTGTCACCTATATATGTTATTTGTAAAAAAAAAATCTATACTATATATAAAACAAGGGAAAAGTACAAAAATAAACCTTGAGGTTACACCCATTTTTGAACAATACCCCATGTGATTTAAAAGTTTGCAAAGTGGTACCATGTACTTCATTCCGTTAGCAAACACATACCAAATTGACTAACGGTGTTAAAAGTAATATGGAAAAGAGTTAATTTGATCCTTGTATTTATTTATTTTTTAAATTAACCCCCTTTATTATCTAATTGTCACAAACAAATCCCAAAATAAAAAATAAAAATCAATTACACCATCTTCTCTATTTCTATTTAATTTCTTTTTTTTTCTTCTACTTTCTCTCTCTTCTGTTTATTAATTTTTCTCTCTCTAGAATCAATTCAACAAACCCCTTATTGATTCATGATGATTGGCTTCGTCATTGATTCCTATTTTCTCTCCCAATTTTCGAATTAAATTCTCTTTTTTTCTCTCTCTCGGTTTCGTTTTTCTGTTTTCGAATATTTGCTCTGTTAGAAACTTTGAACTGGGTCTAGGTCGAAAAGCCGTAACCATGGCTCGTGAAGTACGATGCGTCTTGTTCAACAGGAGGATTGCAGAATAATAATAATAATGGAATCTTGAATCAAGAAAATAGCGAGAATGGTGATTTTGTGTTGGATAACTATGAAAGCACTGAAGCTGTTAATGTCAGGATTCTGGAAACGGGAAAAGTTTGCGATAATCAGTTCTATTTAATTTCTTTTTTTTTCTTCTACTTTCTCTCTCTTCTGTTTATTAATTTTTCTCTCTTTAGAATCAATTCAACAAACCCCTTATTGATTCATGATGATTGGCTTCGTCATTGATTCCTATTTTCTCTCCCAATTTTCGAATTAAATTCTCTTTTTTTCTCTCTCTCGGTTTCGTTTTTCTGTTTTCGAATATTTGCTGTGTTCGAAACTTTGAACTGGGTTTAGGTCGAAAAACCATAACCATGGCTCGTGAAGTACGATGCGTCTTGTTCAACAGGAGGATTGCAGAATAATAATAATAATGGAATCTTGTGTTGGATTTTCCATAATTTATATCAAGTTAGAATATGGTCCTAGTATATTATATACTTATGTAGTTTGATAAAATAAAACAATAAATGCTATTGGTCAGTTCACGTAAGGGTACGATCAATCATCATGTTTGATTAACCAAAGGGTACGTTGAATCCTATTGGTTCATTAATGAAAAGGTACCTTATGGATGAAGAGATGCCTTGATGGAAGGTATATTTATAGAACATAAGCAGAATTGGTCCTCTCTCTAACTTATCTAAAAGTCGTTTGCTCTCCATCTAGAAAATCTGTAAAGTCTAAAGGGTTAAGTGAGAGAAACACAATTCTCGTGATTCTAGAAGAACTCGATTATAATTATCATGGATCAAGGTACGCTCTTCTGATTGTTATTAAGTGTTTGTGAAAATCATCTTGTTCGAACATCTGGGCAATTAGTGTTTATCTAATATTATGATGAAATCTAAGATTTCTAACATCTTGAATCACGAAAATAGCGAGAATGGTGATTTTGTGTTGGATAACTATGAAAGCACTGAAGCTGCTAATGTCAGGATTCTGGAAACGGGAAAAGTTTGCGATAATCAGTTTTAATTTTTCCTTAATCTCTTCTGCGCTTATTTAAAATTTCCCCTAATGTTAAAGTTTTGATCTTTTTCGTAAACTCATTTTTGAGTTTTAGTGTTTGATTGATTCTAGGTTTCTTTGTTTTTTTATTCTTTCATTAATGGATTTTATTTGGCATGTGCATTGTTTGTTTTCGCATTAAAAATATACAAAATATACATGTATATTTTTTTTACTTTTATATATGGTATGAACAGTTAAACATTGGCTATAATCCCCCTCTCTCTCTATATTAACAAATTCAAAAAGACGAGATTGAAATGTTGATTGAAATGAATAAATATGAATGAATAAAATAAGGGGTTTGTTGAATTGATTCTAGAGAGAGAAAAATTAATAAATAGAAGAGAGAGAAAGTAGAAGAAAAAAAGAAATTAAATAGAAATAGAGAAGATGGTGTAATTGATTTTTATTTCGTGACAATTAGATAATAAAGGGGGTTAATTTATAAAAATAAATAAATATAAGGATCAAATTAACTCTTTTCCGTTTGACTTTTAACACCGTTAGTCAATTTGGTATGTGTTTGCTAACGGAATGAAGTACATGGTACCACTTTGCAAACTTTTAAACCACATGGGTGTTGTTCGAAAATGGGTGTAACCACAAGGTTTATTTTTGTACTTTTTCCTTAAAACAATATACACTCAAGCTGACATGGCACTACATGAATTT
Organism: Euphorbia lathyris; assembly: GCF_963576675.1. Taxonomy (NCBI): domain Eukaryota; kingdom Viridiplantae; phylum Streptophyta; class Magnoliopsida; order Malpighiales; family Euphorbiaceae; genus Euphorbia; species Euphorbia lathyris. The sequence continues at coordinate 20,319,552 of NC_088913.1, forward strand.
TTGAAGTTTTTTTTTTCTTTTTTTGATTAAAAATGTTTTTTTTTCAAATATTCTTATTTTACCACTCAACTCAACTGCTCCCCCACTCACTTAATTCACGCAGATTTTCAGGTAAAACCGATAACTAATTTATTTTCTATCTCTTAACTCATCTTTCTGGAAAATTCAATCTCATTGGACACTCTAACCACATCTGCTACTCTCCACTATCACCATCTCAACTGAATCTCCGAACATTATTAATTATTAATTATAAATGCTTACATTTGTGGTTTTGTCTTCAATTTTCGCAAAATTTCTCATCTCTCTTTTTCTGATTGTCTATGATTTTTCTACGTACTGAATTCTCATTTTTCTTCACTTTGAAGATGTTTTTTAACTCCTACGAATGCAGATCTCTTATCGTTATTGCACAAATGATATGCAAAGCTGACTGATTATAGGTAACTACTTTTCGTTTGGGTTTGTTTTAAATCATGACTTTCATTTTTAGTTTTTTTTTTTTTTTGTATAACATTTTCAGTTTATTTAAGTAAAGATCTTTTTTTTAATTTTTCTTATTTCTTCAAATATTTAATTTGAATACACTGGTATTTTTATGGGTCAAATACATGAATATCATAATTAAGTACAAAATTACAACTAAGTCATATCACCAAACTTAATTTTTAATATGTCATAATTCTCTATATATTATGATTTTACACTATCATTTAAAAATTTTAGACTCTAATTCATAAATCATAAACTCTATAAAAATATATTCTAGACTTCTAATTTATAAATTTCAATCCTTAAAATATATTAAAAGTACTGATTTTACTAGTTTGATATAATCCAAAATGATGACTTGATATTGTAAATAGTTTTTAAAATATGAATTTCTGTGTAATTTTCCCTATTTTTATATTGAATTCACAAAATGTTGGATCAATATGCAGAATGTTCTGGGGCATAGCCCTTCCTTTACTAAAAAAAATATATAGGATCAAAAAATGGTATTTGCTTTTTACCAAAAAAAAAGAAAAATAGTATTTACATCGAACAAAAAATAAATAGTATTTGTAACCGTAAAATGAAATTTTTATTATTATATATTAGTTATATATGTTACCAAATATTATTTATTTAATTTATCTTGAATTGATGAATCTCATCTTCATAAAAAATGATAATAATGGTTGAATTTGTCATGAAAAATGGGAAAGTTGTTAGTAAAATACATTAAATTGATGTTTTGGTATGTGTTATCTATTAATTTTTTAAAATTTTTCTTATACTATTGTGAAAAAAAATTGAATTCCCTAACTTTAGCTTTAGCAAATACAAATATAATATATATGTGATGTATTAATATAGTAGCACTTATATATGTGATATCTGTTATCCTAAAAAAAATACAGACTTTTCTTTGGAACTTAAGGCTATTAATTAGCATATTATATAATTATAAAAAATTATAATATTAAATTAGTTTATGGGTTTATATATATGAGTAATAATAAATTTATCTACACATTGACGATGATTCAAAATTAGAATAGAATTCGCACTATAGTACTCTTCCCATTAGAAAATTAAAATACATCCTACACATTGACGAGAGTTTGAAATTAGAATTCGCACTAGACATACTTTTCACATTGGAAAATTAAAATGCATCCCGTGAATTGCACGGGGGTTTATACTAGTAAAAAAAATAAAAAAAGTAGCAATTTATATATAATATTCAATTAACCTGTCAAAATTACGAAACTATTTTAGTTTATATATAAATTTATTTGGAAGCACTAATATGAAATATATAGTAGCTTAAAAATGATTGGGCATTGATAATGGTACTTTAGAAATATGCCTATTTCAATACAACCATTAATTAATGAGCAGTTAATTTTACAACCTGCAAAAATTGATTTTTCATGTTTTCTTAGTGAAAATAAATAATAAATCATTATGAATAAAGTAGAATTTTGTATTAATTAATGAGGTAACAATCTATGTCATACCCGATCCTAGACGACCTCAATCGGCATCGGACGTGAAATAGAAAGATCATAATCAACACTTAGGAGTCTCTAATTTATCTCAATATCATAATATCATATTATATTACAATTGAAATACCAAAGTTCTAACCATAATTCTAACAATAAGCAGCCAACTTCCAAACCCCTCATAATCGGTGGGTAACCTTCTCTATATCCTGTACTTTCTCACCTAAAAACATTAAAACATTTAAAAAGCGTGAGACAAAAATCTCAGTAAGAAACTATCAACTATAAAAACCAACTTTACTTAACATAGCTACATATATACCTTTATAAAGGGATTTAATCAAAACCTTCTCAAATATACTCAAAACTTAACGTTCCATCAAACCATTTCATAATCAAATAAATCTTTTATCAAACCAACTTGTAATCAAATAAATGTTTTATCAAACCAACTCGTAATCAATCAAACGTAAAACCTTATATCAAAATCAATCATAACCGAAAACATAATCCAAATGAACTCAAAACATTGTATCCATCATCGAGTTTCTCCCCTTAAGTATCAATCCATAACCACATATATAGTCGATACGTCTCTTAACATTGCCTATCCCATATGGTCTTACCCAACACTTCGCTGCCATACCCAATAGGTTTTCAGACTGTGTACACAGGCCATATCCCTCACTGAACATGGTCTTCAAATATAAAACCACCGATCCGGATAACTCTCGATGGATATAAAATCATAAAATCATAACGTGCTCAAATTTCAAACTATTTCATAACCATAAATCATTTGGCTTCAATTAGCCCTTTTGTATCATAAAAATCATATTTGGACTTCAATCCAAAATAATAACAACAATAACCGCAACATATTTCTCAATCCAAAAACAATTCGTAAAAAATCATCCAAATTCATTTTGTTCAATATAGATATATATTGAAACCAAAAACATATATGTATATATGTAAATCAACCAAATTAAGCCTTAAATCAACATAATCAAGTAAAATCTGAAATTCACATAGAAGCATAATCAATAGCTTCATTTGAACTGTAATTTCACAATAAAAAGCAAAATCATAAAAAATCCTAATTTTACAAAATTCCTGCATAACCCTAAAATATCAATTTCTGAAAAATCTTTGATATATATTTATCTATATACATAAAACTCAAAATATAGTTGATAGTTACTTACCTTGGCTATTAATTGAAGAAAACACACCCGTTCAATTTTCCTGTAAATTCTGTCTAAGACGTTTCCCTCCAACCACTGCCGAAACTCAAAAACTCTTCGATTAGGACTTAGATCTATACATAAGGATGCTAAGGTTTAAATATCAAGTGACACGGACGGTCGAAACTCCGTAAATCAAAGAAACGGTAGAAAAATGGTCGAAGAACGACGAAGAGGCAAAAGAAAAAGAAACAAAAAGAAAAGTATAATATCCTGATTTTTGTAAATATATATATATATATATTTCTTTTCAAGTTCAATTGTTTTAAAAAAAAATTATATAATGTCATGTTCACTAATTATTTGGTAAATTAAGGTGACTAACTCTTTATTTGAAATGGATATATACATGTATATATTAGGTTTATTTTTAATAAATTAAACCCACCTTAGACTTAGACGTAGACTTAGATTTTTGAACTATTTATTTTATTTAAAGTCCGAACCACTTCACAAAGATATATACATATATATTATTTAAATAGATTTTTTATTTAACTTAGAATTCTATTGTTTCTCCTAAATGTATGATATTATCCGTTTTTTTAAGTGGACTAACCCTAGGTAATTATAAGTACAATTTTATTTCACCTTCTTGTCTGGAAAAATATTGCCGCCTCTCCATTTTGTCTTCCTGAAACTATGGAGCAAAAGTGATTTTGGTACGCTGAAAAGATTATTATTTACAAAAAGTTCAACCTAGCTTTAATTTGGAATTTCAGGTGAGTGGTAATTATAGTATACGACATTGTTTGATTGAAATATCAGACTTTAAACTGTTTATCAAAAATTAACATTTGATTATATGTTTCCGTCTATAAAAGCGTAGATTTTGAACCTTCTGTTTACTAACTATCCTTAGTATTAGAGCGTATATTCTGGGAACAGGCCCTTCATATTTGATTTGTTTTATTACCAGTTACAAAGAAGTTATTAAAATTTGATTTGATATGATCTGTACTTTTTGATACGCGATTTATCGTCGTTATTACTTTTATTTTAGAAATCTGATAATTTGTTCGATCAGTTATGATTTTCTGATTTATATATGTATATTATATGTTTTCAAACTGGTACAAGTGCTCAGTATATCTGTATCTGTTATCTGGCCTCTCACCGATCTTCATAACATTAGGACTTTGCATTTGTCTTCGAGTCATGATGTCAGTTGTCAGTTTTGTCATCAGTTGTGTCAACATTAGAATCATGCATAAGATCGGTGAAGGCAATTATCTGTTATCTGTATCTATTATTGGTAGCGCGTTTACCATTTATCTGGCCCTGGTGGTGTGCAGTATCACCACTCCGTTACACTGTACCATGTGTTTTAAAACTTTTGTCTTATTCTCTGATTATTCTAATTTTTGATATTTTGAAAGACTTCAGTATTATGTTTGACAATTGATTACCAGTATTTTGATTTGATTATCTTATATTGACCCTTTTGTTTAACTGATTTTGAAATACCATATTTTGAGCTATAATTGTCATGATTTAATAAGTATCAGCCTGCCTGTCTGTTCCTTTTCTGTTGTGTGCTATAGCTACTGCTCACTGAGGTTTTCGCTCGTATAGACGAAAATCTCATACCACGTTGAATCTTTCTTTTTCAGATTAAGGTCTCTGTTCGTGAGGTAGCCCTTGGATTGATGTTGAAGGAGACTGCTTAATTATTTAGCTTTAAATCATTTTTTTTGAGACTTTTGATTATTGAGATTTGACTTGAATAATTAGGTTCCATTAAGGTTTATGATGTAATTTCAACGAATTTGATAGTCTGTTAGTTAATTTTGGAATTTCCATTAGTTCAGAATTAAGGCAAGCATAGGTTAAAGTTAATTTAATTTATGCGCCGGTCATGGCATGGGTTAGGTCGTGACAAAAAGAAAGAAGAAGACGTCGGAATCTAGAAGAAAAGTTGGGATTTATATCCAATTTTTGGCAAATATCTCTTTTGATCCTCTATCTTTTTATAATCTTTTAATAATTATCCTAAACTTTTAATTTACACATAAACCCATCAAATTAACTCCAAACTTTTCCCATAGCACCAAATTAACTTCACACACCCAATAATTAACTTCTGAATTGGTCAAGTTCCTCTTGCATTGCGCTCATCCAGAATTCATCTTAGTACCTTCCTCTATACCTCTACTCAATCCTAATCTCTCGCTGAGTACTATAACCGAGTACTCAGCCTCTCCTTTCTAATCTCTAGAAATGATAAGTGTTTGTCCTAAACAATGATTGCTAAGACACCTTAGATGATTGAATAATCACTCTAGACTTTTACACAAAAGATATGAAATATAGTGTAAGATTGCTTTGCTTTTGCTTTGAGAACTTTGCGTAGAAATTTGGTCAGCGTAATGGCTTGATCAAGTTCTCTGTAGAATGAAGCTTCTGATGGCACTATTTATAGAGACGTTTGGACATCGGTCATTTCGAATTTCGAAATAACCGTTGGAGGGAAACGGCTTCCTGTCGTTGTCATCCTGACTTGCTCAGAGCTCTCGGCCAATCAGATTTGAGTATCTTCTGTCCTCGGTCAGCTTTTGGTCAGCTCGACAGAGTGTCTCTCCATTTATGGTAATGTCAACTAGACAGCATACTGTGTCGTCTGAACTTTACCCAAAGTGGAAACACTTTGTCTGGAAGTTTTCCTTAGCCAGCTGCTGTCTTGTACGCTTTGTCGAATCAACTCAGCAGCTTCGTTTCGAAGTTGTTCCCTGAAGGTCTTCTAGATCCTTCTTCCGCTGAGTTGCGTTTTGTCCATAACGACAACGTTTTGACATTCGCGGGCCGAGTTGTCTTGAATCGTTTGACTTGGGCTTTGACTCTTGTATTGGGCTTGGGCCTTTTAATCCTTATGTCTTATAAGCAATTTTTAACTCAACATTGAACAAACACATTAGTAGAATAAATCAAAACATTTAAACTTAGTGTGTTTAGAATATGTTTTTAATTATACTTAAACAATTTTGTCAAATCAAAATTATGTGGAAAGGTGTTTCAACAAACTCCCCCATTTTGATGTTGGCAAAACTATTCAGCGAAGAACTCAGTATTGAGCTCCCCCATGATAGTTGACCTAATATAACTTAGCAAACTCCCCCATAAGGGTTGAGCTACTGACTTAGTTTTACTCTAAACAATTGGAGGTTTAATCGAGTAAGTCTAAGGTCAGTTTTCAGATATAGGTCAGCTCATGGAACATATTTTATTTTACTCAGTGTTTAAGCGGAAGGTTTTAACATTCAGAGGGCGCTGAGTAATTTGTTGTTCAATGAGTTTTATAAGACAATGTTATAAGTCAATGTTCAAACATGTTATCAGCATTGGGTTCAATCAATAAATTTTATAAGCATTAAACATAGCTAATTCAATTGAAGATACATAATGACTTAATACACAACATCGTATATAAAAAATAATTCATAACTCAGGGTTTGAATGAAAAGATGCAAGTATTGATATTAATATAGGTAGTCAGCATTTTCAAACAAAAGAACAAGACAGGCATAGAGACTACATATAGAGACTACATACTTAGCCTATACAAAGCTAGCCTATATCTATTTCTTTCTCTTCTGTTTGGACTGACTATGCTCATGCTGTGTTCTAGCTTGTTCTTTCTCCCCCGTTTTGTCAGCATCGGGAGGAGGAATCCTAAAGGCATCGGTTAAGACGGCTCTGGTCAGTTCTGTGGACAGCGCTTTAAGTCTATCAGCGCTTTCATTGACACCATCAAAAATTGCAACTCCATCACCTGATACCTCGGCAGGTATATTGAGTTCAGCAGCGCTGATCATGCTTACTATGAAAGCTTGAGATTTACCTATCCAGGTAAGTGCATCAGTTAGACCATCAACGACTTGATGGAATGTCTTGAGTAAGGAGGTGTCATAGTATTGACGATGAATATTTGTGTGACGTATGTGGTTGAAGGTTTGTCTGGTGATAGACAGCATTTCATTTTGCTTCATAGCGTCAGTATCCATCTCTTGCTTGTTCAGATTCAGCAATCGAACGGCCTCACTAATTTGCTCCACTGAGCACTGAGAATAGGAGACCATTTGCTCATTGGTTTTGATTTGCTCGGTGTGAAGCTGAGCAAAGAGCATTTTAACTTCATCAGAAGTAGCATAGCGTGTGTTCGCAGCTGACAAAGTCTGAACTTGTTCTTGAAGAGCGTTGAGATGTTGAACTGTTGTCAGCTGGATCTCAGCCAGCTTTGCGATGGAATCCTGCTTAGCTTGCTGTGCTTGAAAGGTAATGATGAGACTCAGCAAGTCCTTGAATCCCTTAACTTCGTTGAGAAGCTGAGTTACTAGGGAGAGCTGAGTAGTCTCAACAGTAGAGGACCCAGCAGCAGGAGGAGTAGTTTGTTGAAGGTCTTTGATCAATGTCTGCACTGAGTCGATGATTCATTTACCAGACTCAGTGACATTTATGTAGCTTTGAGAGCCTTCATTAAGTTGTCCAGTGACATCAGTAAGATCGGTGGGAAGAGTAGTCAAGGGAATGATGTGGTCAGTGACTGGAAGTGTGTTTCCAATCTGCACTTGAGTTTCAGGTAGAACTGATTGATTGGCAGAGGTGTTGATTGGAGAAGAGGTAATTCTAATGCTGTCTGTGCTGACTGGTGCAGGAATGTTGTGAGTCAGCACAATGCTTGCATTGACAGCATTTACAGGAATTGACTCAACTTGACTTGTTGAGTTGGCGGAAGCATTCAAGTCGGCATGTTCCTTTGGTGAAGAAACAGAGGCTTGCTTTTCAAGGGAAGCCGATGGAGTAGTGGTTGGTTGTTTTCTGAAAAATTTCAGCTTCAGTTTAGAAGGGTCTTGGGTCGGCTTCTGAATGACAAAGTCAGGGACAGTTGGTGGTTGAACAGGAATGTCAATTACTGACTTCTGACTTGCCTTAACTAGTCTTCTTCTGCGAGGAGGAGGAGTATCAGCGTGAATAGACTCTCCTGAGTGAGAGGGAGAAGTTTCTTCTTGATCAGCATTAAGCTGGTCAGCTTGTTCTTGTCCTTGATCAACATTGTGTTGGTCAGATTCTTGTTCATCTCTAGCAGCCAACCCAGTATTGGTTGGCTCAACATCAACCTCACTAGCTGTTTCCTCAGTATCCTCAGCGTCATCCTGACCGCTGGCTTCTTCTTGTTCTTCATCTTCTTCACTATCGACATCTAACTCTTCCTCAACTTGTGCAATGAACTGATCATCCAGATGCACCTCAGCTACAGTTCATAGACACTGTGTGTAGTGAGAGTCTCCAGGGACAACTACATCAGTAGGGATAGCATCAATGGGAGTCAGTGTAGAAGACTTCTGCTTCTTTTGAGGTTGCTCATCCTCAATTTCAGGCTCTTCTTGCCTGCTCCTTTTCTCAGCTGACTTAGGTCTTTCCTGACCTGGTTCAGCAGCTGACTTTGACTTCTTGGTCTGAGGCTCAGCTTTCTTGGAAGAGGTCACAACAGCTTTCCTCTTGCGGACAGCTGGAGCCTTTGTCCTTTGGCTTTGCTTTGGAGCTGTTCCCTCAGCTTGTTGTTCACCAGCAGCAGCGGCTTTTGCTTTCTTTAGGGGCTGATTGAACTTCAAAGCCCTCAGCCAAGCAGCTGTGATTTCAGATCCTCTAGCTTTAACTTCATCAGTTAGGTCTATTTGATGATCAATGAGGATCCTGGTGATGAGCGAGCCCAGCCTGAGAGTTCCAGTGCTTCGTAGGAACATAGCAATCAGGAATACTGGCATGTTGATCGGTTTGTATGTCAGCATATGCCATATGAAGCATTGCTCAAAGTTCGTTGCTGAGGTGGTGCAGTTGATCTTAGGATAAATGAAGTAGGTCAGCAGATAGTGAGCCATCTTTTGGTGCTGACCCATAGAGGAACTGGAGACTTCTCCTGAGTGGCCTTCAGGTTTACAGAAGGTGACTTCGTACCCAGTACCGTCATGATCTCCAGATCTTCTCAGCTTTGCTCCATTTTTCAACTTCAGCAAATTCGCCAAATAGGTGGGATTGATGAAAATCGTTTTCCCCCTTACTACTGTTGCCAGATAGTCCTGGTTATCATCAGCGACTTGGAGGTTATTGTAGAATTCCCTTACTAGGTCAGGATAAGTGTGATCTCTAATGGAGAACAGTTCTGTCCACCCATTCTTCGATATCCATTCGCAGAAGGGTTGCTCGAATGTCACGAAGTTCTCAGAAACCCATCGTGAGAAGTCCACTTTCCATTCGCTAATGTTACCAAAGACCTTGGTATAGGTTATGGCCTTGGTCGGTTTTCCTTTGGAGGAGGTAGCTGTTTTTCCTTTACTCGGCGTAGTGACCTTGGTAGTTTCAGGCACAGAAGTTTGCCTGGAGGGTTCATTGGAGTTGGTCTTAGGGTGACCGGCACCGGAGATGTTGACGGAAACTTTAGTCATAGTTTCAGAACAAGTTTGGGAAGCTTTGAGAGTTTTTTTTAGAGAGAAAGCTTTGCCTTAGAATTCGGTAGGTGTAAAGAAAATAAAGAATGAGGATTTACCCATTATTTATAGTGGTGAAGAGTGGATCTTATCGAATCCATGTGTCAGTTTTGCCTTGGGATTGTCAACCGACAAGGATCCTGGCTTTTATGACACATTCGGCGTATACGTCATCCTAGGTGGCTATACGCGTGCTTTTGCATTTAATGCAACAGATCTAACACTCAGCGTTTAGAATACTAAGCGTTTTGGATTCTGAGTGGTCAGTAGTATATGAAAGGATGATTTCTCAGTTTAAGATAACTACTCGGTGTGCATATTGACTCAGTATTGATGTGTATTTTGTGTTAAGTACTCAGCATAACAATCACTCAGCATGCATTTGCATAAATCATTCAGCATAGTAATTCACTCAGCATAAATTTACATTTTAGAACAGGAATTTACTGAAGAGGATTAAACATACCAATTGATTCTCTCAGTATGCTGAACTGTTCACGAGCCAGTGGCTTTGTGAAGATATCCGCAAGCTGCTCATCCGTTGGGACGTAGGTCAGTTTTATCTCACCTTTGAGTACATGGTCTCTAATGAAGTGATGCCTTATGCTGACATGCTTCATTCTGTTGTGTTGAATTGGGTTCTTTGATAGATCAATTGCACTTTTGTTGTCGCATTTGACCTCAATTGTCTTTGTTTGAACACCATAGTCTTCAAGCTATTGCTTAATCCATAGGACTTGAGCAACACAATGACCAGCAGCAATGTACTCAGCTTTAGTGGTAGACAAGGCTACTGACGCCTGCTTCTTGCTGAACCAAGATACAAGACAGCTTCCTAAGAAATGACATCCTCCAGAGGTGCTTTTTCGTTCTAGCTTGTCTCGACCATAGTCAGCGTCAGTGTATCCAACGAGTGTAAATCCATGAGTGTTGGGATACCATAAACCTGCGTTCACGCTTTGCAAATATCTAAGGATTCTTTTTACAGCTATGTAATGAGATTCCTTAGGGTTAGATTGATATCTAGCACAGTAGCATACTGAGAACTGAATGTCCGGTCTACTGGCTGTTAAGTAAAGTAGAGAGCCTATCATACCTCGATATAATTTGCTGTCTACTGACTTACCATTCTCATCAGCGCAGAGGACAGTATCAGTGCCCATAGGAGTGGATATTGGCTTGCAATTTTCAAGATCATATTTCTTCAATATCTCCTTGGCATATTTAGCTTGACTGATGAAGATGCCATTCTTTCCTTTTTTGATTTGAAGTCCAAGGAAGAGGTTGAGTTCTCCCATTATAGACATTTCAAACTCAGTCTGCATTTGCTTGCTAAATTCCTTGCACATTGACTCATTAGTAGCACCGAAAATAATATCATCAACATATATTTGAGCCAGCAGGGTATCTTTACCCTTTCTCTTAATGAATAAGGTTGTATCAACTTTACCCCTGACATAGTTTCTAGTCAGCAGGAAACTGGTCAGCCTCTCATACCAAGCGCGTGGTGCTTGCTTGAGGCCGTACAGACCCTTTTTGAGTTTATAAACGTGGTTTGGGAATTTAGGATCCTCAAACCCCTGAGGTTGATTAACATAAACTTCCTCGTTTATAACTCCATTAAGGAATGCACTCTTAACGTCCATTTGAAACAGTTTAAAGTTCATGTAAGATGCATATGCACATAAAATCCTAATAGCCTCTAGTCTTGCCACTGGGGCAAAGGTCTCACCGTAGTCAATACCTTCTTGCTGACTGTAGCCCTGAGCTACAAGCCTTGCTTTGTTCCTGACTACATTTCCTTGCTCATCCAGCTTGTTGCGGAAGACCCATCTTGTTCCAATGGTCTTCTGACTCTTTGGATGTGGCACTAGCTCCCATACATCATTTCTTCTGAATTGGTCAAGTTCCTCTTGCATTGCGCTCATCCAGAATTCATCTTAGTACCTTCCTCTATACCTCTACTCAATCCTAATCTCTCGCTGAGTACTATAACCGAGTACTCAGCCTCTTCTTTCTAATCTCTAGAAATGATAAGTGTTTGTCCTAAACAATGATTGCTAAGCCACCTTAGATGATTGAATAATCACTATAGACTTTTACACAAAAGATATGAAATATAGTGTAAAATTGCTTTGCTTTTGCTTGGAGAACTTTGCGTAGAAATTTGGTCAGCGTAATGGCTTGATCAAGTTCTCTATAGAATGAAGCTTCTGATGGCACTATTTATAGAGACGTCTGGACATCGGTCATTTCGAATTTAAAAATAACCGTTGGAGGGAAACGGCTTCCTGTCGTTGTCATCCTGACTTGCTTAGAGCTCTCGGCCAATCAGATTTGAGTATCTTCTGTCCTCGGTCAGCTTTTGGTCAGCTCGGCAGAGTGTGTCTCCATTTATGGTAATGTCAACTAGACAGCATACTGTGTCGTTTGAACTTTACCCAAAGTGGAAATACTTTGTCTGGAAGTTTTCCTTAGCCAGCTGCTGTCTTGTACGCTTTGTCGAATCAACTCAGCAGCTTCGTTCCGAAGTTGTTCCCTGAAGGTCTTCTAGATCCTTCTTCCGCTGAGTTGCGTTTTGTCCATAACGACAACGTTTTGACATTCGCGGGCCGAGTTGCCTTGAATCGTTTGACTTGGGCTTTGACTCTTGTATTGGGCTTGGGCCTTTTAATCCTTATGTCTTATAAGCAATTTTTAACTCAACATTGAACAAACACATTAGTAGAATAAATCAAAGCATTTAAACTTAGTGTGTTTAGAATATGTTTTTAATTATACTTAAACAATATTGTCAAATCAAAATTATGTGGAAAAGTGTTTCAACACATAGGACCACAAATTCTAATGTTTTCTTCCATTAACTTCATCATTTATTCATATCCACATCAGTGTAACTATTATTTATACATAACTCTTAGTAACTCTCAATTTCAACCTAGACAATTCCATCACCAATAAATCCACAATAAAACTTCAAATATCATATATGATATGATACACTTTATATTCGTATCTTCCTATCCTTAAACCAAATCTCACTTTACTAGATTTAAATCACAATTGATTTCATCAATTGCATATATATCAAATATATTTCACCTATCTCCAAGGTCTATAGACTTCAAAAAAAAAAAATCAATTTTGACCCCCTAATATGTATGAGATTATTTTTTTTCTTAGATCTTCCAAATAATTCGAATCAATAAACATCATACACCTATAATCACATTTCATCATAATAATACTCAATACTCTTAATTTGATTCTCATTATATAAACTTACACTACTCCTCCAACTTTCAACTAAAATAACTTGACTATGATAAAAGTACTATATAAATTTAAATGTCAATATATGTATCCTCAACTATGCTTAAGATCAAAGAATTTTATCCTCACTATTCATATCCTAATTATTTCCTCAAACAATATTTATTTTCATATTAATCATCAAATCATGAACTCTACGATTTTCTCCCACTTTATTTATCATTGATCACCACATCAGTCTTTCTCTAAACATCATTTATATAACTCTCCATAATTCTAAACCTCTACCCGATAAAGTTCAACAATAGATCTGCACTTCGAATTCGGATATCATTCCATAACTTGTTAAACTCCTATCATAATCTCCAATTTATAATCAACCTCCAAAACAATTAATTGAAATCTCCACATTTTCGCTTTCTTAATCACATATATATTAACTTCAAAACTCATCATATCATTTCAAAGTCTCCTAACCTTACTTAACATCTGAGATATGTATATTTTTAAGCTAACTATTAAACTCTCAAATATAAACTCCAAGCCATACTTAATATCAAGTATGTAACCCATATCACCAAATATCAAATAATTTGCAAATTTTCATACACCTAATATTTTACTAACCATCAAATCCCATTGCTACCCCTCATTAGCTCGTTACTCAATCCTCGAAAAATTCCAAATTATTTCTTAGCTTCCACCAAATATTCATATTCCTCAATGATTATCGATTATTTCTTAGCTATCACCAAATATCCATATTCCTCAATTACTATCGAGTATTTCTTAGGTATTACCAAATATCGATATTCCTCAATTACTATCAACCTTAGGTCCGAAGAATTTAACCTAGAGCTTTGATACCAAACTGTCATACCCGATCCTAGACGACCTCAATTGGCATCGGGCGTGAAATAGAAAGATCATAATCAACACTTAGGAGTCTCTAATTTATCTCAATATCATAATATCATATTATATTACAATTGAAATATCAAAGTTCTAACCATAATTCTAACAATAAGCAGCCAACTTCCAAACCCCGCCTAATCGGTCGGTAACCTTCTCTATATCCTGTACTTTCTCACCTAAAAACATTAAAACATTTAAAAAGCGTGAGACAAAAATCTCAGTAAGAAACTATCAGCTATAAAAACCAACTTTACTTAACATAGCTACATATATACCTTTATAAATGGATTTAATCAAAACCTTCTCAAATATACTCAAAACTTAACGTTCCATCAAACCATTTCATAATCAAATAAATCTTTTATCAAACCAACTTGTAATCAAATAAATGTTTTATCAAACCAACTCGTAATCAATCAAACGTAAAACCTTATATCAAAATCAATCATAACCAAAAACATAATCCAAATGAACTCAAAACATTGTATCCATCATCGAGTTTCTCCCCTTAAGTATCAATCCATAACCACATATATAGTCGATACGTCTCTTAACATTGCCTATCCCATATGGTCTTACCCAACACTTCGCTGCCATACCCAATAGGTTTTCAGACTGTGTACACAGGCCATATCCCTCACTGAACATGATCTTCAAATATAAAACCACCGATCCGGATAACTCTCGATGGATATAAAATCATAAAATCATAACGTGCTCAAATTTCAAACTATTTCATAACCATAAATCATTTGGCTTCAATTAGCCCTTTTGTATCATAAAAATCATATTTGGACTTCAATCCAAAATAATAACAACAATAACCGCAACATGTTTCTCAATCCAAAAATAATTCGTAAAAAATCATCCAGATTCATTTTGTTCAATGTAGATATATATTGAAACCAAAAAACATATATGTATATATGTAAATCAACCAAATTAAGCCTTAAATCAACATAATCAAGTAAAAGCTGAAATTCACATAGAAGCATAATCAATAGCTTCATTTGAACCGTAATTTCACAATAAAAAGCAAAATCATAAAAAATCCTAATTTTACAAAATTCCTGCATAACCCTAAAATATCAATTTCTGAAAAATCTTTGATATATATTTATCTATATACATAAAACTCAAAATATAGTTGATAGTTACTTACCTTGGCTATTAATTGAAGAAAACACACCCGTTCAATTTTCCTGTAAATTCTGTCTAAGACGTTTCCCTCCAACCACTGCCGAAACTCAAAAACTCTTCGATTAGGACTTAGATCTATACATAAGGATGCTAAGGTTTAAATATCAAGTGATACGGACTGTCGAAACTCCGTAAATCAAAGAAACGGTGGAAAAACGGTCGAAGAACGACGAAGAGGCAAAAGAAAAAGAAACAAAAAGAAAAGAAAGAAGAAGACGCTGGAATCCGGAAGAAAAGTTGGGATTTATATCCAATTTTTGGCAAATATCTCTTTTGATCCTCTATCTTTCTATAATCTTTTAATAATTACTCTAAACTTTTAATTTACATATAAACCCATCAAATTAACTCCAAACTTTTCCCATAGCACCAAATTAACTTCACACACCCAATAATTATAATATATACTAATATCAAAATATAAATTTTAGAAATTTAGACACGGACGTGACAACCTATCATATGTTTCTCTACATACTCGATTTACTTTTTTTTTTAACTCAATTCAAACTTTTCCTCTCTATAAAAAAAATTCATATTTTCTTAATGGAAATAAATAATGAATCATTTTGAATGTGTAAAGGAGAATATATATTTATTAATGAGGTAACAAAATTTCATATATTTCTCTACAAAATTGACTTACTTTTTTTAACTCAGACTATTATAGCGATATAAAACACTATTTAACCCCTCTTCTATCCAAAATTTATATATTTGACCTCTAATCTATTATTTTATCAGTTTTAGCCCCTCACATATCCAATTAAATAAAATCTCACTCTTATTGATGGTGACTTAACTAGCTTGAATTATATTATCTACATGGCATTAATCACCAATCGTGAAATAAAGACTTGGCAAATAACTTAAAAATAATTACCACATGAAATTAATCACCATTCAATTTGCCTTTGAAATATGTACAAACCTAAAACTTTGAATTTGGACATTATAAAAACATGAAAATATGCAATATACAAAGCATTATATGTTTGTCTTTATTATGGTAAATAAGAATTTAAAAGTTAACTTTGTTTTTTGAAACCACATATATTAAACCTTTACTTAACACATGGTTGAAAAAGATATATTATATCAATATATTAACATTAATAATTTTTTTATGGCCATTAATTATCATGTAGAAACAACCAATAATAAAAAGAAAAAAAAAGTCTTATTATCTTCCTCGAAATTTAAATTGCAATTTGTTATTAATGGTGTGATAGTAAATCGGATATAAAAATTGCATCAATTACTACAAAAACTAATTATGTCATCTCAAGTTGCATGTTTCATCAATTAAATTACTATTGCACATCCTAAAAATTTGATTTTTATTTCACATTCATTACATATCTATACTATATATAATTATGCATGACGTGTAAAAATATCACAACACTTCTAACATTTTAATCTTATATACATGGTTATGTGATTTTGCCATTATGTTTTTTCTTTCTTTACCGAAACTGTTGTGATTCAGTTTCATTTAGCATTAATTGTCAAGTTGAAATTAATTGTATAAAACACAAATCGACCTATTAGTTTTGGAAATGAACAATCACCCAATCGAACTATTCAGCGAGGTGAATCTCAAACCGAATCCATGAATTGGAGGCTTGAGCAATCTAATAAGTCTAGAAAAAATTAATTCATTGACAGTTGTACTCTATATAATTTATACACTGCATTGTAATTAATTCATATGTTTTTTTAGTTGTACTCTTTATATTTTTTTTAATTACTTAACGCATCATTTTGTTTTATACTTGACTTAGTAAAATGCCTAGTTTTATCAATAGCCAATAGAATAATGACAAATGTATGAGATCTGTTAGGATATATAAATAGGATTATTTATTATTCAGATATTTCCTTAAAGTTTCTTAACTACAACGAGCTCACGTTTAAGTTCTTGTTTTACCACAATGATTTTTCGATTATCGTCAGATTTTACTAGAATATAAAAATAATTTAAGTAATGCAAGTCAAAGCTACTTATGTTTTATTTGTGCGTTTTGACTAATCTTTCTAGTTTTCTGAAAATATTTTTATCTTTACACTACAAGAAAATCGAGAATTACCGGCGGAATTTTCCGGTCGAATTTGTTCCGCTGCAAATCACCTGCGCATTACCGGTGGAATTATAACCGCTACTGATCACCGGCGGAATTGCAGCGGAATTACAAAACCGCCCCAAATTTCTAATTTTTCCGGCTGAATCGTTGGTAATTTATTCGCTGCAGAATTGATCCAGGAGCAGGAGATCCGATAGGAGCAAGAGATGAGGGAAAATTAGTGGTGCGAGTTGATGCTGGAGGCAAGTAAGTAAAATAGGCAGCAATGATTTTTTGAATACGAGTCTGTCCTGTTCTGAGTGTTTTCTGAATGCGATTATGTTGTAATTAGATCAATATATTATTACAAGTGTTTGATTTTTCACTTTCAGCTTGCAACCTTCTTATAAAGCATCACAAAAGATTAGAGATGGTGTTATGATGCATCCCCATCCATTGGGATATTGTTTTAAGACCATTCCTTCAAATGTTCTACAACTGTATTGGGAAGAGTTTCAAGTATTTATGTCCTTTTTCATTAGGTATTAATTAGGTGCCTCACTTGTTAAATTTAATTAGGACTTGTATACATGTAAATAGGTATTAATTAGGACCTGTATGCGGTTAAATTTTGGGATAAACCAATAACCCTTGTATATTTTTTGCTGTTGAGTATTCTTCAAACATACAATTTAGACAATTTGCATCATAACTATTCACGGATTTTTGACATTTTTTTGGGAGAAAGGAGGGCCGTTGGTTGGGTTGGAGCTGGCTAGGCTGCCATATTTGAGATTGTAGCTAAATACACTAAATTTTGCTTAATTGGATGCTTTTGTGTACCTGACAACCATTTACTGCTATTTATGCTTTATGTGTTTCTTTTAAAAGGAGTTGAAGCTAACAAGTAAGAAATTGACTTTGTTTGTATAATTAGCATCTTCTGAACATACTGGAAATATTAAATAATGGCTTGTTATATAGTTATTGCACTTGAATTGTTGAATCTAGGACTAACCATGTTATGCTTGTTATATAGTTGTTGCACTTGAATTAAAATTGGACGTTTCTTTTTTACTAATTGCTAAATGTTATTTTGTGTGTGCTTTCTTTTTGGTGTTCTCTTTTCACTCCCTTGCTGCCATAATTAAATAGTTACTATGTTTACTATTATTTTCTGCATCTAGATTATATTATCTTTTTGTGTTTCCTACGCATTAGAAAGTTCTAATCCTCTTTCATGTTTTTGTCATTCTTTTCATTTTGTACAGACAACACTCCTTGGTCGTGTACCGACTGCTCATGAATTATTTGTATTCACTCACACAAAACGCCATGATGGTACTTCTTGGTCTGATCCTCGTGCTCAAGCTGTTGGGGTAATTAACAAAATTTCATCTTATATATTTTTTAGATAATTATTTTATAATCAATATGATTTACTCACAATAACTTCATAAATATTTAGGAAGAATACATTCGTGCTGTGGCTCTCAGCGCTCAGAGGGAAGGAGATACAGCAGTAGATTTTTTGAAGACTTATTTTGAAGTTGTTGGTGGACAAAGTAAAAAGAGCAGACTATACGGATTGGGTGATGCTGCTTCTAGTTTCTATGGATCAGCTACATCTCATTGTTCATCTACACCAAACACACCAGGTGCATCAACTTCAACATCATCATCTCACCCACATTCTCATTTGCAGTCACAGTTAGATTTATTGCATAGGATAGTACAAACTCTTTCTGAGAGTCAAGAGCAATCTCGTGAGGGGATTCAACAGGAGGGACATGGTTCTCGTGAGCTTCATATTGGTGTCACTCCTCAAATGATTGAAAATGTCATAAAGAGGCAAAATGATATGGAGGTGCAGATGAGAGAACAGTTGGGATCTTTGCAGGATGTTATATTGCGGTTTGAGTTAGAGTTTGCCGAGATACGTGAGAGTCAAGCACCACATTCATCGTCCAGTTTGGTTGAACCTATAGATAGAGATGAGCTAGATGAGAATGATTTAACATAGGATGTATGGTTTTATCTAGATGTAGCTATGAAATATAGTTTTATCTAACTCGGATAGAATATAGGGTTTTTCTTAGATTCAATAGGATATTATATACTTTTTATCCTATCGTTTATCTAGGTCGGATAGTTACAATATATATTGTTTTATGCTAATTACTACTGGATATTGTTTTTTGAAGTACTCAATATTATTTTATAATATATATTTTTGGTTTGACAGGTTTATTATTCACTATTTATAAATATATTGTCAAATTATTTATTCTATATAAAAATGAAATAAAATTATACAAATTTCGGACGGATTCTCACGAATTTAATATAATACAGATTAATGCAGGAATAACAAATTTCTGACGGATATCGACGGTAAATATCCATCGGACCTTATTTTGCCGGCGGAATTCCGCTGGAACCAAATGGTCGGTATTTAAATTTACCGGTGGAATTTCGCTGGAACGAAACGCTCGCTGTTTATTATTTCCGGCGGAAATCTCCTACCGAAATGGGCCGGAAATATTTTCCAGCGGATTTAAAATATGGTCGGTGTGCGGGAGCAGCGGCCTTTTTACCGGCGGATAATTTCCGCTGGTAAACCGTCGGTAAGTTGTATTTCCGACGGATCTTAGTATCTTACCAACGGATTTTTCCGCCGGTAATTCGCGATTTTTTTGTAGTGTTAATTTTTTTTATTGTTATTAAAATATTATAATAAATTACATATTTCTATAAATGAGGTTTATACATAATTATTAAAATTTAAAATAGATATTTTTTTAAATCCATAAATTCAATATAAGAAAATAAAGATAAAAAGGAAAATGAACTTACGCCATGCTAATAGAAGCGGTAATGGTGTATCCAATAGGAACTCCAACCATGGTTATATACTGAGATAACTCACAAAGCTTGTACTTGATTCCTCCTATAATGAGAGTAATCAAACCTCAATTAATCACATAAATTAATAACTAAAAACGTGTTATCCCTGAAATTGAGATGAGAATCATCTCCCTATCTCGTGAGGAAATGATATCGGACTTTATATGAATTAGTATCACTATAAGAAAAACATCCATTAATGATTAAAAAAAATTAATGATTCGACAAAAAACACTCATTATATGGTAACTTTAATTAGCGGAAATAAAAACCACTCATTATTAGTTATCAGAAATTTCACTTTACGCCATATATTAACATCACGGTCCTTATAGGTGGAATTTTTTTTGGGCGCCATATATTCCCCCCAAAACAAAATGTCAGAATCTAAAGTGAACCTAATTGAAGAAATAGAAAATACTCTACAATGCATCTGTTTTTCTACAAATAGAAACTCACTCTCTCTCTCTGTCCCTCTCTCTCTCATTAGCTCTAAGAAGGCTTCGCTCTACCCGCTCACCATCTTATCTCTTCAGCGATCTTGCGGGAGCTATGGTTTTCTCCTTCTCGTGGGAGCTAGGCCTTATGGCTTGGTTATTTTAAGGTTTGTTTTCTCTCTCTTAGATCTGTCTTCCCTCTCTCAGATATGTCTTCATTCTATCTCGGATCTGTTTTCTCTCTCTCAGATCTGTCTTTTTTCTCTCAGATCTGTCTCCATTCGATCTCAGATCTGTTTTCTCTCTCTCAGATTTGTCTTCTCTCTCTCAGATCTATCTTCATTCGATCTCGGATCTGGCTGCGGCTGGCTAGGATTAGAAATGACTTACCTTATTTGGAACTATTGGGGCCTCGACAACCCCGGGCAGTTCAGGTTCTAGGTGAGTTACTAAAGACTCACAGGCTGCAGGTGGTGCTTTTGATGGAAACTTTGGTGGATAGTGGGCGTATGGAGAGGTTAAGGCGACAGTTTGGTTTTGATGGTTGTTTTGTTGTTAGTGCTAGGGGACATATTAGGGTTTTGCTATGTTCTAGAGAGGTGCTTTGGGCTATGGTATCAAAAGCTATTCTGATCATCATATTGAGCTTGATGTCTGATAAGCCTAAAATATACCTAAAATAACATATATAATTACGTCAGTTTCATGTTTAAATTATGTTAATTATATTCTTTTAGAATGATTTTACGTTTGTATTTATTTCTATTGTGCAAGGTACTAAATTATTTGGAAAAATCCAAATAGGAGCTAAAACGGAGTCAAAACGAGAGAGAAATCAAGTTTGCGAGTAAAAGATGCATACGAGATTCAGAGGCCATGCCAGAGACTAAGGAAGCAACTCAAGAAGAGAGCAAAAGTCTCTGTCGCGATCGAGATTCCCAATATCTCGATCACGACACGCGTTTTCTTAGTAAAGAAACGCGAATTCGTGCACTCTTCCCTTCAATCCAAAGACGCGACCGAGATTATGATAATCTCTACAGAAACAACAACTTTGATAGACACATTTTACATATTTTTAATCCAAAACGACATGTATATTCATCCGGATAGAAACGACTCTTCATCAGCGGACACATCCCTTCAACACAACTCATCAACAACTATAAATAGAGGATGGATTTCAACATTCAAGAGAGTTAGAGATTTCTAGTTTCAATTTTGTAAACGCATACTTGTTATTCAAGTTGTTCAATTAGTTAGATACAAGACACATATATTATCGTTTAAGTCCGAGTATTGTTCTAAGTCAAGTCTGCACTTTGGTAGAGGCTGAGTAGGTTCTATTCCGAGGATTCAGCGAGAGGAACCATTATAGGAAGCGGTCAGGTTCTGACAAACCTACGAAGTTGAGGAAAGGATTGACAACCCCGAACTCAATTAGTTAAAATGCTATCCAAACTTCTTTTTCTCTGTTAACTTGTGACGTTTCATGACAAACTGATGAATTATCTTTTCAATGCAATTCATTTTTACTGTTGTTATTTTAAGTCTCATCTAGCGATATTCTTAAAGTAATTTATTTGGTGTTTTCATAAAAACCTTTTTACGCAAATCTTATTTCCATGAAAACTCTGTTGAACACTTAAGCAAATTTGGATTTATATTTGGTTATTTGTGAGAACTCGATTAATCGGATATAAAACACCAAATTTGATTAAGGTTTTCAGTCTTAGACCTATTGTCTGCAGTTCAAAGCCTAATAAGTTGAAATAATTGATAAATTATTAGACATTAATAATCAGATCAAAGTTATAAGTTGTTTTCTTGCTTTGTGTAAACAAGTCTTGAATTCTACTTTAACCTAAACGTAATTTCTATAAATTGTAATCTAAACTATTGAAAAAATTAGAATTAGAATCTATATCCATTTAAACCAATTAACGATTTTTCTATTAACCTCGAGAAAACGAATTTAATCAAAATAATAAGTTTTTTATTTATCAAAACGTTCCCTATGGGATAGATATCTTTTTATTACTACAAGCGAAAGCCGTGCACTTGTAGAAATCGCTCAATAAAATATGAATTAACCTAAGGTTGGGATTTGAACATGCAAAATGAAATTAGATAGCGAAAATTCAAACTGATTTGTTCATACCTGCCTAAATTATTGATTGTAATCTATGACTTTGTTCATAAGTTGTGAGATCGTGAATTTTTTCTGCCAAATAAAGTACTACTAATCGATGATTATGGATTTGTATTCCAAACTGAAATTTGAGATAGGGACTGCTGAGCCGTTGAGGGAATTGAGAGATTTAAGAAATCGCAGCTTCTGTACTTTGAGGGAGAAGAGGAATAATTTGCAGCTTAGCTTAGGGTATCAGTAAGGGAAGTTTGCAAGCATTAAGAAATCAATGAGAGAATACAGTTGAAGAGTTGGCCTAGAATGTGGCTTCTTGAAAGAGAAAGTTGATCAATTGGAGTCTTACAGAGATCAAACGATAAGGATTGAAGCAGTTGAGGAAATGATGGAAACAGAGAAGTTGTGAAGATTAGGACTCAGAAATATAATTTGCTTTCTATCAATACACGTCGAAAATCAAAGAAACAATAATTTTAAAAATTAAAAAAATCTATAAAAATTACACCTATGCTAAAACTCTATAATTATGACATATAAGCTAAAGCTCTGATATTCTGCCAAATGTGATTTTTGTTTCCACGTTTTATATATATATATAATAGATTTGAGGGAGAAGAGGAATAATTTGCAGCTTAGCTTAGGGTATCAGTAAGGGAAATTTGCAAGCATTAAGAAATCGACGAGAGAAGACAGTTGAAGAGTTGGCCTAGAATGTGGTTTCTTGAAAGAGAAAGTTGATCAATTGGAGTCTTGCAGAGATCAAGCGATAAGGATTGAAGTAGTTGAGGAAATCATGGAAACAGAGAAGTTGTGAAGATTAGGATTTAGAAATATAATTTGCTTTTTATCAATACACGTTGAGAATCAAAGAAACAATAATTTTAAAAATAAAAAAATCTATAAAAATTACACCTATGCTAAAACTCTATAATTATGACACATAAGCTAAAGCTCTGATATTGTGCCAAGTGTGATTTTTGTTTTCATGTTTTATATATATAATAGATAGATTTTAAAATAACCTATCAAAAAAATTCAGTAAAGGTTGGTTGAAGTGTATGAACATGGATAACCCTTAAACACACATAAAAGGGCGGCCCGGTGCATTACGCGTCCCTGCTAAGAGAGGGTACGGGGAGGGGTCCCACCAGAAGGGTTATAAAGGGCAATCCTTTCCCTGCCAAATTTTTTGGCAAGAGGCCGCTCATACGACTCGAATCTGTGACCTCTCAGTCACACGACAACAACGTTTACCGTTGCGCCAAGAAAATTTTCGGGTGCAACACGAGGACTTTCCAAGAGGTCACCAATCTTAGTATTACTCTCGCCCAAGCACGTTTGACTCCAGAGTTCTGATGGGATCCAGTGCATTAGTGCTGGTATGATCACATCCTTAAACACACATAACCAAATATATTAAAAAAAAATTGAGCCACCAAAATAAAGAACTCGATCTCAATGCAAATGTGGGGAGAGCATCAGCTGCAGAATTACCTTCCTTAAAAATGTGGATAACTTTGACGATATTTTGACACATGATATTTAAGCAACGAAGCCAATCGCAAAGAAGTTCTCATGGCACCCGCAAAGAGTGAGCCCTAAGCAGATTTACCACAACGAGAGTCACATTCCAGTCAAAGAGGGAACCGATTTGATTTAGATACTTTAATTACAGCAAAAGGAGCTTTCAATTCCCCAAACAGTGATGGGATTGCAAAAGCCCCCTTTGTGAAACCCCTTGAAGTTCGAAAGATACCACCAGCTCTCGCATGAGACGGAATCCCCACAGTAGCCCCGTCTGTATTAACTTTAATCTATGTCGGTAGAGGAAACACCCAATGAATCGAAATGGTATGAATATGAGGCTTAATGATTCCTTGAATGCAAAACCTCTCCAAAATAAATTTATCCCGAATGAATTCGCCATATAACCTTTGAGGAAAAAGCTGACTTGGGCGATGACAATTTTCGGACAAACTCCATTAAAATAACATTATTATGTAAACGCCACAAGATCTATATAGCATAGACGATGGCGTCATTCCATAAATTAAAAATTTGTGAATGAAGCAATATCATGGATGCTTTATTAATTAAATGTAGAATGGATGATGAGCAATCCACAGTAACACCAAATAAACAACCAATTGCCCTCCAAATCTTTTTCGCAAAAGATGCAACTAAGAAAAATATGATCAATGATTTAGATGTAAGGACATTTCAAAAGAAAATGAAATCCTAAACATTTATCTATATTTTTTTTTTGGAAAGTCTAATGTGAAATATAGAGTAACTTAAAACCATTGGGCATTGTTAGTGATATTTTCAAAATATGCATATTTCAATTTCATCATTAATTAAGGGTGTTGCTATTTACCGCATCTTTTTCTATTTACCGCCCCTTCCTTACCATATTTGCCCTCCTCATTTTTTTTGCCAAAAAATTTGAAAACTCTTCTCTCTCTCTCTCTCCCGAGCAAAACAAAAATTTGACGGAGAATGGATCCAAGAACTCCGGAATATGAAGACTTCTTCTCAGAAGAGGTAAAAATCGAGCCTAAAACTTTAAATATTCAAATTTTTTAAAAAAATTCAAAATTTTTGTAAGGGGCGGGTCTTGGACCCGCCATTACTCTTGAGCGGACGAGTGATTTTGCCTGGGCGGGCCTTTTGGCCCGCCACTTGTTTAGGGATGGCGGGTCAGGGGACCCGCCACCCCTAAATAACGGGTGGGCCAAAAGGCCCGCCCAGGCAAAATCCAAATGATTTTACGGCCCGCCACTAGTTTAAGGATGGCGGGTCCTTGACCCGCGATCCTTTGAAAAATGGCGGGCGAATTTTGCCTGGGCGGGCCAAAAGGCCTGCCATTTTTTAAGAAGTGGTGGGTCCCTGACCCGCCACTCTAACAGAACGGGCGGGCTAAAACGCCCGCCCGTTTTGTTGTAATGGCAGAACGGTGACCCGCCATTCCTTGCGAAATGGCAGGCTACCGACCCACCCAGGCAAAATATGGGCGGGTTAAATTTAAAAAAATTAAAAAATTACTCGACTTACTGGGGGAAAGATCACGCCTTTTCCTTTGCGTCCACGACCCGCCATGAATTGTTCGGGTTTAAGGTTCAAATGAGGAGAGAAAGTGGTGTGTGAGGGGTTTGAAAAGTGGTGTGTGGGGGGAGGGGGTTTGAAACTTTTTTTTTTCAAAATAAAGGGAAAGAGCTAATAAGTTTTTTTAGGGGCGATAAGTAGAAAAAGAGGGCGGTAAATAGCAACCCACTTAATTAATGAGCACCTATTTTTTCAACCTAAAAGATTTTTTTTTCATATTTTCTTAATGAAAATAAATAATAAATCATTTTGAATGTATAAAGTAGAATCTGTATTAACTAATGATGTAACAACTTGTCGTATGTTTCTCTATACACTATAAAAAGAAATTCATATTTTCTCAATGGAAATAAATAATAAATCATTTTGAATGTATAAATCACAATCTATATAAATTAATGAGGTAACAAAATGTCATATGTTTCTCTATACGCTTAACTTATTTTTTTTAACTCGACTATTGCTCTTTGTAAAAAAAAAAAAAAATTCTTTTCATTATTATTACTTTTTTTATATAATTATGGATAGACTTTTTTTTTAGCAGGAGAACATCACTACTAAATATGAAGGCATAAAATATTATTTGACCCATCAACTATCCAAAATTTATATATATGGCTTATGACCTATTATTTTCTCATCTATCCAATCAAATAAAATTTCACCTTTATTTGATGGTGAGTTAACCGATTTGAATTATATTATCTACGTTGCATTAATCACCAATCAGGAAATAAAAACATGGCAAATAACTTAAAAATAATTGCCACATGGATTAACTAATGTGGAAATAGAAATTAATGGAAAAAAATAAAATTTCTTCTCCCTAGCGCCTTCCCTTCTCAAAATCGATTCCATCTCTAGGATTCTTTCACCTAAAATCGATTCCTACACATCTGTTCTGTAATTCACGAAGTCGGTCCCTCCATTCTCAAATAAGTATCATTTTAGAATTTTCACACAAATTAAGAAACATAATTAATATGCACTTAAATTAATAAATTTACATGGATTAACTAAATAAAAATTCTCTCTCCTATTATGATTGGAGAAGAAACATTGAAAGCTTAAAAAACACATAAATCAAGATAAAATTTAAATATTTAGACCAAAAAATTATACTAAATTTTATTGAAAAACGGAAACGATACTTAAAAAGGAACAAAAACAATTATCTAAAACGACACTTATTTGAGAATGTAAGGAGTAGTAAATACTAACTTGACTAATAGTTAATTCTCATTGAAAGTCCCAACACCAGTAATCATAGGACTAAGATTCTTCTCGGTGTCAATGGATAAAGATTCTTCCCACATCAAGCATCAAAAGGAAAAAGAAAATAACAATTAACAGCAATCCACATACTACTAACCTATGAAGCACAGACTCTTCCCCGGGGTCGCCGGGGATTCGGCGGGACACGGATGGGACTTGGCAGTGACACGACGGAGACTCGACTAATGGTGAAAATATGTAAAAGTTTAGGGGTTTTCTTTAAATCTTATAAAACCTTTTCAATTACAAAATTTGACAAAAAAAAACCTAACCATCTAATTCCCACCTGTGTATCACGATTATAAACGCTTAGGGCTTCTTTCTCTTACTTCTTCGATTTGTTTTGCGATTTACAATTCTTAGCGATTCTACTGTGATTTCATCTCCTGCGATTTTATCTTCTTTCTTGTCGTTGTCTTGTCTGATTTCATCCGCACCAAAATCCTTGCGATTTCATCATTGCTATTAGTGAATGACTTATTTATGATTTAGCAAGTTTTTTATATATTTTATTATATCTAGTATATATACAATTAATTATATAAAATTTGTCATGTCCCGTTGCACCCGTGTCCGCACCCGAGTCGGTGCTTCATAGCTACTAACTAATATGTCGGTTCCATTTTTTATTTTGATAGAAGATGCACAACGGATTCTTAATAATGTAACAAATATGGACAAATTAATACTGATAAACAAATAGAAAATAGAAAGGTTGAAACTAATTAAAACAAAATGGCACTAATGCGTATGTATACCAAAAAATACACAAATTTACAAAATGAGAAAGGTTGTTTATTTTATGCTTATGGCTTGAGCCAAATCATAATATATTAAATTATATGGCAGAGCTGAGAAGCTGCAGTAAATTAAATGCAATGAGCCACTGCAGTAATTTCATCTCTTGGTTGCTACTGCATGTGGTGTTCCACTTCCAGCGTATTTATTTGCAGCACACTCGGACAACTATAACAACTGATTTAAATTTAAATTGCAGCACAGTCAGCTAACTATATCCTATCTTGCACGGACACGAAAATGGACATAGGAAATGTATTTCTAACACATGTATTTATCTTTAGTGCATTCCAAAGTAGCAGATTTAACATATCAATTCACACAAATCAGATTGATTCTGATTTTTGGCTATTTAAATAAATCAAAATTAGAAAATACATTGTAAGGATTCTGTTCCACCCAGAGCAAAGCAGCAGTACCCGAGATTAAGCTGATGCCTGTTTGTGTAATTTGTGAAACAATTCCGCATTGATGATGATTCTTCTCACTTCATCTTTTGAGTAGAATGTCAGGATTTTGTTCCATAGCAGAGCAGAGATTAAGCAGCTGTTGTCTGTTTGTGGAACAATCCCGCATTAATGATGATGATGATTATTCTCACTACATCTATATTTTGAATAGATCTTCAAATTCTAAACAATTGAATTTAAGACAGCTACCTAAAAATCAATGGCAGGCACCCTGTAACAAGGAAGGATAACATCAGTATACGACAATTACAAATCCCTTCAATAACAATTAAAGTTGGACTGAGTGGCAAGATTATCTTTGGAGAGGAGAATTGAAAACATATTGAATTTTAACACTAGGGAACTTTTCCTTCTCTTCTATAAACCCAACAATTTCAGGATAAAATACTAATTTCCGCATACAAACCTCTAGAGTAGCACCAGAATAAGTAATCTGCAGTTGCACAAATTTAGGTTCCTCTTTACACAGCCAAGAAGAATAAATCCATATTTTAAAGCTTCATACGAAAAATCCCATACTTTAATTAGCATTAGCACTACTAAAGGTTGATAGATACCTTGCTCATGGAGTCATCGGAGTCCTCGGTGCAGCACTTCAAACAGTCAGACAGCAACTCTGCAACCAAAACTTTAACCTTTAGAGTACTTGTATCCACAAAGCAAAAGTTATGTTTAGTGAATAAGCTAAATAATATGACAACTATGTCTATTAAAGAGATGAATCCGGGATATAATCCAATCTTTCAAGAACTTGGTTGCAGCCTCTAACATGTGATATCTTCAACAGATGCACATTTCTCCCAAAAACTAGATCAGGTATTCTAGATAAAATTCTCTTGCTTGCATCATGTAATATGCCAGCTCAATTTTATGCCATTATAAGATATAACTCAACAAATCAATTTTCAAAAAACAATCAATTTTCAAAAGGAACAAAAGGAAGCCTTCTTGCTCTGAGCATAGCCATTTTCATATCAACATAGCTACAAATCTACTGATTCAAGCAACTTTGAAGTTACTAGGTTTTTTTTAATTTGGAAAGTAGAAAAAGACATTGACATCAGTCATAGCCGAAAAATAAATAGGAAAAATAAGGCCATTTTCTGGGGATTTGTGCTTCATAAAATGAATTTTATAGAAGAGTAGAATGTAGTTTACAATGAGATATTCTGTTAAAAAGACATAATCAAGTACAAGGTCACTGAATTCTTGTTATCGTGTTTTATTTGCTTAATATCTTCAAAAATGTGTCAAGCATGAAAGTTGCAAGAAAATTGGCATTCATAACCAATTCATGAAGGCTATAGAAAGTTGTTAAAAAGAGACAATGGTAACTAACATCCTTAACCTTAAGTTGACAGGATACAAATACATGTAATGCATATAAGAATATACATGTGTATGCATTTACACACAAATTAAGGAGTTATGATGCGTATTGTTACTGAGCATTTACAAGCTTCAATGTTTTTCAAACCTAAGAGAAATCATTTTAGCAGCTCTGGGTTAAGATGGTATCTATCAAAATTTGTGTACTATTGAAGGAGTTTACGGTGAAGAACAGAAAATCCTTTTCTTGAGAAACTCGTTGTAGCCATCAATTCAATTCAACATCTAGCATGAGAAGAATTAAATGCATGCTAAAGTTACAATTGTTTGCATGTTCTAATATTTAAGATGTCTACAAGCATAAGACTTACTGATTCCAATAAGGCATTCATTATAAAACCCTTCACCAAAAATAGAAAAGAGGGCAGTTCTGGGAAATGTATTAGTTAAAAAGGAAACCTTTGGGGTGGACAAACCGTTGTGCTTGATTTCATTGCATTTGTTAACACAAATCAAACACCGGCATTCATCCACGAGTAAAGGGTAAGAATTTTCAACTTCTTTTGCATCCGATTGCTGATTATTATTTCATCATTCAAACTCACAACAATGAGAGAGAGACAAAAAAAAATCTAAGTACACAAGGGTAAGAATAGAACAAGAATCCTTCACTGGGACTCATCACCATCACAATCACCAAAGAAGAAAACATGCCAATTGATTAATCAGTTATGTAGCACAGACACAGGGAAATGTTATTTCTAAAAAAATAGCCTTCAAACTGAAACGGATAGGACACTGACATGAAGGCATCTGATAATAAGATTACATTGAAACGGATACGACATGGACATGTTATACTTTTTAGATCGGATAATAAGGTATCAGATAAGATTACATTGTATAGCTATAGCAAAGAAACCACTATATTTAGAGACTTCTATCAAGAACTTCTATAGAAGATAATTTACATGCATTGCTAACATGAAACAAGTCATCTAAAGAAACAAAATTAAAGCTTCTATATAGCAAACACACAAGGAACTAGAAACTGTCAGTGTGATAGCTCTCTAAATGGATAATAATCATAACATAGTAGTTCGAAGTATTTCAGGGAAAGCAATTGCATCACACTGCTCTGCAAGTTAGAATCTTGCTCGGTATCTTACCTTAGACATGGAAGTAAAATCTCTCCGAAGCAGAAGCCTCTTGCATAGCCTCTACTGCTGCTGCTGCCTGTGCAGCATCTCTGTGCCTCAGAACTTCCTATAATGAAAATATGTGAAAGAAATGAGAAAATGGAAACAAGGTGTAGGATTTTAACAAATCTTTTGGCAGCACAGAAAAACCAAACGAATAAAGATGAAACAAAACATGGAAGTCAATCTAAGTTTGCTCCGGATGACCCAAGCAGTTAAAGTTACCTTTTTCATAGTCTTCATAGTTTCAACACGTAACGCAACCCCCCCCCCCCACCCCACCCAACCCCCCACACCCTAATCTAAGAGAGCCGTTGAAAGGAAAGGATGATACTGGAGCGGGAATTGAACCGACTGATCTGGTCTCGTTCTAAAGTAGCCACCGTTGACCGACTGATCTGATCTCCTTCTGAAGTAGCCAACCGTTGTCCGACTTATCTGATCTCCTTCTGAAGTAGCCACTGTTGACCGACTGATCTTCTTTGTCTCCATCGATGATACTGGAGCGGGAACTGACAAGGTTAGAGTTTATTGGTGAAGAAAGGTTTCGGATCTTTGAGGAATTTAGGGATTGTTGCGTTAAAGAGAAAGAAAGGGTTAGGGATGGTTCCTTAAAGAGAAAGAGAGGAACACAGAAAAGGTTAGGGATTTCGGCTCAAAGAGAAAGAAAAGGTTAGGGATGGTTGCCTCAAAGACAAAGAGAGGAACACAAAAAAAAAGTTATGGGGTAGGGATTGAGTACCATGTGAACGAGACCAAATCCTCCATGACCAAGTCGGTTCAATTCCGGGAAGCGCTATGAGATCAAAGAAGAGATCGAAAGCTCCAGTTACAGGATTGTTAGGGTGCCGATGTGGAAGGCTCCAGTTGCAGGTTTGTCTAGGGTGCCGCTATGGAAGGCTCCGGTTGCAGGTTTGTCGAAAGCCGCTGTGGAAGGCTCCGGTTGCAGGATTGTCGAAAGCCGCTGTGGAAGGCTCCGGTTGTAGGATTGTCGAAAGCCGCTGAGGAAGGCTCCGGTTGCAGGTTAGTTGTGCTTTCGTGGAAGGCTCCATCAATAACTGTGCAACATTCACACGACAAGAAATGGCTATGCCAAAATAACTCACTCAAACTATCGGGTACAGTGGCATAGAAAAGGTTTCTATGTGTATACTTACTACATACATATTTCATACTCGTGGTATTTATCATCAACCTAGCATTTATCATTTAGATTTTCAGTCATCCCAAAACTATTTTTGCGGAAAAAGAATACAAACCAATCATGAAAATTGTCTGTATATATTCAGTAAAGCAGATAGAATTTCAAGGTTAGTTTTATATATAAAGCACCTGACACATCCAACACCGGAGACGAAAATTTTGTATCTTAGAAAATAAACCAAAGAACAACCCACAAATATCTAGTTACATACTTCACAAAATTTTACACCTTCATGAATTAAGCATTGTTATTCACAATAGCAGAGAAACACATCTTTTGAATTAATTCCGATGTTCAAATCTAAACATAGAGGTTTTATTTTATACCCCTTGTAGTTCACTATAGCAATATTATGGATGGACTGCTACTTAGTATTTAGAAAAACATTGGCTCACCATTTCAATCTACAGAAATAAATCGATAATTCATAAATGCTTACAAGTAATTCTTCAATTTCAGAATCCATTAGTCACTAATCCAGATATAGGGTGCAGCTAATTCTTCAATTTTTGAATTCCAAACACAAATGACATAATCAATGGACCATGTATTCTAAAAAAAAATGCTTATGCAATAAGTATTAATCCATTAGAGTGAATCCTGTTTGATCATTATATTCAAATGTGTCATATTCCTACCTAAAACTCGCATAGGACAATTTCGTAAAGCTACAGACTTCCTTACTAAAGGGCAGGTCTAAACACCATATTCATTAAAAGAGGAGATCATGGATAATAAATAAAACAAATAC
The DNA here is from genome assembly GCF_963576675.1 of Euphorbia lathyris. NCBI lineage: Eukaryota > Viridiplantae > Streptophyta > Magnoliopsida > Malpighiales > Euphorbiaceae > Euphorbia > Euphorbia lathyris. Next base: position 20,352,353 of record NC_088913.1, read on the forward strand.
AGAATCTAAATATCAGAATATCCAGACCTATTATGAAAAAATAAAAACCTAGATCTCAAGAACTATCAAACTTGCCAAACTTAGTACTTAAACTTAGAAACCAAAATTGGAAAAACAAAATTCATTATCCAGATTTTAGCACATGCGTACGTTTTATTCTTTATGCCTAGAAAAGAGAGAAAAGAGTAAACTAGACCTTTAATGGGAGCCGCCGCAGCCGCCTTTCTGGCTGAGGAAAGAACGCATGAGAGAAGAGGAGAGTTGAGGTCGTAAATCATGGTGTTGAGTAGTTGCAGATGAACCCTAGGTTTCCTCATGTGCCGCTGCTTATGCTGTCGTAAATCATGGTGTTGAGTAGTTGCAGATAAAGCCTAGGTTCATAGCAGTATAGAAGATAAGAAGAACTCTCAAAGAAAAAATCAATTGGGAACAGATTTGAAGATGCTATACCCATTGCAGAACGAACAATCATGTCCAAAGAAACATGCATTGCTGACTAGAAAACCTTAGTTCATTCATACTAGACATCCAAAAATCCTAGCATTTTTCTAAAATTCTAAAACACCGTCCATCATTCTACCAATTATTTGTATCCAAAGCTGTTCAAAATCAAGACAATAAACATGCAGCAGAAATGGCTTAGGATAAATCTTTATTAACCCAAAAGAAACAACCTCGAGCATGGAATAGTTATAAACGAATGGAGAGGCTCAAATCATGATTATAAATGTGAATAATACAGACTAACAAAAAAGATACATCTACCATAATCTCAAGGGACAATTATATAATACATAACAACCAGAATTCCGAGAATACCGATAATAAAACACATAATCTAAATATCAGAATATCCAGACTAATTATGAAAAATAAAAACCTAGATATCAAGAACCATCAAACTTGACAAATTAGGAAAAAGAAAAATCATTATCGTACTTTTTTTCTTTATGCCTAGAAAAGAGAGAGGAGTAAAATAGACCTTTAATCGAGGAAAGAACGGAAGAGAGGAGAATACGGATAATAAAACACAAAATCAAAATATCAGAATATCCAGACTGATTATGAAAAATAAAAACCTAGATGTCAAGAACCATCAAACTTGCCAAATTAGGAAAAAGAAAAATCATTATCGTACGTTTTTTTCTTTATGCCTAGAAAAGAGTAAAATAGACCTTTAAACGGAGCCGCCCTGCCTGAGGAAAGAACGGAAGGGAGGAGAGTTGAGTAGTTGCAGATAAACCCTAGGGTTTCCTCTTGGTGTTGACTGTCCTTTCTGGCTGAGGAAAGAACGGAGGAGAGGAGAGGAGAGTGGCGTCGTAAATCATAGTGTTGTTGGAGATGAACCCCATCAGAAAGAACAATAAAATCAAGGAGGTCGGTGCTTATTTAATAACCAAGGCTTTCATTAGGGAGGTCGGTGCTCTTTTGAGGGGCTCATCTTTGGGCCTTGGGAAACAAATAAGAGCATTGAAATACAAGTTTTAACAACTTTGTAATTTTTATTTCGTGTATATTTAATCCAAACTGTTTTTTAGTCGTTAACGTTTAAAATGGTGCAATTTTCCTCTTAAAGTTGGTAGTCAAGAACAATTTTACTTTTAGCGGTGAAAACTTAGGTCAATTGGAGAAATTATTTTAATCTCAGCTGTTTTTTACCCATGACATTTAAAATGATGCAATTTTACTCATAAAGTCTAAAATAGTGCAATTTTACCCTTAAATTTGGCAGTCAAGAGCAACTTTAACTCTAACAGTGACAAATTACGTCAATTAGAGAAATTATTCATCAAATTATCTTCTCGATCATAAATTTTGTCACCTACACTTCATATGTGCGTCAAATTTACTACTCGTTAGTAACAGATCACAAACATATGATTAAACGTGAATTTAAAAAAATAAATTATAAAATAGTTATGATGGGTAACGGGTGTCGGGTACTTAGGGGTATTCCCATACCCGTCTCATTACCATAACAGGTAATGGTTGTGATCTCATACCCGTCCCGTACCTTTTTATACAGGGCATGGGTAGTATCATTAGGGTCGGATAATGTCTGATACCCGTGGGTACAGTACCCGTTTTCATCCCTACTAACGTTTACTGTCAGGAGTAGTTTCACTCCTAACGTCTAAAATTATACTAATTTACCTCTAACACTGGCAGCCAACAGAGATATCAATAGAAAGAATTCAACGAACTGAATTTAGATACCCCTAAAAGAATTTCAAACCACATGAACCTATTAAAACGCATCAATTTTACATTCAATATTACTGCAGAAATGAGTTGCATAAAATAAAAACAAAGCCGTTTCAAAAATTTAAGGAGATAAAGAGGAGTAATGTATACTTTGGATTGTTGTTTTTATCCTTTCGCCATGGATTAATGCAGAAAATAAGGTGTGAGCGGGAGGAAACTCGCGTTTTATAAAACTATCCAAGAGCAATCTTCGTTGGCGATTATAGGTGAGCTGGCGCTGATGATCTGTTACTAATTAGTGATAAAATGACACATATGTGAAATATAAATCACAAAATTCATTACTAAGAAAACAGTTTGATGAATAGTTTCTCAAATTGACCTAACTTGTTACCGTTAGGAGTAAAATTGCCCTTGACTGCTAACATTATGAGTAAAATTGAATAGGGCATACGATTCAAGATGCCAACTATTAAACAACTTATTAGAAACACAAGACAGCCAATTAGAAATGTTACCAAATCCCCCGCTCTTGGAGGATGTCCTCAGCGCCGAGGAACATGTAAAACTAAATATTAGAAATATTATTTATTTATTATTGCGTTTATTATTTTTATTATTTAGTTTATTAATTATTATATTCTAATCATATTATATATTTTTTTTTTATTAATTTCTAATAATATTCTAAATATTACTATATATATTATACTAGAAATACTTAATATTACGATAACTATATTTAGTTTTACTTAATATTAAGTAAAACTATTTATGCTTCTTCGGTGAATGTTTTGAATGTTTTGGTAGATATTCTTTCTTCGAACTGAGGTTTATTTTTTTTAGGTACGTAACTCAACGAGAAATTACCTTACTTGTCCTCTTTCTAATGAGTCAAGATAACTTTTACGTTCAAGATAATATGACTTCTGACCATAAACATTAACCATAATTTTGGACCATATCTTTTTTATATGATGCTTGTAAGTATAATTTGTTTTTATTCAATTTTATTATGATAATCACAACCATGGTAAATTCGAGATCATATTCACCTTATAGTTGCACCATATTCGCCTTTCAATAAATAAATACAAGTTTCAACAACTTTGTAAAACTAATTTTTATTTTATGAGATCTCTAAAAATTATACATTTCCTCTATTTTAATTCCAACTGCGTTTTACTCATAACGTTTAAAATGATGCGATTTTACCCTTAAAGTTCACAGTCTGAGCACTTTTACCCCCTAACGGTAACAAGTTAGGTCAATTGGAGAAATTATTCATCAATTTGACTTCTTGATCATGAATCTTGTCATTTACATTTCACATGTGCGTCAAATTTATTACTCGTTAGTAACAGATCACAAAATATGATTAAACGTGAATTTTTTAAAAAAAAATTATACTGTATTTTGTACAAGTTCGACTAAAAAAATTAAATATTTCACCAAATTTTAAAATATTAGTCTCCGATTCTATTATTAAATCACAAAAATATGAAATTTTTTTTAGAATCAACTTACGTGCATTGGTACAGAATAAGAAACAAAAATATCTATTTTTTTTATAATAATGTCTAAAGTTGACAAAACTTATCAACATTATAGAAAATTGCTCTTTGCTGCCAATATTCGGGGCAAAATTACATCATTTTAGATGTATTAAGCCTAGGCCTATTTATTATTTTATGATCACGTTATAAGAATAATTTTATTTTTTTTATAGGGATAAAGTGCAAAAATATCCCTAATAGAGGTGTAAACGAGCCCAACCATCGGTGGTCGGCTCAATAAAAGCTCGGCTCGACTCGGCTTGATTTGTAAAAGAGTCGTTCATGAGCACGATCTATTGGCCCGATTCATAAACGAGCCGAGCTTGAGTAGGCCAAAGCTCGCGAGCAGGCTCGATTAGAACATTTATGAACAAATTTTAGTTTTGTAGAAAACTATATAGTTTTGTGTTAGTTCACAAATATCTAAACTCAATATTATTTCATTTGCTATTAGATGGATTCGTTCACAAACATAATAAACGAGTAATAGACAAACTATTTGTAAACATCTTGTTTATTTATTCACGAACTTTGCTTGTGAGCTTGTTTATGTACACAATTAAATAGCTATTTGCGAGAAAACTTCACAAATATAATTAACGATTTACTCACAAACAATTCATGGTTAGATAATTTTCTTAATGAACCAAGTTCAATAAGGATTTTGGACGCGAAACCTTCGAGCTCGTTTATTTTATAATGAGCTGAGCCGAGCTTGAGCAAGACAACTCGGCTCGGGCTCGAGCTTGTTAATTTTATAGCGAGCTAAGCTTGAGCAGGCCAAAGCTCGGCTCGACTCGATTACAGCCCTAACCCCTAGCGCTTACTGTTAGGAGCAATTTCTCTCCTAACGTCTAAAATTGTACTAATTTACCTCAAACTTCGGCAGTCAAGAGCAATTTTATCCCTAAATTTGGGAAGCTAAGCAAATTTTAGACATCACTAAAACACATATATTTTGTTTTTTATTCTGCACCAATTGCATTAAAAAAACCATATTTTTAATAATAGAATTAGAGATTAATATTTTCAAATGCAGCAATTTATTTGATTTTTTTTGTCCAACTCGTACGAAATCATATATATATATTCATGTCTAATTACATGTTTCTGATTTGTTATTAATTAGTGATAAAATCACACATATGTGAAGTGTTGATCACAATATTCTTGACTGCCTTCACCTAAAATCAGAATCGACTCTTAACCTAAAATCAGAATCGATTCAAAAACTATATATTACTCTAAAAGTTATAACAAGAATTACATTAGGAAATTAACGGTCTAAAATCAAACATACTATGTCCAAGTTCTCAAATTTGAGGTAGAAAATTAATTAAGAAACAGAATTGAAAGGTTTGAAACTTTTAAGGTCCATAACAATGGCTCTAATGCAAGAGATAAGAGAGACAAGCAAGCAAGCTAAACTCAGAATCCTCAACCATAACCAAGTGAAGCTAAAACGACCAATTTTAGCCTGAGATATAAACATCTCTAATGGGAAATAGATTGTCAATGGCCAAAACGACACCGCGCCGAGCAGACCCAAAACACTGCTGAAGAATGGGAACATCATTGCAGTCACAGTTGTTATAATCACATACCCATTTCTCCATATTAACTTGAAGAAATTCATATGGAAAAATCCTATAAAATGTCCCTTTGTTATGAATTTGTTGTATGGCCATTTTTTGCTGCACTTGTCTTCTACTAGTTTGAATATTGGTTGGAAAAATACCTACACATAGTTCAAGCTTGAGCTCGTTTATGATATTGGTGAATCTTGCATTCATTTTAGAGATTCTTTCACCGTCATTCATCTCAAACAGCTCACACAGCCTCATGTGTTAGTTCACCTTGGATTCTTTCACCTTGCTGGTTCATTCGTAGGTGACTTCGAGCTTCTTCCAGATTTCTTGTGCTGACTCACAACCTGAAATCTTATTGTACTCTGCAGCATCTAGCGCACAGTAAAGCACATTGATAGTTGAGGCGTGGTTTGCAATTTCTTGAGGTCATCCTCAGTCCACTTAGCCTCATCTTTGATAACCTTTATGTTATCAACAGTTTCATAGGGAACAAACGAGCCTTGAACTATTGCTAGCCATGCACTCCTGTTTGTTGCGTGAATGAAATTTTTCATCCTGTTCTTCCAAAAGGTATAGTTTGACCCGAAGAACAGTAGAGGTCTAGTGATTGACAAACCCTCAGGTAAAATCTGAGTTGTCTCATTTCCTGGGAGGAAACGAGTGCTATTTGCAGCCATAGTAGGGATCAGCTCAAGATAGTGTTATCTTATGCGTTGAGCTATTGGAGCTCTGATACCACTTGTTGGTCCCTTGGAATGTGAGAATTAGTTCCTAAAGGGGGGATAAGGAACTATTTAAAAAAATTCTCCTTTAAAGGATGACTTAGTTCTTATATCACTTAAGATTTTTCTTTTAATACTTAACACCTTGATATTGAGTGAGGTCAGATGCAACTTTAGTTAATCAAAGACTAAGGCTGCTTCTACCCTTGAGTCAGGAGATAGCACTAAGAAGTCTATTCCTGAGCTCAGCACCAATAATCACAACTCAGCGTTAATACAGTTAATCGTTTTACTAGGCACAATGCAAAGCAAGCATATAAGGAGTTAATGGTTAGAGAATGTTACTCAGAAGTTTTATCCTGGTTTAGCCTCATGTCTACATCCAGTCCTCGGATTCCTTCTGAGCTTTAATCCACTACTGAGCTCTTTTGGGTAGAGCATAAACCCCTTACAATAGAGTTACAGAGTATCTTCCTCTATAAACCTATACTCAATACCAAGAGTAGTTACAGAGTACCTTCCTCTATATTTACCTACACTCATCACTAGCTAACTCTGAGTGCTAACTACCAAGCAACTCAAAGTCTCCTCACAATTTAAGAATTGATAATTTTGTTCTATTAACAAAGAACACTAGTAAGATCTAGTTTAAACATTTACACAAAGAATGAAATTGGTGTAAGATTTGTTTTGCTTTTTGCACAGAAACTTCAAGTAGGAATTTGCTCAGCGTTTCGACTTGGTGAAGATCTGCATCGAATGAAGCAAATGAAAGGCATATTTATAGTGACACTTGAGCCTTTAATGATTTCGAATTTCAAAATAACCGTTGGAGGGAAGCGGCTCTATTGTCCCTTTCACTCCTCAGTGCTCAGTGTCTTCGGCCAATAAGAACGTTCCCTTTTCTATGTTGATCAGTGCTCAGATGTTTTTGGTCAGTAAGCGTCAGGTTGTCTCTCCATTTATGGCAAAGTCTTCTCGACAGCTTTCTGTTGCGTCTGAACTTTTCCTTAATTGGATTAGCTTTGTCTCCAAGTTGTTTGAGTCAACTTCCGCGTTGTCTGTTGAACTCAGCAGCTTCGTTGCAAAGGAGATATCCAGTCTTCTGGATCCTTCTTCTTGCTGGGCTAAGTTGTTTCAATGGGCCTTGATCCATTTTGACTTGGTCTTGAGCCTTGACTTTGCTTAATGGGCTTTGGGCCTTGGTCTTAATGTCTTTCAATACTTGTGAATTAAATACTCAAGGGAAAATTACACAGAAATTCATATTTAAAAAACTATTTACAACTATGTCAAGTCATAATTTTGGATTATGTCAAACTAGTAAAATCAGTACTTTTAATATATTTTAAGGATTATAATTTATAAATTAGAAGTCTATAATATATTTTCTAGGGTTCATGATTTATGAATTGGAGTATAGATTTTTTAAATTATAGTTTAAAATTATAATATATAGAGAATAATGACATATTAAGAATTAAGTTTGGTGATATGACTTAATTGTAATTTTGTACTTAATTATGATATTCATGTATTTGACCCAATACTCAACACTTGAATAAACACATTAGTGACACACAAATCAAAGCATTTAAATTTAATGTGTTGGAATATTTTATCATAGGGATTTAATAATTTTGTCAAATCAAAATCACTGTGGAAATGTGTTTCAACATATATATCCTTAAAAAAAATAAAAAAGATATACATAATATTAATTGAGTTTTATTTAGTCATTTCATTAGGGATGCAAACTGGCGGGACGGAGAATGCATTTCCCATCTCTATACCCGCGTGTTAGACAAGGACATATTTGTCCCCCATCCACGTCCCCACGGGGAATCACCATTTATATGAATGGTTTTTAAAAATCAATGTATACTAAAATTAAAACTTTTAAGAAATACCAAACATAAATAATCATTCTAAATTTTTTAAAATCATAAAAAACTAAAAATCGAAACAATTCACTTAATTAAAATGTACTTATCATCCAACAAAAATACAATTAAAAAACTACTAAACATATTAAAAATTATTCATCCATTGCTTCTTTCTCCAATTCTCCTTTCTTTAACACTCCTAAGAACTCATTTCTTCAAGATTTGCCTCCATTTGGTGGCTAGCCTTGAAAAATGTATAAATAAAAGTTAGGAACTAGTAAATATAAAATAATAGAATGAGAATTAAATAAAATTAATTACTATTTCATCTCCATCTTCATCATTTGCAAATTGACAATAATACACTCACATGATTACCTAAAAACAATAATAATTAATAATTATAATGAGAAATTTATCTTGAAAATATTATAATTCAAATTAATCATAATTGCAAGAAAAAATAAAAAGATGTAGATTATTTTAAATGTCGTTCATGTGGCTCCATAACCAATTTTGGGTGCCATCAATGCCTGTAACGTTAACTTAGCCTACATTTAGCTGAGAATAAAATGTTTGTAAAAACAAAACAAAAAACACTACTTGAAAAAAGAAAATACCTGATCTAATCGATAATTCCCAGTTCAATAAAAAAAACAAAGGAAGTTGTTGGTCCCGTGTAACGTAATAGGATTAGTTCCAAATGGGGAGTTAGGAACTAATATAACTTTTTCGCTTAATAATGCTGACTTAATTAGATGTTTGATAGTTTAACTCAGTTTTAGGTCAGCAAGGCTGAGTGTGATGCGAGACAGCTTTAATCAGATGCTGACTAGAGCTGTTTCAGTTGTGAGTTGGGAAATAACACTTAAGTCAGTTTCCAACTCAGCACTCAGATTACTCAGCTTCAGCTTTTACAGATTATTTACTGAGTAGTTTAAAGCAAGCAACACATACATATATATCAAGAGAAAGGGTTAGAGATTACTCAGCAGACTTATCCTGGTTCGGCCTCACCGTCTACGTCCAGTCCCCGGAATCCTTCCAAGCTTTTTCAATCCTCTACTGAGCTCTTTAAAGGTAGAGCACAAACCTTTTACAATAGCAACTGAGTATGCAAGAGTACCATCCTCTATTCGTCTACTCAATCCTATCTACCACTGAATACTATAACCGAGTATTCAGATTTTCTCTACCACTGAGTACTATAACCGAGTACTCAGCTTCACTCTTCTAACCTTTTACAGATGATACAAGAAATTGTTCTCACTTAAACGAAGAACACTTTAGATAAATAAAATTCACTCTAGACTTTTACACAATGATTGGAGTTTGGTGTAAGAGCTTGCTTTTTCTTTTCAGACAGCTTCTATTTTGGATTATCACTTAGTGAAGATTTTGCTTGTCTGTATGTATATCTCTTATTTGACCCAAGTGATTCTTTGGCCTATTTATAGAAATCTTGTGGCTTCAATGATTTGAAATCCGACATAGCCATTGTTGAGAAAACGGTCTTCTTCGTCATCACGTGGTTAGCTTCCAGAACCGCAGGCCAATCATGTCTTCTGATTTGCACAGGAGCCAGGCTTTCCAGATTCGTCTTCTTGCGCCAGGTTCGTCTTCTAGCGCCAGATTTGTCTTCTTGCTAAAAGTCAGATGGTCCATGCGTCTTGAAAAGGTCCTTAAAACGGATTTCCAAGACTTCTAGTTTGTGTCAGACCTTGTCTGCCAAGTTGACGGATCATTGACGATGACTTGATTATTACTCAGCTAGACTTAGCGGCGACTTGTTTATTACTCAGCTTGACTTAGCGGCTTCGCCTTCAAGCTTTTCTGAAGAAGACATTTCTTTTGCTACGCTGAGTTGTATTTCACTCAGCTTCTGCTGTGTGACTTGCTTATGCTGACTTTGTTCTATCTTTCTTTTACAGACTCTCAGTTCATGTTCTCGTTAGTTAACTTACTCAACATTGAACAAACACATTAGTACAATTAAATCAACGCACTTAAATTTAATTATTTAATCATGGGATTAACTTAAATAATTTTGTCAAATCAAAATCATGTGGAAAGATGTTTCAACAAACTCCCCCATTTTGATGTTGGCAAAAGTATTTAGTGAGGAACTCAGTGTTGAGCTCACCATGATAGTTGACCTTTTTTATTCTTCTGAAATTACTCTCCCGTAAGGGTTGCATCTATTGACTTAGTTCAACTCTAGACCTTCTAAGATCTAATTGAGTGAAACTAAGACTTGAATCCACTGACTTAGTTCAATTCTAAACCTTCTAAGATTTAATCGAAAGGAAACTAAGGTCAGTCTTCATGAGTAGGTCAATACTTGGAACATTTAGTCATTACTCAGTTTTGATACTTAGTTAAGTTCAGATATTAGAGTTGAGGTATACTGAGTGTTTTGTACTTGTTTAATTTCTATGTTCACAAGTTTTAATTTGTTTGTTGTTCAATGAGTAGTTATATGAGACAGATCAACATATAAACACAGCAAGTAAGCATCGCATAAATAAAGACAGTTTGTAGAATAGATGCTTATATATAGATAGTCAGCTTAACAAAGAAAACATGCCAAATACAAAATACAAGTTTCAAGCTAAGTCTAGTTCTAGTTCTACTTCTTGATATTGGCTTGAACTTGGTTAGTTTTGGCTTTGGGCTTGGTTGTTCTTTGTTGCTAAGTTTGGTTGCCCAGGACAGCAGAAGTTGAGCCAGGAGGCTTCTGCTGAGGTTGACATTGAGTTCCGTCAGCGGGCTGTTGATCTTTCTCCCCCGTTTTGCCAGCATCACCAGTCTGAAGGGGAGGGGCAAGAAATTGCCCCTGTTGAACAGCACGAGTCAGTATGGTGGAATAGTGTTGCATGTGACCCGCACTTTCTTTAAGACCCTTAAAGACCTGCATGCCATCGGCCATACTTGAAGCAGGGATTTTAATGTGTGCGCTGAGCATACTGAGTAGAAACTCAAGTGACTTCCCAATCCAAATAATGGAGTCCGTCATTCGTGTATAAGATTGATAGTACATCCTGAGCATTGTAGAATCATACGAATGATGCTAAGCATTGATGTGCCTAACGTGCGCAAGTGTTGAGCGAGTACATTGTAGTATCTCATTGGTCTTTACCTGGTCAGTGTCCATTTCCTCTTTGCTCAAGTTGAGTAGGCATAGAGCCTCACCGATTTGTTCTATGGAGCATTGAGAAGTGGAGGAGATAAGTTCACGAGCTCCGGTTAGCTCGGCGGTCAGCTGGGTGAAATGCTGAGTGACCTGAGCAGAAGTTGCAGATGATGAGTTCGCAGCAGAGAGGGCATTGATTTTCCCTTCTATAGAGTTCATGTGGTTTACCATCATCAGCTGAAGTTCAGCCAGTTTGACCATGAATTCTTGCTTGGGCTACTGAGAGACTAGAGAAGTCATAACACTCATCAGCTCCTTTAGACCTTTGAGTTCGGTCAAAAGTTGCGTGATGGAGGAAAGTTGGGTTGGCTCAGCAGGAGTGGACCCAGCAGCATCGGCTTGAGACTGATGGATCTCTTGAAGTAGAGTTTGAGTAGAGTGAATGATTCTTCTTCCTGACTCAGAAGCATCCAAATAAGTATACGGATCATCAGTATGGCTCTCAGGGGCCGTTTCTTTGTCAGCACCAGAGGTTGGAAGATTTTGGTGTTGCCCGGAAGTAGAAGTGACAGCTTGATCAGTGGCTGCACTTTTGTTATGGAGACCAGCAACAAGAGCTGACTGGTTTATTAACTGCTCAGTAGAAGATGGAAGTGGTTGCTCAGCAGTGTTAATTACCTGCTCAGGGTCAGTCTGGAGTTGAGTGGAAGCTTGAGGTTGAGGCAATTGAAAGGAGTCAAAAAACCCTATCTTTGGGTACGGTTTTAGGACGGTTTTTAGTGCTATTTCATAAATAAGCGAGCAATTCTCGCATTTTATATGCCTTTGTGTGAGTTAGTTAGAAATTGGAAATGTTTTATTTACTTTTCGTTGTTTAGGCTCGTTTTCTGGTTATTTTAGGCAAATATGGCCAAAATAGCATGTATGTTAAAATTCCATTATCTTTTATAGCTAATTGATCCGCCAAAAGTCGCACCAAACAGAGTGTCTACTCAAAATAAGCGATTGGCGGGTCAATTTAGCCTCGGAACTAATGTTATTTGGAGTTTTCGTGCATGTGCAGGCTAAAGCGGGAACGAGTTCGGGTGAAAATTGCGTCTCGGGGACCCCCGGCAGTCGCTCGGCGAATTGAGCATCGGTGAGCAGCCCAGGCGGTGCTCGGCGCGCAGCCCAGGCACTGCTCGGCGAGCTGCCCAGGCACTGCTCGGCGAGCTACCCAGGCACTGCTCGGGCGAGCTGGCATGGCCAGCTCGCGATGAGCTGGCCTGCGGGAATTGGTCAAAAATCTCAATTTTGCCCCCACGACTCCACGACCGGTCCCCATGACTTCCTACCTGCATAAGGACACAAAATAGGTCAAAAAGAGGGCCCGAGCTACATCTATAAATAGAACTTTTCCATTGTAAATTAGATATCTTTCATTATTGTAATTTACTTTAGCTTTCCCCTTGAAGTTCCTCTCCATCTCCTCCATCTTCTTCAACCTCCATTGAAGCTCCTTCAAAGCTGTTCACTGAGGAATATTCAAGGTCCGTCCTTAAGACCTAGGAAGCCGGCTGCAGAGTAGACAGGTTCCCTGAAAGGGATTTTCGTATCTCCTTTTATCTTTCCTTGTTTGTACTCTTTGATACAGTCTATGAATCCTAGGCTAATTGTATCCTGTGACATTGTTCTTCGCCTTTAATAATATTTTAGCTCTTATTTTGTTCTATGATTATTTGTTTAATCTTTGTCTTACGCTTTATTCAATTGGTTTAACTCATTCAAAAGCCCCAAAATCTAGTAGGCACATATTGTGAGTTGAATCTGACCTAGTCAGAGCCTAGGAGATTGACGACCTCTAAGTTGATTAAGCCCAAATTGTTGAGCCTTAGACCTAGTTTCGGCCTTACAAGGGAATCACGCACTAGGAACTTCAAGAGGGTAAGTAGGGTTAATCGCCTTGAATACAAGTGACTTAGATTAGGTTTTTAATCAATAGACCTAATAACCTAACTTCATTATTATCGTTCATACCATGTTCCTTCGGGTAATTGCATTAGTGAAAGATCACCTAGGAGTAGTATAACTTAATTAGGAGTAGTTTAACTTAATTAGGCGTAGAATAACTTAGTTAGAATTAGTATAATTTAGCTAGGAGTAGCGTAATTCAACCTAGGAGTAGATTAACTTAAACAAATAAACTCAAAACCCACAAAGCCTAGATAACACCTGAGACCAAGTAGTTCGATACTTATGGTAAATAAGTCCTGTGGATTCGATACCTGGACTTTCCAGATTTATTACTTGATAACGACGGGGTACACTTATCCCTTAGTGAGTCTCCTTTACGGGAGGCACATCAAGTTTTTGGTGCCGTTGCCAGGGATTTATTTCTTCTGCAATATCGAACCAAAGGTCGATTTGTTAGTTTAGGCATTCATTGTGAATACCCTTGTCTATATCGTTTATATCGTTTATACTTGTTTATACATATACCTGTTTATACATATACCTGTTTATATACAATTCGTTTATATTCTTTGTCTATATCGTTCATACTTATACTTGTTCATATTCATACTTATATATGCAAATACTTGTTTATTCGTTTATACCTCAGTATATATGACCTTTCTATACTTGTTTATATCTACCGTGTTTTCTCATAACATGCGTAGTTGTTCATACCTATTCTTATTTATACTTGTTTATACAAACGTATATTTATACTTGTTAAATTCATCTATACTTGTCTGTCTGTGCTTGTTTATACCTTTTATACTTGTTCATTCTTATATTTATGTTTGTTCATATTCTGATTCATACTTATACATACTTGTTTATCTCTACTAGTTTGTACCATGTACACCAATCTATATCTGTTAATATAAACCAATAAGAATACTTGTATAAAACTGTGCGACCTTGTATGATGTGTATACTTTTCTTTCATAGGAAAAATTTCTGCTTTCATTTATTTCTTGTATTTATTTCTTCTCAGCATATGCCTACAAGATCAGCAGGAATACCGTGTGTCCCTCTTAACCCTGAACTTGAATGTACTCTTCGCAGGAGCAAACGGATTGGAAAACTGAAGCAAGACGAGATCATCGAGCCTATCAAAATGACTGACAATGAACGGAACACTGAGAACACCGGACCAGAAACTGACACTCGTCTGATGAGTGAGATCCTGGCACCACACCGACACCAGCATCTGTCCGGCATTGCCGCTCTGAATATTCCGGCCAACACATACGAAATCAAGTCGGGCATAATTCACTTGATTCAACAGACCGGATTGTTTGGAGGGGAGGCACATGAGAGCCCGAATGATCATCTGGATCGCTTCCTAATGTGCGCAGACACTGCGAGAACAAATGGGGTTCCCCAAGATGCTGCTAGCCTGAAGTTGTTCCCATTTTCTCTAACTGGGCAAGCTTTGGAATGGCTAAGAACACTGGAGCCCGGATCAATCACAACTTGGGCAGGATTGGAGAAGGAATTCTTGTCCTACTACTTTCCTCCCTCGAAGACAGCAATGCTCAGGGGTGAGATCACATCCTTCCACCAACCCGAGCACGAAGCGCTCCACACATCTTGGACCCGATTCAGAAAAATGTTGCGCATGTGCCCTCATCATGACATACCCAAGCATCAATTGGTGAGCGTCTTCTATCACGGATTGACACCCACTAACAGGGCTATTGTGGACTCCGCAGCGGGTGGAGATTTGTTCAGAAAGACAACAATAGAGGCGTATGACATGATTAACGAGCTGGCTAGGAAGAGTGTGCAGTGGCAAGAGGAGAAACTCGCTGGCCCCACAAGGCAGCGGGTGTTTGTTGTGGAAGAACAAGAATAAAATCCGGGTGTTGCGGATTTGAGTAGGAAGATGGACGTCCTGTTGGCAAAATTCAGCCAACCTCCCACCTGTGTGCACTGTGGCGGCGACCACCATGGAAAGGACTGTCAGGAAGGGAGCCCTTTCGCTGGAGATGGGGTGGAGATGGTCAATTATGTTGGGGGGCAACCGAGGTACAACCAGAACTATAACAACTACAACACCAACAACCACAACTCCTACAACAACAACAACAACTATAGGAGGCCTCAGCACCCGAACCTATCTTACGGGAATTCAAATCAAAATGTGCTTCGACCTCCCAGCGGTTTTGTTCAGGAACATAGAGAGCAGGGGCTTGGCATGCCCCCATATCAACAGCAGAACCAAGGGCCAATGCAACCTCCTAAGGAATCTGACGAGGTGGTTACTCTCTTGAAGGAAATTTCGGTTAGGCTCACCAACAATGAAGCTTTCTGCAAGGATCTGAGCAATCAGGTAGCCCAGATCAATAGGGACAGGCAGGAAAGGCCACAAGGTTCTCTCCCAAGCATAACGCAGAAGAATCCAAAGATCCTGAGAAAGGATTGAGTAAGGGGGAGAAATCGAGTTCTCCTCGATTTAAATCCAAAACTTGAACATTTATTTCTGCATCTTTTCTTTTCTTTTTGTTAATTTTGGTTTTTATTTTCATAATTTTCGTTTTGGTAATTAATTTGTCAAGTTTTGCACTCTCCATGCTCTAAAAAAAAAAAAAAAAAATTCGCCCAGCACCCCAGCTCGGGCGAGCAGGGCGTACACAGGGCCGTTCGGGATTTCTAAAAATCCCGAATTAAAAAAAAAAAGAGATAAGGTTAGGGGATGACTCATCATCCCCTTCCTTACCTCCTTCTTCTTTCTTTCTTCCTTTCTTTCTTTCCTTCCTTCCTTTCTTTTTCTTTCACAAACCTAACCCCCCCAAATCCTCCATACTAACCCGAATTCAACAACTAAGGTATGGATTCTTACCTATTTTTGATTTCTAACATGTTTCTAGGTTTAGATTTTAGTTTAGGATGTTAATTTTTGAGATTTGAGATAAACCTAAGTTTTGGGTTTTTTTATCTTTTTTCTCAAATAACCTTTTATTTGCTTTTAATTCTTGATATTCTTGCAATATATAGTAACATTATGATTAATATGTGGTTTGGGTATGATTTTTGTTCTTAATTTGTGAATATTTGGAGAAATTGCTCAATTTGGGTAAAATCTCCATTTTAGCTCAAAGTCCAACTATTCAGTTTATAGTTGAAAACTTGCCAATGGAATTCTATATCACATTCTTAACGCATTTTGGTCACTGGGCATCCTTGATTTTGCACGAATTTGGAATTACGGGTAAATTACTTAGGGACTGAAAACTCATGGTTTTGGTCCCTAAGTTTCTAAGCTATGGTTTATGCCTAATTGTTGGTTGTTTGGGGGTTTATGTTTATGTTCGTGAAGAAAATCTAACTAGTCCGTTTGGTCTATCTCTCAGGTACTATGGGCAGGAAAGGCAAGGCCAAGATCACGGTTAACAATGAAGCCGACTCTGACGTCGAATTCAGCGACGCCCTCCAAGCTAAGTATAATCCTACTTTTGGACTAGTTGATGAGCGTGAGGGGTTGTTGTACGCACGGTTCTCTAAGCAGGACCTTGCAACTCGAATCATTGTTGATCAGTCATACCTAGCATCTATAGGTTTGGAAAAGGATTTCAATGAAATCCTAAAATTCCAAGGCTGGTATAAACTGGCCACAAAAGGGACCCTAGTGTATTATAACTACACTATGGAATTTCTGACCACCTTGAAAAAGGAACCGCCCATAGGATCGGGAAAGTATTCTTTCAGACTGAACGGTAGACCCTATCGTCTCAGTGACACTGTGATAGCAGCTTTAATGGGAGTCTACAACCACCCAGAGGCAGTCTCGGGTTTTGAGGAACCCGTGACACCAGATGACGCTTGGCTCCAATTAACAGGCTCATCAGATTATGACTCCCGCACTGCTAGCCCGGTCGCTCTCTTAGACCCATTGTTAAACCTTATACACAAGTTTGTGGCTCACAACTTGCTAGGCAAAAATGAGAGCAATAAGGTCTCGAGCACGGAATTGCTCATATTGTGGTGTGTAGCTAATCATAAACCCGTTGATAATGTCAAAGCCATCTTTGAAGGCTTTCAAAGCCAAACAAGTAGAAAACGCGGATCACTTGGTCTTGGACATTTGGTAACCAACTTCCTTGATAACCAATTCAAAAATTTGGAAATCAACGAAGATGGTTTCCACCCCACCTTGCTTAACTCCACATTTTTGGGAAGGTCTACTTTTCATGCAGTTTTAAATAGGAACCCATCTGGAGGAGCAAGCTCAAGCGGGAGAGCAAGAAAATGGGCAAGAAACCCACTACGACAAAAAGAGAGAGAGCACGACGAAACTGAGGGAGAAGAAGCTGCAGAAGCAGATGACCAAACGGAACACCAATAGCCGGGGACGGAGGCCCAATTCCAAGCCATCAACACCATGATGGCAGAAATGAGAGACCTTAACCTTCAGACCTTCAACACTGTTCAACAAATGGACCAACGGTTCACTAACTTCGAGCAGAACATGGACCGGAGGCTCACAGGCCTTGAATATGTAGCGACAGACTACTGTGAGCGCTACAACATGCCGTGGCCACCCCCCCCCCCCCCCCCCCGGCCGATCAGTAAGTTGTCTTCTCCACCTTAACTTTTTGCACTTGTACTTTATGATTTGTGATGCAATGTTGGAACTTATTGCACATTTTTAGTGTGAGGAGGAGGGGTAGACAAACTTACAAAAATTGTATAATTTTTAAATTTTTGTTGCGTCGTGTCTAGTTTAGTTTTGCATTTTTCGGGTTTTATTTATGTTTTGCATGTTTAGGACCTAAAACTGTGAACCTCCTTCGAATCTAAACTTCGTTATTTGCCCTTGAGGGATGAGAACCGAATCTAAGATTGCATGACAACTAGTTTAGGTGTAGGACACAATCCTTGTATCTGTAAAAGCATGAGCTAAAGTTTGCATTTAGACCCTACTTTTGAAGAAATGCTAAAATCATTACTTAGGTAGATAACTTAAGAATTGAAGGCATGTGATGTTAAACTTGAGTTTGGGAAGAACTAGTAAACACAAAATTGAAACCCAAAGAATTGTGAGTTGAATTTGAGCCCAAGAGCGAACATCAAAAAGCTCTTTTTCTTGACATTTTTGTGTGAAATGCTTTGACTTGTGGAAAGATTACAGATTTTGCACTTAATACTAAGTTGAACCTACATGCAATGATTTGAGATGGTAGACGATGAAATCAGCCTCATTAGAATTAACCTTTTTCTTTACCTTATTTTCTCTTTTTCATCCACTCTAGGAAGCCCCTTTGAGCCTGTATTTTTGTAGTTTATAGATTTTTCTTTCGTTCTAACCCAATTTTTTGCAAACCATCACTTGGTTTGCTAGTTAACCCAAGTTTTTGCAAAGCTCACATTGAGCCTTTGTTTTCTTCTAGCGCTTTGTCTTTGTTTATGGCATTATAGTAGCAAGCCAAAAGGCTAAGAAGTGATTGAGAAATACTATCCAAAAAGAAAAAAAAAAGAGAAAAAGAAAAGAAAAGAGACGAACAAAAAGGGAGAACTTCATTCCCCAGTTCTTAAAATCAAAACGTCTCAAAGAAAAAAAAATATAACGGATAAAAAGCTCAGTCACTTCATACTCGCTAAAGCCATTTTAACTTTGTTTTTCTAGCGCTAGAACTATTAACCCTTATTGTACATTTAACCCTCTAACCACATTACAACCCCAATTCGAGGCTGTTTTTGATATCATCGGAGACATATAGCATAGTAGAGGAACTCGGATGAACGTGCAAAATCAATGTAATCCTAAGCAAGAACATAAGCCGAGAGTAAACACTTTAGCCACCAAAATTATGTGAAATGAGTGAACTACCTATGGTGAGGTGTTTTACTTAGCGATCCCCTTAAGCTCGTTTAATTGAACATGTGTCCTTTTTCTTAAAACATATGACCTGTGATAATTGAAATGCGGCTTTTGGATATCGTGTCTCTACTTTGTATTTCCGAATGCATGTAATTACAGATGCTCGAAATTGTGTCAAGCACCTAGTCAAACCGGGAGGTTTTCTAGCTTGCTTGTGATTGCGGGTTTAGTTTTTTAGTTTACTTGGGGACAAGTAAAGTTTTAAGTGCGAGGAGGTTTGATAGGGGTCAAAAACCCCTATCTTTGGGTACGGTTTTAGGACGATTTTTAGTGCTATTTCATGAATAAGCGAGCAATTCTCGCATTTATATGCCTTTGTGTGAGTTAGTTAGAAATTGGAAATGTTTTATTTACTTTTCGTTGTTTAGGCTCGTTTTCTAGTTATTTTAGGCAAATATGGCCAAAATAGCATGTATGTTAAAATTCCATTATCTTTTATAGCTAATTGATCCGCCAAAAGTCATACCAAACGGAGTGTCTACTCAAAATGAGCGATTAGCGGGTCAATTTAGCCTCGGAACTAATGTTATTTGGAGTTTTCGTGCATGTGCAGGCTAAAGCAGGAACGAGTTCGGGTGAAAATCGCGTCTCGGGGACCCCCGGCAGTCGCTCGGCAAATTGAGCATCGGTGAGCAGCCCCGGCGGTGCTCGGCGCGCAGCCCAGGTGCTGCTCGGCGAGCTGCCCAGGCACTGCTCGTGCGAGCTGGCCTGCGGAAATTGGTCAAAAATCTCAATTTTGCCCCCACGACTCCACGACCGGTCCCACGACTTCCTACCTGCATAAGGACACGAAATAGGTCAAAAAGAGGGCCCGAGCTACATCTATAAATAGAACTTTTCCATTGTAAATTAGATATCTTTCATTATTGTAATTTACTTTAGCTTTCCCCTTGAAGTTCCTCTCCATCTCCTCCATCTTCTTCAACCTCCATTGAAGCTCCTTCAAAGCTGTTCACCGAGGAATATTCAAGGTCCGTCCTTAAGACCTAGGAAGCCAGCTGCAAAGTAGACAGGTTCCCTGAAAGGGATTTTTGTATCTCCTTTTATCTTTCCTTGTTTGTACTCTTTGATACAGTCTATGAATCCTAGGCTAATTGTATCCTGTGACATTGTTCTTCGCCTTTAATAATATTTTAGCTTTTATTTTGTTCTATGATTATTTGTTTAATCTTTGTCTTACGCTTTATTCAATTGGTTTAACTCATTCAAAAGCCCCAAAATCTAGTAGGCACATATTGTGAGCTGAATCTGACCTAGTCAGAGCCTAGGAGATTGACGACCTCTTAGTTGATTAAGCCCAAATTGCTGAGCCTTAGACCTAGTTTCGGCCTTACAAGGGAATCACGCACTAGGAACTTCAGGAGGGTAAGTAGGGTTAATCGCCTTGAATACAAGTGACTTAGATTAGGTTTTTAATCAATAGACCTAATAACCTAACTTCATTATTATCGTTCATACCATGTTCCTTCGGGCAATTGCATTAGTGAAAGATCACCTAGGAATAGTATAACTTAATTAGGAGTAGTTTAACTTAATTAGGCGTAGAATAACTTAGTTAGAATTAGTATAATTTAGCTAGGAGTAGCGTAATTCAACCTAGGAGTAGATTAACTTAAACAAACAAACTCAAAACCCACAAAGCCTAAATAACACCTGAGACCAAGTAGTTCGATACTTGTGGTAAATAAGTCCTGTGGATTTGATACCTGGACTTTCCAAATTTATTACTTGATAATGACAGGGTACACTTATCCCTTAGTGAGTCTCCTTTACGGGAGGCGCATCAGCAACTCAGAGCTGTCTTTAGCAGGAGGTTTTTCCTTTGCTAACTCATTGTGTTGAGCAGCAGGAACTTCAATCACTTGCTCGGTGGAAGGTTGAGCAGCGGTGTCGGCAGAAGGTTGACCCTTAGAGACTTTTGGGTCGGCGTGTTCCTCAGCTTGAGAAACAGAGGCTTGCTTTTCCTTCACTTGATCAGGAGTGGGTTCAGTGATGTCAGTGAAGAATTGAAATTGGAGCCCAGTTAAGTCCGTGATGGGGTCCCTCAGCGGAGACTCATCCAATAAGTCTATGATGTTGGGCTTTTGTGCTTTGCGTTTGAACCGCTTTTCCGTACTGCCCTTTTGAGATTTGGTCTGAGGAGAAGGGTCAGCAGCAATAGACTCTGGTGACTCAGAAGAGGAGTTGAGTCCAAAGTCAGCATAAAGGCATTTCACAACCTTATCCTTCACTGGTGACTCAGCTCTTTGCTCAGCAGCAGCTGTGTTACTTGGCTCAGCAGAGCCCATTTTGTCAGCTTGAGGCTATTCCTCAGTACAGCCTTGTTCTTCCTCCTGATCACACGGAGTCTTTTCCAAATCAATTTCTTGACTTCGCACGAAGTGTGAATCCTTTGAGACTACAAAGTCAAGTGGGTTAGCATCTAACGACGTCATCCCGAAGGTTTTCTTCCTCTTTAGAGGCTGTTCAAGTGTCTCCTCACTTTCTTCCTCAGACTCAGCTTGCTTTTTCTGTTTATCAGCTGACTCTGGTTTACCTTGAGCTGGCTCAGCAGGAGCAGCTTTCTTCTCCCTTACCGCTAGCCTGATCTTCTTCACAGTTCGATTAATGTCTTTGGCTAGTGGGGTTGAGGATTGGTCAGCTTTCCTCTTTCTTTCCTTTCTAGTTCGCTCAGCTGGTGCTTCTTCAACCATAACTCCCTTTCCTTTCTAGGGTAATTCAGCCGGTGCTTCTTCAACCATATCGCCCTCAGCAGGTGCTTCTTCAACTATAGCCCCCTTTCCTTTCTTGGGTTTGATAGGTAGACTATGAGCTAGCCCGAATAGGATTGCTGAGGTGATCTTAGTGCCCTTTATGTCAATTTCTTCTTTCAAGCTGACCTTGTGATCCTGAAGTATTTTGGTGATGAGAGAACCCATCCTAAGGATCCCGGTGCTGCGTTGAAAATCCCCAATAAGAAAGACAGGCATGTTGAGCGGCTTGTAGTTCAACATGTGCCAAATGAAGCACTGCTCAAAGTTTGAGGCTGAGGAGGAGGAGTTGACCTTGGGAAACAAAAAGTTGGTCAGGATATAGTGTGCTTGTTTTTTAGGCTGACCCATACTGGTACTTGAGATTTCACCTTTGTGATTTTTGGGTTTGCAGAACTCATCTTCATATTGAACGTGCATGTAGTCGTTTGTGCACCTGAGTTCTGGTCCTTCTTCTTTCAATTTTAGCAGTTTAGCGAGATAGGAAGGTGTTAGACGAGGTGCCGCGGCCTAATCTCCGGGGCGGACCGGGGGGTGGACAACCTCATGGCGACGTAAGCGGTGATTGGCGCCGAAAGCAACCAATCGTGGAATCAAGCTGCTCGGCAGGACCGGAGCTCGGAGATATGGAAGAGTCGCCACCCACGAATGGGAAAATGAACACCGATCCCTTGCGGGAGACCGGTGTGGGTTCGGGAAACTTAGGTACGAGCCGAGAAGGCTAGCTCCTTTCCGGAGAAAGGCTACTAGGCACCCCGACATCGCCCGGTTATGAACCACCGGCCTCCTACTCAGCATGTTAGGCGATAACGGACTAATCGTATACTTCTTTAAGTTTAAAATTCATTTGAAACCTTTTCTTTCTTTTTTCAGAAACCGTTTTGAGCATATATTATTGGAAAGCCATATTAGTAAAGAATCACCCATTTATATTATACATACACAGAGAAGGGGGAAGAAAGAAGTGATTTATTTACAACTTTAATTAAATGTCATGTCGTGTGTTTATTCTACACTAACTTATTTCCCCAAAACGAGTTTATTTACATGGTTCGCACCTTAATCGCCATTGGAACGATTTAGGTGCGTTTTATAACCCCATTTGATGAAGTTCACCCGAATCGCCGTTGGAACGACTCGAGTGTTTGAAAACGTTGAGATAAAAAAACCTTTAATAAGAAAACGTGGTTAAACATACAAGTCAATTTTATTTTTGTACAAATCCTTTAAGAAAATGATTCAAAACTCTATTATTCACAAAGAAAACGATTTTAATTACAATGTTCGCTTAATCCGTCGTTGGAACGGACTAAGGTTTTAAAACGTGTTGTTTTGAGAAACGATTTGAAATGTCAAGAAAACTCTATTTATTTACATTAGGAACCTCTAAAAATTCATTAGTTTAAATAATTAAATTGAAAACTCTTTTGTGATTTATTTTCCCCTTTTCCTTAATGGATTCTCCACTTGTCATAATTACAATAAATAATAAATTGAATCTCAAACTCAATCAATCAAAATATTTTTCCCAAATAATATATATATACATATAAGAATTTTGAGAAGAAAATGAGAAAGATATATATATACATATACATATGTGACAAAATAAGTAATTAAAACAATAGAGAGAAAATAATGAACTTTGATGAATGAAAATAGTGATGAAAGTATTTAATAAGTATAATAACTTGCCATTCCAATCAAAAGCCAAAAAAGGAAATAAGTTATAAATAAGAAATTAATATTTAGCTTAAATGAAATGAGGAGAAAAATCTATATATACACATATATTTTATTAAGTTAAATTAATTGAAAATAAACATTATACCCCCTAAAATAACTATCATAATAAGTATATAAGAAATAACCCTCTCAAATATACATTAATATCAAAATGACTCCTAATCATCCTCAAAACACCTTCTAATTAATTACCCAAAATGCCCAAATGAATAATCTTCTAAAATAATACCCAATATGGTTTAAATGAATTAAATAGAAAATATATAAAATATAGTTTATAAAACCAAATTGATGAAAGAAAAGACATATGAAGACATTAAATAAATATATGTACAAAGTATTTAAAAATAGCTTAAAAATATATATTACATAACTATATATATGTATACAAAGGACCAAAAGCTTAAAAGTTAAGAAACAGTGACCAAAACAGCATTTTTTACATTCCAGCAGATTTACCGACGGAAACTCCGTCGGTAAACAGCAATTAGTGACAGAAATGGTAAATTACAGCAGCACTCCAATTATTTCCAGATTTATTCAAAAACTTTAAATTAAATCTAATTCAATCGTTTTGGATTTCCGAACTATCAAAAATGGATCATAGTCAATAACGGAAGTTCCTAAAACGACGTTTTTATTTTAAAACGTTATTCAGAAATTCCTTTAAATTAAAACTTATAATTACAACGTTTTTAACACCCGAACTACCTTTTTATCGGATCACGGTTCGTATTGGGATATCAAAACGAGGTTTTTTATTTTAAAGCAAAACCGAATTTTATTCAACACGAGACGGGAATTAAATAAATACGAAAAATTAAATAAAACGTGATAAAATAAAAGAATAACTAAATAAATAAAAACTATAACATAAAAATAAATAAAGGAAAAGAAATAAATTAAATAAAATAAAACGAGTCTAGTCCTCGGATAATACCTCAAGTTCGGTATCTGACAGTCGAAGCCAATTGATTCCACGAGTCGTGATTTTTCGGTTTTTTTGTAAAAATTTAACTTTGGGAAAATTTGGATTTTTTTGGAAAAAAAAAATATTTTCTCCAAAAATTGACTTTCTCTCTCTAAAAATGTTTAGAGTGAGAAAGCTCCAAAAATTCCTCCCTTTTCGTTTATGCATGGGGATCCGTGCCTTTTATAGGCAAACGGGTCCCCGGACCAATGGGCGACGCCCGAAGAGAATTGGGCGTCGCCCAAGGGGGTTGGGCGGCCGCCCAAGGCATGTTGGGCGGCCGCCCAACCTTGCGTTGGGCTACCGCCCAACATTGTTGGGCGACCGCCCAACGATTGTTGGGCGATCGCCCAACGATTGTTGGGCGGTCGCCCAACAGCGTTGGGCGAGCGCCCAATGCGAGGTTGGGCGCGCGCGCCCAATTGTCATTGGGCGCCCGCCCAACGGCCGCCTGGGCGTGTCTCACACCGTCGGGCGTGCACGCCCCGCGGCCGTCGAGCTCGCGTTCCGCACCGTCAGGCGTCCACGCGTCGTGACCGCCGAACGTTTGTTCCGCACTGCCGGGCGCACACGTCCAGTGGCCGACGAGCACGCGCCTCGCGCCGCCAAGCTCGCGCATTGCTCAGACGTCGAGCGCGTGCTATCCGGGGTTAGATGCGCGCGTCCAACGGACGTCGAGCGCGCGTCCGACTATCGTTGAACGCGCGCCGGCTGCCGCTAAGCACTCGCACCATGTCGTATTCGCGAGCCATTCGATCAACAGCAGCGACCCACCGTAACTTATTTATTTTTTTTCGAAATTTTCGGAATCAATCGCTTCAACCGTCTTGTTTTCAGGTTTTCGTCAGAGGTCCTCCGACTCGGTGTCTACAGTTGCCCCTACTTTTCTATTTTGACAGTGATGTGTGTGTTTTGAAAACGTTTTTTGCTAACGTAACACATGCAATGTAAAACATATAAAAGTAAAAGACACGTGAAGAGTAGGAGGGAGCATACCTGACCTTCACGCTGCGCATTCCGGTGTCGTTCTCCGATTCTTTCCATCCTCGCCTCTGAATCGGTCGTCGGTGGATGTTTTTCTCTCGGAATCTAGCGTACGTTGACTATGGGTAAGAATGGCTCAAAAGCCACCTCGGTCGTGGATCGTAGGTAAGATGGCCAAAAAGCTACCTCGGTCGTGAACCGTAGGTAAGATGGCTAAAAAGCTACCTCGGTCGTGAACTGTAGGTAAGATGGCTAAAAAGCTACCTCGATCGTGAACCGTAGGTAAGATGGCTAAGAAGCTACCTCGGTCGTGGACCGTAGGTAAGATGGCTAAAAAGCTACCTCGGTCGTGAACCGTAGGTAAGATGGCTAAAAAGCTACCTCGATCGTGAACCGTAGGTAAGATGGCTAAAGAGCTACCTCGGTCGTGAACCGTAGGTAAGATGGCTAAAAAGCTACCTCGGTCGTGAACCGTAGGTAAGATGGCTAAAGGGCAGAAAAGTTCTTTCTAACGATTCTGGATTCTTTTAAAACACCATTGTCTGGAGCTAGTGTCTCGGAGGTTTAATGGGAACGTGTTTTGGTCTGGAATGATATAGACTAATGATTATTTTTATGTTGACTGTTGTCTGTATTTTGACTGGTGTCATGGTTCTGTAAAAATTGGCTGTTGTCTGGAGTTCATATCTTAACAGTATTGGTTGCTGTTTGTGAGAAATGCGGGCTGAAACGGACTGCAAATCAGAGGTCTGTGCACCTGGTAATTAATTATTTACTTTTTACCTTTATGTCACATCGTACTTTTTTCACTATTTACGGGAATGCCATTCTCTCTTCCTATATAAGGTGGTGGGGTTTCATTTCAACCCCACACCTTCTCTCTCTTTTTTCTCTCTCTAGATTTTGATTTGGATTATCCTCGGGATGGATTTGGATGAATGCGATGGCACGAGAGGCATGGACGAGGTTTATGTAAACCTAGATAGAGTGGATCCCTTCCACGACCCTACAACGCATCTGAGCCGGACACGCTGCAACGAGGTAAGTAATTTCTCACTTTTATTTGATTCAAACTCTAGGCTTTAGCATTCCTATCCGAACATGATTTGCATGCTAACCTTTAGATTGCCTTAAAGGAATTTAGCTAGAAAACATGAATTTTCTTCACTTACAAGTAACACTTGTTTATTTCTGTGTGAGAATGCACGCTATATGCATGGGAATAGTGACACTACGAATTTATGCATGCTAATAGTAAAAACAACGTGAATAGTAAAAACGTGAATAGTGCACGTGAATAGTAAGAACGTGAATAGCGTACGTGAATAGTAAAAACTTAATTAATGCACGTGAATAGTGAAAACTTAACTAATGCATGTGAATAGTAAAACTTAACTAATGCACGTGAATAGTGAAAACGTGAATAGTGCACGTGAATAGTGAAAACTTAACTGATGCACGTGAATAGTGCACGTGAATAGTAAAAACTTAACTAATGCACGTGGATAGTAAAAATGTGAATAGTAAAAACTTAACTAATGCACGTGAATAGTAAAAAAACGTGAATAGTGCAAACTTAACTAATGCATGTGAGTGTAAACCTAATCTATGCTCCTTGTCAATGCGGACGAAAGTGGATTAAAGAATTAACTAAACCTTACATGAGCGACCCTAAAGGAGAGACTTTTACAGCAAGTTGGTCCTAACTGACCGGATGTCTCTAGGTTAGATAATGAAAGAATACCTAGTCTTAACGCGTTCTCATTAATCGCATGCTTTAGGAACCGTATTTAAATTTTCTTGTCTTGTTCTTTCTTGTTTATTGAGATTTCTGGGACCACCGCCGAGATTCACTCGTGGTATGCTAGGCTGGGCGCCACGGCGAGAGCCCGCGTGCGCGAGTTGGGCTTCGAGCCTTTTATTGCGGCGTTGCCCCGCACCAACGGGGTATGCGACCGCTTTGGCTTATGCGCCTTATGTGAGCGGTGGGTTGACTCGACTCACACTTTCCACCTTTCTTTCGGGGAGATGACCATCTCGCCCAGAGATTTTTCACTGTTGACAGGATTACGAGGGAGCAGCACTCCCGTTCCCTTTCATTTCGATATGATGCGACCACGGGTCGACCTCGCTAGGCTCGCTGCTATGATTGGATCGGGAGTTCGCCCATGCGCCAAATCTACTCCGGCGAAGTTTATTTCCACCACGAGCCTTTTGAGTCGGCGAGATTTTTGCGAGACTGACGATACCGACTTGGCGGTTCGTAGCTTATTGGTATATACTCTGAGTGAGACGATTTTCCGCACGAAGGGCGGGAAGGTACACGCGGGTCTCATTCAGGCACTCAGCGATCTGGATGCGGCGGCTTCCTATGATTGGGCGGGGGCAGGCTTAGCCTTTCTCTATAAGTTTTTGGATCTGACTTGCCGGAAGCGCAAGGATTTCGGTGGTTACACCTTCGCTTTGCTGGTACGCGACGCCTTTTTGACTTTCCCGTCTTATCTTCTTTGCGTCTTTCACACTCCTAATCCTTGTTTTTATCGCAGGTGTGGGCGTATGAGAGGCATATTCTTCCCAGCCGGTCTCGACCTCGACCGAGAGTACCGAGGCCGCCTCTCATGACCCGGTGGAGAGATTTCGACTTGGGTGCCGAGAGGACACGGACGGTGCCGCGACTTCTAGATTGGATAGACTCGCTGACCCTCAGACAGGTAGACGCTGCCTAGTCGTGTTAGATTCTTGTTTGATCCTTTCTGACTTTCTCTTTGTGCATTTTTTAGATTAAGTTCAGGTGGGACGACCTCGACTTCGGTCCCGATTATACGTATGTATCTATGATCCAGGAGCAGCAGTGTGTGCTCACCGGCCCCTGCGTGCGGGCGTGGTATTTGGGGGACCGAGGCATCACCGGAGTTAGTGACGCACATTGGACACCGGGTGAGATCCCCGTCTCTATGTTTGCGGTGCGGACCATGCCCCTATCGGTCGTTCATCGGGACTGGTCTCGCCAGTTCATTGGTAGAGCGGTGTGGGTTCACGCCGGGGGCCGTGAGCTTTACTTGTCTACTCTGCTGAGCGCGAGGGATGCCCCGGCGGCAGCGATGGAGGTGGATCCGGTGGCAGATGTATTTTCGAGGGAGGCTGTTGCGGCAGTCTTTGGTCAGGAGGAGGTCCCGGTGAGTGGTTCCGCTTTTTTACCCTTTATTCATGAGATGGTTAGCGGTATTTATTGTGTGTTTTTTTTGCAGGAGGGATCCTGGAGGAGTGCCCATTTATCTGATTTCTTTGACGGCATTCGAGCTCAGACACCTGTGTGCTAGGGGTGCACATGGTCGGTTAACCAGTCCATTAACAAAAACCATTAACCAGTCCATTTAATTCGGTTAACCATATTTCGGTTAATATAAACTTCGGTCGGTTAACCTATATTTCGGTCGGTTAACCTATATTTCGGTCGGTTAACCATTAGTGACTTTTCGTAGCAAATATCATTTTACATTTATAATTATTCGCTTTAAAATAAGTATATAATTATTTAAATATTAAATAAAAATATATAACTTCAATTTTAATTAACAAAATTGCCAAAACAAATAAGTTTTAAGTTATTTTGATATTTTTAACTTAAAAATTAAATACAAATATGTATATTTATAGATTGATAATTAAATTTCTATATATATTTATACTAGCTTTATGTATATTAATACATAATCGGTTTATTTTTCGGTTTCGGTTAACCATCGGTTTTTAAAATAAAAACCGTACACTAGTCCATCGGTTACGGTTAACCTATTTTTCGGTTTGGTTTCGGTTTCGGAAATCGGTTTTTCGGTTTTTCGGTTAGTTTTGTGCAGCCCTACCGTGTGCGAGCAGCCTTACTATGTCAGCGAGTCCTCCAGCGCTGCCCGACCAGAGAGCTCATCCCTAGGTGTGCCCCTACCAGACTACGGGCGAGATTTTGCCACGATTTGTTATGACGAGTCCGGGGCAGCTTATGCGGGATTTGAGACAGCTCCTCCTATCTTCACCTCGAGGGTCCCCTTTGATCCCTCAGATGCTTCTCTGACTACGAGGGAGACCTGCACGGATTACGTGGGGCTGTCTGGTTATCTCCGAGATCGCCTCAGCTTGCGCTGCACCGATCACCTGGTATGTATCATTATTTTACTTTAGTGTAGTGGAATGTATGCATGTATGTATGATTTATGTTCGTGCCTACGCTGCTTCTTATTTTTATCTATTTTTCCTTTCTTTTGCTTTAGAGCGATCTGCATGCCCACGAGCGGAGGCAGAGCGAGTTGGTGCGGGAGGCCGACGCCCGGGTCGGTCAGGTGTATCAGGAGAGAAATGACCACTGGTCAGGGATGATGCGACGGGAGACTGAGGGTCGCCTTGCTGTTGAGGAGAGGGCGCGCGATGAGTCGATCGGACGCCTCGCTGCCGAGGAGAGAGCACGGGTCGCCGGTGAGAGAGCACGAGTTGCTGATGAGCGAGCGCGAGCTGCCGAGGAGGCACTATTTTCGGAGCGGGCATCACACTTGAGAGATTTTGAGGACTATTGGGATTTCCCTCCGTATTAGGCTCGTTATGTATTGCTTTGTAGCTTTCATTATTGCTTTGTAGTTTTTATTGGAGTTTCCCCGCTGTATAGCTGATGTATAGGGAGTGTGGTGGATAGTAGGTAGGCTTTTTGTGAAAAGTAGGATAGGAAATGTATAACTCGTGATTCATATTACCATGCATTCAATAGATTATGATGATTCCAATCATTCTCGTCAAATATATTCATGCCTTTATTTATTTACAAACAACAGAAATACTTAGTCTCTTATACATTGTTTTTGTAATTGCTCAAGTCATAACTATTGTTACCAGGACCCGCCTTTCGGTTTTCGGATCCCGGCGATTTTTCTCCTCTCCTTTTACTATCCCGGAATTTTTAAATGAGTGCCCTTTCGGGTTTTCACCCATTGGGATTTCCCTTATTGTTGCATAGGTCGCCCTTTGCGGGTTTTCAACCTATCGGGAATTTTTCTTTCTTTTTCTTTTTTTTTACGAAAAGTATTTCTTAAGCCTATCCAGGTTGGTAGGTTTGGAGAATTCCATGCCGTCCATTGTATTTAACTTCACCGCTCCTTTGCTTAGTATCTTCTTCACGACGAATGGCCCTTCCCAGTTAGGCCTAAACTTCCCCCTTGGGTCGGTGTGCGTCACACGGATCTGTTTCAGCACTAAATCTCCTTCTTTGATAGGGCTGGTCTTGACTTTTTTATTGAAAGCCCAAGCCATTCTTCTCTGGTATAACTGTACATGGTAAAGCGCTTCCATCCTTTTTTCGTCAACTAGAGCCAACTGCTCACATCGCCTCTTCACCCATTTCGTCTCGGGGATTTCTGCTTCCACTGTGATTCTCAACGATCGCTTTTCGATCTCAATCGGCAGGACTGCTTCTGTTCCGTATACCAAGGAGAATGGCGTTGCCCCAGTCGAGGTTCTGATTGTCGTGCGATAAGCCCACAATGCGAGTGGGAGGTGCTCATGCCAGTTCCGATGTGATTCCACCGTCTTTACGAGAATCCTCTTAAGGTTCTTATTAGCTGCTTCTACTGCTCCATTAGCCTGTGGACGGTACGGAGAAGACCTGTGATGTTCAATGCCATATTCTCGGAAAAGATTCCTTACTTCCCCCTGAAACTGGACCCCGTTATCCGTAATCATGTGATGAGGCACTCCAAACCTGGTGATCAAGTGTTTTTCAATGAACTTTCTCATCTGCTTGGATCCCAGTTTGCTAAACGACTCTGCTTCTACCCATTTGGTGAAATAATCGATGGCGACAGCAATAAACTTATGTCCATTTGAAGCGTTAGGCCTTACTTCGCCGATGATGTCAATACCCCAAGCAGCGAATGGCCAAATAGGTGCTAGCACATGTAGTTCCATGGCCGGAAGATGACTGCAATCGCCGTGGATTTGACAATCATGGCATTTCTTTGCATACTCGTTACAATATCTTTCCATGGTGAGCCAATAGAAGCCTTGCCTAATAATTTTCTTAGCTAGTACTGCTCCCCCCATATGGGCTCCACAAATTCCTGAATGTACTGATTCCATTGCCTCACGGGCTTCTCCCGCATCCAAGCATCTTAGTTGTAATCCATCCATGTGCCTTTTGTAAAGCAAGTCGTTGTGGATGACGAACTGACGAGCTAGCCTTCTAATCACATCTTGATCCCTAGGTTCTGACTCTGCCGGATATGTTCCATCTTTCATGAAGTTCACGATATCGAAATACCACGGTTTTTCATCTGTCCCTAATAGCATTACGTCCTCGTAGCATGGTTTGTGAGATCTTCTCAATACCAACGGTTTCGAAGCAAGGTTCCGGGGATTGTCCCAAACTGACACCAAAGTGGCCAAGGCATCCGCCGCCTGGTTCTGTGCTCGAGGAATATGATAGAAACGGCATTCTTTGAATCTTTGTGCCAACCCTTCTAGCTGATCGAGGTACGGACATAGTCTTTCTTCTCTTACCTCCCAGTTTCCTTGTGCCTGTTCGATGATTAACTTTGAGTCACCCTAAATTTTGACATATGACGCTCCCAGTGCCGCTAATGACTCTAAACCATAAATGCACGCTTCATACTCGGCCATATTATTGGTGAGAGGGAAGGATAACTTCTTGGCCATCGGGATCCTTTCTCCTTCTGGTGAAATAAGTAGTACTCTAACTCCGGCTCCATTCGAATTAACTGCTCCGTCGAAGAACATTTTCCATGGTATAACTTCAATTGCGTTTAAGTGCTCATCGAGGAAATCATAATTTATCTCTTCCCCTTCTGCATTCAGAGGTTGGTTGGCCAGAAACTCTGCCACGGCCCTCCCTTTGATAACCTTCTTCGTTACATATTCAATGTCAAACTCGGATAAAAGTAGTAATCATCGGGCTAGTTTCCCTGTCAAAGACGGAGTTCGGTACAGATACTTCACGGGGTCCATCCGAGAAATAATGATCACTTTATACGATTGAAAATAGCACCGCAGTTTCTTTGTCAACCATACTACTGCCACACATGTCTTTTCGATCATGTTGTACTTGAGCTCGTACTCCAGGAATTTCTTACTCAAATAATACACCGCGTGCTCCACACCGGTGTCTCCCTCTTGAGCCAACATTGCCCCAATAGATCGCTCCTCAATTGCTACATAGAGGAGAAGCGGCTTTCCCAATTTAGGCGGTCTCAGCACTGGCGGATTAGACAAATAGTTCCGGACGCTCTCCAGAGCTTGCTGACACTTATCATTCCAAGTAGCGGGTTGGTCTTTCCTTAGCAACTTAAAGATTGGCTCGCAGATTGCGGTGAGTCTCGCTATGAACCGACTGATATACTGAACCTGCCCCAGAAACCCTCTCACTTCCTTCTCATTTCTCGGCGCCGGCATCTCCTGTATAGCCTTCACTTTATCAGGATCCACCTCGATTCCCTTATTTCCGATTACATAGCCTAAGATTTTCCCCGACGAAACGCCGAAAAAGCACTTCTTCGGGTTTAACCTTAGTTTGAATTCTGCAATTCGGGCCAAAAACTTCTCGAGCGCGGCACAATGCCCTTCTCTTGTCTCTGATTTGACCATCATATCGTCCACGTAGACTTCTACCTCCTTGTGTATCATATCATGGAACAGTGCTGTAGCCATTCGCTGGTAAGTTGTCCCGGCATTCTTCAAACCAAACGGCATTACCCTGTAGCAGTATGTTCCCCACTCAGTTGTGAACGAGGTTTTTTCTTTGTGCTTTTCGGCCATCTGAACTTGCATGTAGCCCATGAAACCATCCACATTCGTGTGTAAGACGCTTGACGCTGCACTGTCGATCAATACGTCGATATGAGGCAATGCGAACTCATCCTTGGGGCATGCCTTGTTAAGATTTCTGTAATCAACGCACATTCTTACTTTTCCGTCCTTTTTTGCGATTGGCACCACATTTGCGACCCAAGGGGGATAGTCGATCACTTCGATGAATCCTGCTTCTAACTGCTTCTTCACCTCCTCCCTGATCTTATCTGCCCATTCGGGTCTCATACGTCGGAGCTTCTGCTTGACGGGCTTTGCTTCGGGATAAGTTGGAATGCGGTGAGTTACGATAGATTGATCAATTCCAGGCATGTCTTCGTATGTCCAAGCGAATACAATTTCGTATTTTTTAATTATTCTCTCAAATTTTTTTCTCTCTTCAATAGTTAATTCTTGAGCAATTTGTATAAGTTTAGGATTTTCATCCGTACCAAGATTGAAAGTTGATATTTCTATTGCATTGATTTCAAATGTAGGCATGTTATATGAATGAGAATGCATGGAATGATCATGATCGACATCAAGCAAGTAAGCAAAATTAGAATTCATTTCATTGATAGCATGGGTGATTACATCATCTGATTCAAACAAAGCAGTAATACAATTTTCATCATCAGGGTCTTCGGACTTCTCATGAATTTTGGAGGTACTAGGCTCATCTCCCGCTCCTGCAGTTGCTTCAATGGTGATGACTTGCTCCTCGGCATTCAAATCCAGCATCATAATCTCCTCGACAAAGCAGCTCGCCTTTCCTTTGCCCCAGTCGGCAACATTATTGAAGATTTCGAACCCCGGCAGAATCTTCCCTTCTGTGCTAGTCCATGACTCGGGGGTCCCTGAATACGCCTTTCCATGCCCCTCGTTCACGAAGTACTTCCTTAGGCCCACTTTTCCTTCACCATTCACGTTGGATGGACCTCCCTGCTCATATCCCAAACCCCTCCGGGTTTTCTGACTCTTAAAGTCCGGAAATTCTGGGAACCCCTGATGGTGTGCTCCTAAGCCCATTCCTGGGATGAAACCTCCCTTCATCATCTTCACCACATCGGTGGTCATGCTTGACTCGTAAATCTCGGAAACTTGGAACCCGAAGAAAAGTTGAGGCTCAATCCCCAATGCTGCCACCGAGCTCAATTTCTCAGCTCTGATTGTCTCTATCTCCTCCCCGAAGGGGAACTTGATCATTTGGTGGAGCGTGGAGGGCACACCTCCCAACTTATGGAACCAAGGGCGTCCCAACAGTACAACAAAGGTTACCGGTATATCCAGCACGGTGAACTCAATTTCTTCTTTATGCGGCCCTACTT
The DNA here is from genome assembly GCF_963576675.1 of Euphorbia lathyris. NCBI lineage: Eukaryota > Viridiplantae > Streptophyta > Magnoliopsida > Malpighiales > Euphorbiaceae > Euphorbia > Euphorbia lathyris. Next base: position 20,386,934 of record NC_088913.1, read on the forward strand.
TCAACTTGGCCTTGAAGACTCCCTCAATGTGCCTACGGCTGTCATCATACGCTCTAATCACAGTTTCAGAGGCTGTCAGGTCTCCTCTCTCCACTCCCAACTTCGACAAGAGTTTCAAAGGACAAACATTAATGGTCGATCCATCATCGACCATCACACAGCTAGTCTTCTTTCCGTTGATTTCTGCTCGAATGTACAAAGGCTTATTGTGAGCCTTCCCCTCTTCTGGGAGATCCTCGTCAGTAAATGTGATTTCAGCCTTCTTTCGGGCCATAATTGCTCCCACTAGCGCTGCCGGCTCAGTATCGGTGGAAATAACCAGATTCTGCAACTCTTTCATCAGGTTCTCACGATGGTACTTAGAATGGCATAAGACTTCCCAGACTGTGGACTTAGCTTGCATCTTCTTCACCTGCTCAAGAACTTGGTCATCGGGCTTAGGAGCCGACCCTTCTCCAATCTCGGTTTCTATCATAGGTGCCTTCCCCTCGGCCACACGGCCTGATCTCGTCATTACCGCAATTTCCGGCTCATCATCCGATTCGTCCCAAATGTTAATAGGAACCCTCTGATTGACATCTTCCTCGTCCGAAGAACTCTCCCAAATGTCCACAACCATTAAATCCATGACGTGAGGAACATTCGGATTCAAGTAAAAGGGATCCGCCGATCCATACAAGGCCCAACCTATCAACTCATCATAATCCCGGAGGGACACTCTGCTCATCCTTCTGACGGCCAATGGAATAGCACCTCGTTGTATGCACATAAGCTGCACCTTATCGCTCATTGTTTCATGACACTGCTCATAACGGTGCCTCCACCTTCTAGTATAATCCACAAACGGTTCCTCGGGGAATTGCCTAATCCTATCCAGATCGTCCAGGGATCCCGTCCATGGAACATACATCTCATATCTCGCCACAAAAGCACTTCTAAGCGGTACCCAATGACCCATTTCCTCCTCCAATAGGCCTTGATGCCACAACAAGGCTTCTCCCATTAAGGTTTCCGGAAAATGTTCATGTAATTCACACTGCGGAAATCCGGCGTCATACATATGATTGCGGAATAACCTCGCGTGCTCAACAGGATCTTGGTATCCACCATACCTAGGCATCGCTAATACCGCATCAGGCGTTTGGTAAGACGGGGAATCAGGGGTTTGCTCCGTCAGCATCCATACTGTATACTCCTTGATAAATCTTTTCGTCATTACCGCCCAATCGGTCTTAACATACATCGGCAACGACATGTACCACATTAACGGTTCACCCATCAATGAATTGCAAAACAAGCTAGTGATCTCTTCCTCTTTAAAACCCAAGGGTGCCATAGCCGACAAGTAGAAGTGAAGGTGCTCCATAGGGTCCTTATTGCCGTTATACTTACTAACCCTCGGTAGCGGACGTTTGATGGGTCCGATCTTCATCGCAAAGCGCTCCGTAGTTCTATCTTCAGCTCTTTGGTACTTTTCTAGAAACAAATCCGACAACCGATCCCAATCATGCTTGCAAGAGTCGGGTAATGAATGGAACCATTCCAGAGGCTCGCCTACCAGCGAATGGTGGAACCACTGGGCAATTTCATCTACTCCGAAGGATTCAATAAACATGTCATGCATATATTCACGCAAGTGCGCCTCGGGATCCCTTCCTCCACTAAACAAACCCAAATCTGGCACAATAGTCCGAGACGACCCTTCTCCGGTCTCTTCAGCACTATCCTTATCATACGGTGCTCCACCATCTGAACCTTCCCCCATTGGTTCATCCTCTTGTTCTTCACCCAGGAAGGACACATACAACCCCTTTCCCACATTGCTCTTTTCATCGGAGTCCAACAACTCCTCTACATTCTCCTCGAAGGATTCCATCACTACAGTTTCTGTCAAACCAACTCCGATCATGCTCACCCTATGATTAGGCAATGGATTACGCCTAGTGGAAGGGTTTGCTGACGAAGGATCAGCTATCTTTTTCTCCTCGATTAAATCCTGGATTTCGTGTTTCAGCCTCTCACAATTATCAATTGTATGCCCATAATTGCTGTGGAACTCGCAATATCCCCTAGCTTGTATCTGCGGAGGAGGCGGTGTCTTGTTATAATGAGTAAGAGCTTTCAGCAGCCCCTTTTTCTGCAATCGTTCAAAAACTTTTGCGTAGGTCTGATCAAATTTGGCGAACTGCCTCTTTTCGATAGAATTAAGATCAAGCACTTTCACTGCTGCAGATTCTGCACTCGCACTTGGCCCTCCGGCACTACATCCAGACTTCGTCCACTTGGTATAAGCTTTCTTTGGCTCTCCATCCCCTTCAACAGTCAAGGCACAACTATACATCTGATTGAAATCAGTAAATGGCCTATACCGCAACTCATTCTTGATATATGGCAAAGTGTTGCCAACCACCATTCGGATCTGATCCTGCTCGAGCGGCTTTTGTTTCATCACTGCGGCCTTAGCCCTCCATCTTTTCACAAAATCGGAAAAGGATTCCCCAGCCTGTTGCTTAGTGCTCTCTAACTCTTTCAAAGTGACCTCCAGCATGGTGTTAAAGCTATACTGAGCGATGAATGACTTCGCTAATTCCTTCCAATCCCTTTTTGTTACCATCGGCAATGCATGAAACCATGTGAGGGCAGCCCCCTCTAGGTAGGTGTTAAACAGCCCTAGGACCTGATCCTCAGTCAAGATCGTGTGCTTCATGACAGCAACATACTGATTCATGTGAGCGGTGGGATCTCCAGTTCCATCGAACTTTTTCATGTCAGGGAGCTGAAATTTCAAAGGCAAAGCTGTTGCCGACAAACAATTCTTCAAGTTATAGAAATCCTGACTTCCGGAGCTTCCCCCACGTAGATCCTGCACCTCATGCGTGATGTGTTGCTTCCACTCCTCTTCCTTAGCTTTCTCTTTCTCAAGCTGCTTCCGGATATAATCTTGATAGTCATCCTCATTCCCAAAGCGAGGTCCATCATTCACCTCATTCTCAGCACGCTTACTACCACTCTTGTTGTCCTTCAGTGCTAGCTCAGCCAGCTGGGCCAAAATTGCGGCCAGCTGATCATTGATATTGTTGACAGAGTTTTCTAATTCAGCCACTTTCTCGTCGGTCGCAGACATACTGACGGAGGACTGAGTATACCTAGACGAAGATGATTCCGAAGCCACAACTACCGATTCGGAACTGTCTACTCGTAGCTGATCAAACTGTCTGACAAGCCGATTACTCTTGCGAACCCACAACCGCTTAATGATGATGTCTACGCGAACGGTATGCATGATTTTATATGCATGATTCGTGGTGTGTGCATTTATTTATTTACAGATACATAAGATAAGAAGAACAAACGTTAGTCTAATTACACGCATCACAACATCTCTCTTCCACCCTTATTGCTCCACACACTCGATGGTCCAAGTCTCTTTCCTAGGATTTTGGTTTGGGGCTCACATTGCGGTCCAAGGGACGCGTGATGCCGTCGATTATTGCGGAAAAATAAATCATTCATCAGACAATACAGTTCGTTTTGACGTATCAACGTTCAGTGACTAAGATATCGACCAAGCGGATTGTCCTTTCGGGATAACTCATCTTTTGTCATTTTGTGAGATGCATTAGTTTGGGTTTTGACTCCCTTTGAGTGCATCTCGGTTTTTCAGACGTGGTACGAGTTATCCTTTCAGTCCAATCGTTCGTTATTGACAATGACTCGTTCCCTTTTGTTCGCGCGGGTTCGTGTCTCGATTTTTGGATTACCACGGGATCTTTTGGATCTATCGAGAGACGTAACCACGTGTTTATTTAGTGATGGAATCACTTTTGGATTTTATTTTAGGGAACGGACTCATCGCGTAACGCGTTTGTTCTTAGCATCGAGGATCCATTTGCTCATTTTAGCTACATGAAAAGACGGCGAGTCTTATTTTGAGCGCACGGTAACCTTTCGGCTAGCAACAGTTCGTTGTTCTTCCTAATTCACGGGATATATCATCTTAGTGTGGTTATAGAAAATCCACGTTTCGTTGACTCGCATGCTTATTCGAAGCGAGGATATCACCGTTCTTTTTCCTTTAGGCACGAATTAAGCAAACACGTACATCAGACCATATTTCTTGCACTTTTGGTAACGGTCGAAATGATCGAGTCGTTAGTCAAAACCCACAGTCTCATCCATATGGCGCAATTATATGGTTTGGCTTAATTCGGCTTTGTGATTTTAAACGGGGTATACACTCGTTCGAGGCACGTATTCAACGGCATTGGTTTATTTTCTTTAACTACTCTTGAGATTGACATATATCGTAGACTCGGAATTATTTTGGTCGTTTAGTTCATTTTTCTTTTCTTTTATTTTCTTAGTCACCTTTGCGGACACATCCATTTCTCTTAAGAACGACACGAGGCATAACGTAAAAGCTCGTCTTTTATTCGGAAGGGACGGGCTACTTGTGCGAAACTTTTCACGTTACGATAGGGTCGTTCAAGACAGAAATGTTCTTTGTTTTCGTTTCGTCGTGATCTCATTTTATCCCAATTTATCTAAAGAATGTGAATAACGGCTACTGTTAATATAGTCTTTTGTATCGAAATGTAACTATCCTTAACACTGAACCGATTCATACTAATACGTGCTTACGTCATAACGCATTTCCTGAACACGTGCCTTTGTCGGGACACCGAAAGGGACAAGGCGGGTCGCACATGTTCATTCATACGAGATAACTAAGTCGTCTTTAGTTCAAATCGTTTCGATGTTTTAGGGTAATTAGTATGTCGATTCATGAGTATATATTAACGCATCGTCTCATTTTCTTTACATACTTTAGGATTAGACACGTATCATGGCGGTTTGAAAACACGAACTGATTCATTTATCACATCAAAAATAGTAACGGGTGATCCTATGGAAACTTCTAAGGCTACTATATGCTGACACGGCTGACCGCGGGACCTCACAGGACTGCACAAATTCGCCCCTAACGAATGGATGGGGACCCTTTGGCGCCTTACTGTAAGGGGGAACTTACACTAGCCTCTTTCGAGCAACGAATGGACTCTCGCTAGAGGTTTCGCGGAAATTACCCAAAGGGTTTGCAATAATGCACATGAATGCATACGAAAAGAAGTAAAACGATCCGTCCCCGTTAAGGGCTTAATACACGCCTTCCGGAATCAAATTTCTCGCTTCCCCAACAGAGTCGCCACTTGTTAGATGAGGTGCCGCGACCTAATCTCCCGGGCGGACCGGGGGGTGGACAACCTCATGACGATGTAAGCGGTGATTGGCGCCGAAAGCAACCAATCGTGGAATCAAGCTGCTCGGCAGGACCGGAGCTCGGAGATATGGAAGAGTCGCCACCCACGAATGGGAAAATGAACACCGATCCCTTCCGGGAGACCGGTGTGGGTTTGGAAAACTTAGGTACGAGCCGAGAAGGCTAGCTCCTTTCCGAAGAAAGGCTACTAGGCACCCCGACATGGCCCGGTTATGAACCACCGGCCTCCTACTCAGCATGTTAGGCGATAACGGACTAATCGTATACTTCTTTAAGTTTAAAATTCATTTGAAACCTTTTCTTTCTTTTTTCAGAAACCGTTTTGAGCATATATTATTGGAAAGCCATATTAGTAAAGAATCACCCATTTATATTATACATACACAGAGAAGGGGGAAGAAAGAAGTGATTTATTTACAACTTTAATTAAATGTCATGCCGTGTGTTTATTCTACACTAACTTATTTCCCCAAAACGAGTTTATTTACATGGTTCGCACCTTAATCGCCATTGGAACGATTTAGGTGCGTTTTAAAACCCCGTTTAATGAAGTTCACCCGAATCGCCGTTGGAACGACTTGAGTGTTTGAAAACATTGAGATAAAAAACCTTTAATAAGAAAACGTGGTTAAACATACAAGTCAATTTTATTTTTGTACAAATCCTTTAAGAAAATGATTCAAAACTCTATTATTCACAAAGAAAACGATTTTAATTACAATGTTCGCTTAATCCGTCGTTGGAACGGACTAAGGTTTTAAAACGTGTTGTTTTGAGAAACGATTTGAAATGTCAAGAAAACTCTATTTATTTACATTAGGAACCTCTAAAAATTCATTAGTTTAAATAATTAAATTGAAAACTCTTTTGTGATTTATTTTCCCCTTTTCCTTAATGGATTCTCCACTTGTCATAATTACAATAAATAATAAATTGAATCTCAAACTCAATCAATCAAAACATTTTCCCCAAATAATATATATATACATATAAGAATTTTGAGAAGAAAATGAGAAAGATATATATATACATAAATATATGTGACAAAATAAGTAATTAAAACAATAGAGAGAAAATAATGAACTTTGATGAATGAAAATAGTGATGAAAGTATTTAATAAGTATAATAACTTGCCATTCCAATCAAAAGCCAAAAAAGGAAATAAGTTATAAATAAGAAATTAATATTTAGCTTAAATGAAATGAGGAGAAAAATCTATATATACACATATATTTTATTAAGTTAAATTAATTGAAAATAAACATTATACCCCCTAAAATAACTATCATAATAAGTATATAAGAAATAACCCTCCCAAATATACATTAATATCAAAATGACTCCTAATCATCCTCAAAACACCTTCTAATTAATTACCCAAAATGCCCAAATGAATAATCTTCTTAAATAATACCCAATATGGTTTAAATGAATTAAATAGAAAATATATAAAATATAGTTTATAAAACCAAATTGATGAAAGAAAAGACATATGAAGACATTAAATAAATATATGTACAAAGTATTTAAAAATAGCTTAAAAATATATATTACATAACTATATATATGTATACAAAGGACCAAAAGCTTAAAAGTTAAGAAACAGGGACCAAAACAGCATTTTTTACATTCCAGCAGATTTACCGATGGAAAATCCGTCGGTAAACAGCAATTAGTGACAGAAATGGTAAATTACAGCAGCACTCCAATTATTTCCAGATTTATTCAAAAGCTTTAAATTAAATCTAATTCAATCGTTTTGGATTTCCGAACTACCAAAAATGGATCATAGTCAATAACGGAAGTTCCTAAAACGACGTTTTTATTTTAAAACGTTATTCGGAAATTCCTTTAAATTAAAACTTATAATTACAACGTTTTTAACACCCGAACTACCTTTTTATCGGATCACGGTTCGTATTGGGATATCAAAACGAGGTTTTTTATTTTAAAGCAAAACCGAATTTTATTCAACACGAGACGGGAATTAAATAAATACGAAAAATTAAATAAAACGTGATAAAATAAAAGAATAACTAAATAAATAAAAACTATAACATAAAAATAAATAAAGGAAAAGAAATAAATTAAATAAAATAAAACGAGCCTAGTCCTCGGATAATACCTCAAGTTCGATATGTGACAGTCGAAGCCGATTGATTCCACGAGTCGTGATTTTCCGGTTTTTTTGTGTTTTTAGTAAAAATTTAACTTTGGGAAAATTTGGATTTTTTTGGAAAAAAAAAATATTTTCTCCAAAAATTGACTTTCTCTCTCTAAAAATGTTTAGAGTGAGAAAGCTCTAGAAATTCCTCCCTTTTCGTTTATGCATGGGGATCCGTGCCTTTTATAGGCAAACGGGTCCCCGGACCAATGGGTGACGCCCGAAGAGAATTGGACGTCGCCCAAGGGGGTTGGGCGGCCGCCCAAGGCATGTTGGGCGGCCGCCCAACCTTGCGTTGGGCGCCCGCCCAACGATTGTTGGGCGGTCGCCTAACAGCGTTGGGCGAGCGCCCAACGCGAGGTTGGGTGCGCGCGCCCAACTGTCGTTGGGCGTCCGCCTGACGCGGTTGGGCGCCCGCCCAACGGCCGCCGGGGCGCGTCTCACACCGTCGGGCGTGCACGCCCCGCGGCCGTCGAGCTCGCGTTCCGCGCCGTCGGGCGTCCACGCGTCGTGACCGCCGAACGTGTGTTCCGCACTGCCGGGCGCACACGTCCAGTGGCCGACAAGCACGCGCCTCGTGCCGCCAAGCTCGCGCATTGCTCAGACATCGAGCGCGTGCTATCCGGGGTTAGATGCGCGCGTCCAATGGACATCGAGCGCGCGCTTTGCATCGTCGAGCGGGCGTCCGACTGTCGTTGAACGCGCGCCGGCTGCCGCTAAGCACTCGCACCATGTCGTTAAGCATTCGCGAGCAATTCGATCAACAGCAGCGACCCACCGTAACTTATTTATTTTTTTTCAAAACTTTCGGAATCAATCGCTTCAACCGTCTTGTTTTCAGGTTTTCGTCACAGGTCCTCCGACTCGGTGTCTACAGAAGGAGTGATGGTGATTTCTTTGTTCTTGACCTTAGTGACCATATATTCGTTGTTATCATCGGCGACTCTTAGATTCGTGTAGAATTCCTTCACTAACTACGGATAAGTGGTTCCAGGGAGAGAGAAGAGGTCGGTCCATCCGTTTTTTGTGATCCATTCGCAGAAGGGTTGCTCAGCTTCCACGAAGCTCTTGGAGAACCAGTGGGAATGGAAAACTTTGAGATTTTTAACGTTCTTGAGGACTGGGGAGAACGTCCTTTCCTTAGGTTTCTTTTTCTCATTCTTCTTCTTCGATGAGGTTGGTTGGTCAGAACGTGGGTTTTTGCCGTGGGGGCTGACCTCACCCTTTGATTGGTCATTGATGCGCCTCCCGTTAAGAAGGCTCACTAAGGGATAAGTGTACCCCGTCGTTATTAAGTAATAAAATCTGGAAAGTCTAGGTATCGAATCCACAGGATTTATTCCTGCAAGTATCAAGCTACTTGGTCTCAGGTGTTATCTAGGCTGTCTGGGTTTTGAGTTTGTTTTGATTAAGTTAATCTACTCCTAGTTGAATTATGCTACTCCTAGCTAAGTTATACTAATTCAAACTAAGTTATTCTACTCCTAATTAAGTTATTCTACTCCTAATTAAGTTAAACTACTCCTAATTAAGTTAAACTACTCCTAGGTGATCTTTCACTAATGCAATTCCCCGAAGGAACATGGTATGAACGATAATAATGAAGATAGGTTATTAGGTCAATAGATTAAAAACCTAATCTAAGTCACTTGTATTCAAGGCGATTAACCCTACTTACCCTCCTGGAGTCCCTAGTGCGTGATTCCCTTGTAAGGCCGAAACTAGGTCTAAGGCTCAGCAATTTGGGCTTAATCAACTAAGAGGTTGTCAATCTCCTAGGCTCTGACTAGGTCAGATTCAGCTCACAATATGTGCCTACTACATTTTGGGGCCTTTGAATGAGTTAAACCAATTGAATAAAGCGTAAGACAAAGATTAAATAAATGAATCATAGAACAAAACAAGAGCTAAAATATTATTAAAGGCGAAGAATATTGTCACGGGATACAATTAGCCTAGGATTCATAGACTGTATCAAAGGGTACAAATATGGTAAGATAAAAGGTGATAAGAAAATCCCTTTCAGGGAACCTGTCTACCCTGCAGCCGGCTTCCTAGGTCTTAAGGACGGACCTTGAACAATCCTCGGTGGATGGAGCTTCGGAAGTTCTTCAATGGAGATTGAAGGAGATGGAGGAGGTGGAGAGGATTTTTCAAGGGGGAAAGCTAAGAAAATTACAATAATGAAAGATGATTATTTTACAATTGGAAATTCCTATTTATAGACGCGGTTCGGGCCCTCTTTCTGACCTAATTCGTATCCTTTTGCAAGTGGGAAGTCGTGGGGTCAATCGTGTCTTCGTGGGCCGGGAATCAGTCTTTTGACTGATTCCCGCAGGGCAGCTCGGCGAGCTGGCCTGTGTAGGCCAGCTCATCGCGAGCTGGCCTCCAGCTCGCCCGAGCTGGCCCCTTAAAGGCCTGCTCGACGGGCTGGCAGTGCCAGCTCGCCGATCCGGCCCCAAAAAGGCCATTTCGACGAGCGGGATTGCCCCAAACTCGTTCCTGTTTTAGCCTGCACATGCACAAAAACTCCAAATAACATTAGTTCCGAGGCTAAATTGACCCGCCAATCGCTCAGTTTGAGTAGACACTCCGTTTGGTACGACTTTTGGCGGATCAATTAGCTATAAAAGATAATGGAATTTTAACATACATGCTATTTTGGCCATATTTGCCTAAAATAACCAGAAAACGAGCCTAAACAACGAAAAGTAAATATAACATTTCCAATTTCTAACTAACTCACACAAAGGCATATAAATGCGAGAATTGCTCGCTTATTCATGAAATAGCACTAAAAACCGTCCTAAAACCGTACCCAAAGATAGGGGTTTTTGACCCCTATCAAACCTCCTCGCACTTAAAACTTTACTTGTCCCCAAGTAAACTAAAAAACTAAACCCGCAATCACAAGCAAGCTAGAAAACCTCCCGGTTTGACTAGGTGCTTGACACAATTTCGAGCATCTGTAATTACATGCATTCGGAAATACAAAGTAGAGACACGATATCCAAAAGTCGCATTTCAATTATCACAGGTCATATGTTTAAGAAAAAGGACACATGTTCAATTAAACGAGCTTAAGGGGATAGCTAAATAAAACACCTCACCATAGGTAGTTCACTCAATTCACACAATTTTGGTGGCTAAAGTGTTTACTCTCGGCTTATGTTCTTGCTTAGGATTACGTTGACTTTGCATGTTCATCTGAGTTCCTCTACTATGCTACATGACTCCGATGATATCAAAAACAGCCTCGAATTGGGGTTGTAATGTGGTTAGAAGAGGGTTAAAGGTACAACAAGGGTTAATAATTCCAGCGCTAGAAAAACAAAGTTAAAATGGCTTTAGCAAATATGAAGTGACTGAGCTTTTTATTTTTTTTTTCTTGAGACGTTCTGATTCTAAGAACTGAGGAATGAAGTTCTCCCATTTTTGTTCGTCTCTTTTCTTTTCTTTTTCTATTTTTCTTTCTTTTTTTTTTTTTCTTTTAATAACGATGCTTATTCACCTCTTAGTCTTTTGGCTTGCTACTATAATGCCATAAACAAAGAAAAAGCGCTAGAAGAAAACAAAGGCTCAAATTGAGCTTTGGAAAAACTCGGGTTAGATAACAAACTAAGTGATAGTTTGCAAAAAAATAAGGGTTAGAACGAAAGAAAAACTACAATCTACAAAATACAGGCTCAAATGGGATTCCTAGAGTAGATGAAAAAGAGAAAATAAGGTAAAGAAAATGTTAATTCTAATGAGGTTGATTCATCGTTTATCATCTCAAATCAGTGCATGCAGGTTCAACTCAGTATTAGGTGCAAACTGTGTAATCTTTCCACAAGTCAAACCATTCACACAAAAATGTCAAGAAAAAGAGCTTTTTGATGTTCGCTCTTGGGCTCAAATTCAACTCACAGTTCTTGGGTTTCAAATTTGTGCTTACTAGTTCTCCCCAAACTCAAGTTTAATATCACATGCCTTCAATTCTTAAGTTATCTACCTAAGTAATGATTTTAGCATTTCTTCAAAAGTAGGGTCTAAATGCAAACTTTAGCTCATGCTTTTACAGATACAAGGGTTGTGTCCTACACCTAAACTAGTTGTCATGTAATCTTAGATTCGGTTATCAGCCCTCAAGGATAAATAACAAAGTTTAGATTCGAAGGAGGTTCACGGTTTTAGGTCCTAAACATGTAAAAACATAAATAAAGCATAAATAAAACCCGAAACCGCTAAACTAAACTAGACACGACGCAACAAAAATTTAAAAATTATACAAATTTTTGTAAGTTTGTCTACCCCTCCTCCTCACACTTAAAATATGCAATAAGTTCCAACATTGCATCTAAAACCATAAAACACAAGTGTAAAAAGTTAGGGTGGAGAAGACAACTTACTAATCGGCCCCCATTCTGTAGTTGTCTGCAGGCGCAGAACTTGCACGTCCGAATTATCCTTGCCAAGATAAAGCTTGAGGCGGTGCCCGTTTACTTTTTTGGTGACCCCATCTTTCCCCTCGATTTCAACCATTCCGGAGGGGTGTGCATTGATAACTGAGAATGGTCCATACCATCTACTTTTGAGTTTTCCAGGAAAGAATTTCAATCAGGAGTTGTATAGCAGTACTTGATCACCTATCTGGAAGGTTTTCTTTTGTACTTTCCTATCATGCACCCTTTTGGTTCGTTCTTTGTATAACTTGGCATTCTCGTAGGAATTGTACCGGAGCTCATCCAGTTCGTGCAGCTGAGTTAACCGTAGGTCACCTGAAAGTTTATGATCAAAATTTAAATGTTTCAGTGCCCAATAGGCCTTATGTTCTAGTTCAACAGGTAAATGACAAGATTTCCCAAAAACTAAACGATAGGGGGACATTCCTATGGGAGTTTTGAAAGCTGTCTGGTATGCCCAAAGAGCATCATCCAGCTTAAGACTCCAATCTTTTCTAGCATTCCCTACTGTTTTCTCAAGAATACGTTTCAGCTCTCTATTTGACACTTCTACCTGACCACTAGTCTGAGGGTGGTAAGGTGTTGCAACCCTATGAGCTACGCCATACTTTGGGAGCAACATGTCAAATTGCCTATTGCAGAAATGGGATCCCCCATCACTGATGATGGTCCGGGGGGTGCTGAATCTGGTAAAAATATTCTTTTTCAGAAATCTCATCACCACTCGAGCATCATTTGTGGGTAGAGCTTCAGCTTCTACCCATTTGGAGACATAGTCAACCGCTATAAGAATGTATTGATTGTTGTGCGACATGGGGAAGGGTCCCATATAATCTATGCCCCAAACATCAAATAGCTCACGTACGAGTATGCCTTGTTGAAGCATCTCATTTTTTCTAGAGATATTCCCTACTCTCTGACATGCATCACAATATTTAATATAGCTACTGACATCATTATGCATTTGTGGCCACCAAAACCCACTTTGGAGGATTTTTGCCACTGTCCTATCTGGCCCAAAGTGGCCATCTGGTTCTCTAGAATGACACATATTAATCACTGATTCTACCTCCTCTTCAGGTATACATCTCCTAATCATGCCATCAGTGTAGAATCGAAATAAATACGGTTCTTCCTAAAAATATTGTTTGTTCTCAAACATAAACTTACGTTTTTTGCTTGTATCTAAATTAGGAGGAAGAATGTTACCGACTTTGTAGTTCGTGATGTCTGCAAACCAGGGGAGAGTTTTTACCGAATATAATGTTTCGTCCGGAAATACCTCCTTGATCTCCTTATGTTCTAAGGGTTGCTGATCTGACTCTAACCTGGATAGGTGATCCGCTATCACGTTCTCCACTCCTTTCTTATCTTTGATCTCGATGTCAAATTCCTGGAGTAGTAAAATCCAGTGGATCAGCCTAGGTTTTGCATCTTGCTTACTCATCAAATATCTTAAGGCTGCATGGTCAGTAAAAACAATCACCTTAGAGAGCACCAAATAAGATCTAAATTTATCAAAGGCAAAAACCACAGCTAGCAATTCCTTTTCAGTTATTGAATAATTCTGTTGTGCATCGTTTAAGGTTTTGCTAGCATAGAAGATTGGGCGAAAAAGTTTGTCCACCCTCTGCCCAAGACAGGCTCCTACAGCTAGATCATTGGCATCGCACATTAATTCAAAGGGAAGGGACCAATCCGGGCTTACCATAACAGGTGCTTCAATGAATTTCTTTTTCAATAATTTAAAAGCAGACATAAATTCTTCATTAAAATTAAAATCAGCATCCTTTAGTAATAATTGAGTGAGGGGTTTAGTGATTTTTGAGAAATCCTTTATGAATCGCCTATAAAACCATGCATGTCCTAAAAAGCTCCTAACCAATTAACATTGGTAGGAGGAGGCAGTTTTTCGATCACCTCAATTTTTGCCGGATCGACCTCAATCCCTTTTCCCGACACCTTGTGTCCTAGCACTATACAATTTTGGACCATAAACTGGCACTTTTCCCAATTGAGTGCCAAGTTCTTATCTTCACAACGTTCTAAGACTCGGTCCATATTTTCAAGACATTGATCAAAAGTAGGTCCTATAACATTAAAATCGCCCATAAAAATCTCTAGGAACTCTTCAACCATGTCAGAAAACATAGCCATCATGCAGCGTTGGAATGTGGCAGGAGCATTACATAATCCAAAAGGCATCCGCCTATATGCAAAAGTTCCATAGGGACAAGTGAATGTGGTTTTCTCTTGGTCCAAAGGGTCCATAGGAATTTGCATATAACCGGACAACTCATCTAAAGTGCAGAAAAATTCGTGCCCTGCCAAACGTTCCAACATTTGATCGATAAATGGTAAAGGAAAATGGTCTTTACGGGTGGCCTCGTTCAATTTCCTATAGTCAATACATACACGCCAACCCGTAACCTTTTTAGTTGGGATTAATTCCCCTTTTTCATTTTCCATTACCGTTGTTCCCCCCTTTTTGGGCACACATTGCACCGGACTTACCCATTGGCTGTCAGAAATTGGAAAGATGATACCTGCATCGAGGAGTTTTATGACCTCGGCTTTTACCACCTCTTTCATGTTAAGATTGAGCCGGTGTTGAGGTTGAGCAGATGGCTTGATCTCTTCCTCAAGAAAAATCCTATGTGTGCAAATTTTGGGGTCAATACCTTTGATGTCATGGATTGACCACCCAAAGGCTCCTTTATGTTTTTTCAGCACCTCCACCAATCTTTCTTCCTGTTTAACTGTCAATAAAGAAGAAATAATAACGGGTAAATCTGTGGGAGGCTGAAGAAAAACATATTTTAAATTGCTGGGTAAGGGCTTGAGCTCCAGTTCTGGAGGTTCCTCCAGTGAGGTTTTAGGTTTAGGCTTGATCTCACGATCAAGGTCCTCTTTCCTACCCTTTACCCAATAACATTTTTCAGGTGGGAGGTCTTCGAATGGTTCATGTAAGTTCTCACATTCCTCACTACCTAAATTAAGTTCCAAAGAGGCATCTCTTATGCTATGGTTAACTTCCTCAACACATTTGTCTATTAATGCATCTACAAAATTACAGCTTTTGGAACGCTCTTGAGGAAATTTCATAAATTCATAAACATTAAATGTTACCTCTTCGTCTTGCACCCTTAGGACCAATTTACCTCCATGAACATCTATCAGTGTCCTACCAGTTGCAAGGAACGGTCTCCCGAGGAGAATGGGGACAGAGTCATCTTCTTCCATGTCGAGGACCACGAAATCGACCGGGAAGATCAGTTTATCCACCTTTACCAATACATCTTCAACTATGCCCCGAGGCCGTGCGATTGACCTGTCCACTAGCTGTAATGTCATATTTGTTGGTTTGGGTTCTCCGAGTCATAATTTCCTAAAAATAGATGAAGGCATTAGATTAATACTTGCTTCTAAATCGCATAGTGCCCTATCTATATGCATGTTGCCTATCCTACACGGGATGGTAAAGCTCCCTTGATCTTTAAGCTTGGGGGGCAATTTATGAGTGATTATGGCCGAACATTGTTCTGTTAAGGCCACTATCTCATTCTCCCCAAACTTTTTCTTTTTCGACAATATGTCTTTAAGAAATTTTGCATAGTTTGGCATTTCCTCTAGTGCTTCCATTAATGGAATATTGATTTCTAATCTACTAAGGATTTCCGAAAATCTAGCAAATTTCTTATCTAAGTTGGTCTTTTTCTGTTTCTGGGGAAATGGTAATTTTGGTACATAAGGCCTAACTACTTTCTCTATAGCTACTCCAGGAGCTGAAGTTTCAGACACGGGACCGAGGTTACTTACCACTTCCGGTTCCTTACTTACCTGAGGTGACGGTTGTGTTTGTGATTGGGGTGGCACGAGTGTGTCCACTTCCTTGCCACTTCTCAAGGTGATGGCTTGAACCGTTTCCTCTCGTGAGAGGAACGCCTCTTAGTACTCCCTTTCCTCCTGTCTGATTGCAGCGAGTTGTTTGCTCAGGGTTCTGCATACCTCCTCATTGGCTGCAAGTCGGATGGATATCTCCTTTAAGAGAACCATTATTCCTTCTGAGTGCTCTGTCTGCCTGTCATAATTATCAGAATTAGAAGGGGGATAAGAAAGATTATCCGTGGGTGCTGCATATGGCTCCGGCGGATATCTTGTGTTCTCCCGACCATAAAAGTTGTAAATTGGGGGTTCAGAGTTATACCTTTGACGATTACCCAAATAACTTACATTCTCACCTCTAGGTACATGGTGGTTGACATGGCATACCTCACCGGGGTGATTTTGGCCACATCGTGCACAAAATGGTGTCCTTGTTTGGTTGTTACGGCCAAGGGAGGCCACAAGGAAATCCATCTTCTTTTTGAGGTCAGCCATGGACGGTTCTGGAGTTCTGTTGTTCATAATTACTGAAAAAGAGATTTTACAAGTATATAAGAAGTATAACACTACAGATCGTATGAAATGAGTGTATGACAATATATTAACAAGTATAGATAAGTATGAAATATTGACGAGTATAAAAAGAATTATATATAAACAGGTATAAGCGATATAAACAAAGGATATTCACAAACGAATGCCTAAACTAACAAATCAACCTTTGGTTCGATATTGCAGAAGAAATAAATCCCCGACAACGGCGCCAAAAACTTGATGCGCCTCCCGTTAAGAAGGCTCACTAAGGGATAAGTGTACCCCATCGTTATCAAGTAATAAAATCTGGAAAGTCCAGGTATCGAATCCACAGGATTTATTCCTACAAGTATCAAGCTACTTGGTCTTAGGTGTTATCTAGGCTGTGTGGGTTTTGAGTTTGTTTTGATTAAGTTAATCTACTCCTAGTTGAATTATGCTACTCCTAGCTAAGTTATACTAATTCGAACTAAGTTATTCTACTCCTAATTAAGTTATTCTACTCCTAATTAAGTTAAACTACTCCTAGGTGATCTTTCACTAATGCAATTCCCCGAAGGAACATGGTATGAACGATAATAATCAAGATAGGTTATTAGGTCAATAGATTAAAAACCTAATCTAAGTCACTTGTATTCAAGGCGATTAACCCTACTTACCCTCCTGAAGTCCCTAGTGCGTGATTCCCTTGTAAGGCCGAAACTAGGTCTAAGGCTCAGGAATTTAGGCTTAATCAACTAAGAGGTTGTCAATCTCCTAGGCTCTGACTAGGTCAGATTCAGCTCACAATATGTGCCTACTACATTTTGGGGCCTTTGAATGAGTTAAACCAATTGAATAAAGCGTAAGACAAAGATTAAATAAATGAATCATAGAACAAAACAAGAGCTAAAATATTATTAAAGGCGAAGAATATTGTCACGGGATACAATTAGCCTAGGATTCATAGACTGTATCAAAGGGTACAAATATGGTAAGATAAAAAGTGATAAGAAAATCCCTTTCAGGGAACCTATCTACCCTGCAGCCGGCTTCCTAGGTCTTAAGGATGGACCTTGAACAATCCTCGGTGGATGGAGCTTCGGAAGTTCTTCAATGGAGGTTGAAGGAGATGGAGGAGGTGGAGAGGATTTTTCAAGGGGGAAAGCTAAGAAAATTACAATAATGAAAGATGTTTATTTTACAATTGGAAATTCCTATTTATAGACGCGGTTCGGGCCCTCTTTCTGACCTAATTCGTATCCTTTTGCAGGTGGGAAGTCGTGGGGTCAATCGTGTCTTCGTGGGGCCGGGAATCAGTCTTTTGACTGATTCCCGCAGGGCAGCTCACCGAGCTGGCCCCTGAGGGCCAGCTCGACGCGAGCTGGCCTCCAGGGGCTAGCTTGGCCGAGCTGGCCCCTTAAAGGCCTGCTCGACGGGCTGGCAGTGCCAGCTCGCCGATCCGGCCCCAAAAAGGCCATTTCGACGAGCGGGATTGCCTAGAACGCCTTGCGCAACTGTTGGATGTCCCGAAACGCAACTTTCACCCGAACTCGTTCCTGTTTTTGCCTGCACATGCATGAAAACTCCAAATAACATTAGTTCTGAGGCTAAATTTACCCGCCAATCGCTCATTTTGAGTAAACACTTCGTTCGGTGCAACTTTTGGCGGATCAATTAGCTATAAAAGATAATGGAAATTTAACGTACATGCTATTTTGGTCATATTTGCCTGAAATAACCAGAAAACGAGCATAAACAACGAAAAGTAAATAGAACATATCCAATTTCTAACTAACTCACACAAAAGCATAAAAATGCGAGAATTGCTCGCTTATTCACGAAATAACGCTAAAAACCATCCTAAAACCGTACCCAAAGATAGGGGTTTTTGACCCCTATCAGTCATGCTGACCATGGGTCTGTTCCTGAGACTCAAAAGAAGTCTCGTGATATTCCTGCTCAGCAGGAAAGGGAGGATTAATATCCGAGCGGTCGTCATCGTATTGCTCGCCGGAGTTATTCTAGGAATCACTCGACATTGCGTTTTTGAGAGATTCTTGCAGAAATTTAGAAGTTTGAGAGAGAGAGATCTGGTGCGAGATTTTCAAGCGTAAAGAAGAATTAGTGGGAAATCATCCACTATTTATAGCCGGTGCGTGTCGATCTGATAGGTCAGAATGGCGGTTCGTTCTCGAATAGATCAACGTCAGTTATCTCTAGCATTAATGACACATTCGGCGCATGGGTTCCTAATCATTACACTTACGTCATCCTAGGTGTCTACATAAATACGCGTGCAAGTATTCTACTCAGCATCTAAAATGTTAAACGTTTGGTGTTCTGAGTGCTTAGTTTAGCGTAGAAGGGGTTCATATCATGTGGAGTAACTCAGCATTTAGCAATCACTCAATATATATAGCAATTCAGCAAGTAGTGATTTTATAGCATTCATGTCTACTCAGCTTATGACAGTTACTCAACATGTAATAATCACTCGGTATGATATAATCACTCAACATTCATTTTACTCAGAATTTTATTGAAGAGGATTAGACATACCGATAGCTTCCCTTAGTATGCTGAACTGCTCACGAGCCAATGGCTTCGTGAAGATATCTGCAAGCTGTTCACCTGTTGGAATATAGGTCAGCTGGATCTCACCCTTGAGTACATGATCTCTGATGAAGTGATGCCTTATGCTGACATGCTTCATCCTGTTGTATTGGATTGGATTTTTAGATAAGTCAATGGCACTTTTGTTGTCACATTTGACTTCAATTGTTTTGGTTTGAACTCCATAATCATCCAGCTGTTGCTTGATCCATAGGACTTGTGCAACACAGCTTCTAGTAGCAATGTACTCAGCTTCAGTTGTTGACAGGGCAACTGACGACTGCTTCTTACTGAACCAAGACACTAGACAGCTTCCAAGGAAATGACATCCTCCTGAAGTGCTTTTCCGGTCAAGCTTGTCTCGTCCATAGTCAGCGTCAGTGTATCCAACGAGTGTGAAATCGTTCGTGTTGGGATACCATAAACATGCATTCACTGAGCTTTGCAAATATCTAAGGACTCTTTTTACATCTATGTAATGAGATTCCTTAGGGTCAGCTTGATATCTTGCGCAGTAACATACTGAGTACTGTATATCTGGCCTACTTGCCGTTAGATAGAGTAGAGAGCCTATCATACCTCAATATAATTTGTTGTCTATTGACTTACCTTTTTCATCAGCACAAAGTACAATGTCAGTACCCATTGGGGTAGATATTGGCTTACAATTTTCCATATCAAATTTCTTCAATATCTCCTTAGCATACTTAGTCTGACTAATGAAGATGCCATTCTTGCCTTGTTTGATTTGAAGTCCAAGGAAGAAGTTGAGTTCTCCCATCATTGACATCTCAAACTCAGTTTGCATCTGTTTGCTAAATTCCTTGCACATAGACTCATTAGTAGCACCGAAAATAATATCATCAACATATATCTGTGCCAACAGGGTATCTTTACCCTTTTTCTTAATGAATAAGGTTGTGTCAGCTTTTCCTCTGACATAGTTCCTAGTCAGCAGAAAGCTGGTCAGCCTTTCGTACCAAGCACGTGGTGCTTGCTTCAGGCCGTACAGGGCCTTTTTGAGTTTATAAACATGGTTTGGGAATTTTGGATCCTCAAACCCAGGAGGCTGACTAATATTGTTAAGCCCAAAATATACCTAAAATATCATTAATATTTACATCAGTTTTGCTACGAATTCGTACTGTTTATATCTGTTTAGCGTACTTTTACTTCCAAATATGTTTCTTTCTTGCAAGGTACCTAAATATTTGGTAAACTCCAAATAGGAATGAAAAGAGCTTAAAACAGAAGAAAAACCCTACAAAAGGAGTCAAAGACGACGAAAATCAAACGCACCAAAACGAGGACAAGGACGAAGTCAAGACAGAGGAAATTACTCCATGTTGCGACCGAGAATCCTCCATTCTCGGTCGCGACACGCGTCGCCAGCTTCTCCTCCTTACCATTTCGAAGGCTAAATATTTGCTCTTTTCTCAAGATATCTTCCAAACTGTTGGGGTCCTTGCTCCGGATGTTGTTCCCCCATTCTCGGTAAGAGCAGAAATTCTGGAAAGGATATACGTACACATTCGTTCACAAAGAAACGCGTTCGTTCGATTGGATAAGATCGCCTCTTCGTAGCAGACACGTCCCTTAAACCCGACTCTTCAACATCTATAAATAAAGAGTTGATTTCAGAGTTGGATATATAGGGAATTGAAGAAAAGATTAGTATAGAATTAATGCAGAAATTCTGAGTCAAGCGATTCAGAGTTAGAAGTTCAATTCTATAAAGAGCAATATGATGTACACACATTGTTTATCAAATAATTACAAACACAGTAGCATTTAGATTTGTTCATATTAGTTTACATTTTGGTAGTCGATAGACCAATCGTTATTCCGAAGATTCAACGAGAAGATCTAGTAGAGGATCCGCCCCTGAGCCTGACAAACTCTAACGAAACCCAAGGAAAGGATTGACAACCCGTTCACTTGCAAGTCGTCGAAAGTTTCCATGCTTCTTGTTCTCTGTAAACTTGTATCAAATTCACATTTCATCTAATAAAGTTCATTCTATTCGATAGATTTTTATGTAGCACTTTGGTAAATGATCCGAAGTGAGTTCTGGTGTTTTCATTAAAACGTAGTTGAATTCAAAATCTTTACAAGGAAACTTTGTTGAACACTTAGACGAATTAATATCTCGGAAGAGTATTAATTTGGTTAAGGAAGCAATCGAACCCGATAGGGGATTGTTGCGTTCAAAGCCTTTTAATTAGAGGAATTTACGTTATTTCATTTTCATAATTTATACAAAGTTTAAAGTTGTTTTCTTTGCTTAATGCAAACGAATACATTTGTTTACTTTTCTAAAGAACTAAACGTTTCTGTTTTGCAAATTCACCCTTAAATCAGAAGAGGTTTCTAACATTCGTTATATTCTAATCTAATTCTTGTTCTAGCAATTTCAAAGCCAAATCCAATTAAACGATTTTACACATTATAAACCTTAAAAGTAAATCTAACCGATTCAAAATAAGTTTTCGTTAAAAAGCGAGCCATGTGGGTTCGATATCTTTTATTACTACAAGCGTATACCGTGCACTTGCGGAAATCGCTCAACAAGTTTTTGGCGCCGTTGCCAGGAATCGCCAAAATTTTTAACAAAAATTTAGATTTTTCGTGTTTTATTTCGAATCTAGGTTTACATATACTTATTCAAACTTTTATAATTTAATGATTTTTAATTTTTAACATATTTATTTTTCAAATTCTGTCTTGAAGGTAGTTTCGGTTCGTGCAAGATTTCAGGTTCATGCGCAGTTCTCGAAGTTCAGGCATTGCACCAAACCCTTTAGACCTAGAGATTGAAAAAACCATAAAGAAAAACAAGAAAAACAAAAACAAAACTCCCGTAAAAACAAATATCGAGCTAGAAAAAATGGCAAATCCACCAACACTTATGGATTACGCTAGGCCATGAGTTGCCGGTGTAACCAATAGTATAGTTAGACCCAGAATTGTCGCAAACCAATTTGAAATTAAGCCATCATTGCTTAATATGTTGCAAAATAATGTGACATTTCACGGGTTGCCTAACGAAAATCCTAACACCCACTTGACAAATTTCTTAGAAATTTGTGATACTTTTAAAATAATAGATGTGACTGCCGAAGCAATCAAACTTCACCTCTTCCCTTTCACTTTGAAGGATAGAGCCAAAGAATGGTTAACTTCTATGCCAGCCGCAACTTTTGAAACTTGGGACCAAATTGCCCAAGCATTTTTATCAAAATATTTTCCATTAGCAAAAACCGCAAGAGTCATAAAAGAGTTAACATCTTTTTCTCAAAATGACAATGAAACTCTTTATGAGGCTTGGGAACGATTTAAAGAACTCCAACGTTTATGCCCACACCACCAATTGTCCGATGCACTTTTAATGCAAACATTTTATAATGGATTAAATCCTACAACTAGAGGTTCATTAGATGCTATGTCGGGAGGGTTATTGATGAAGAAGACATCTGCCCAAGCAAGAGAACTTTTGGAGGAAATGGCACTTAATAGCAGTATGTGGCCCGCAGATCGTGGACATATACCAGTGGCGAAACCATCATCCTCAAACACATCATCGGTTAAGTTGTAGTGAATCTTGATCCAGTTGCGATGTTACAAGCCCAATTTTCTGCCTTATCGCACAAAATTGATAGGTTTATGGCACCGTGCGATCCTAATGGTAATACAATCCAAACGGACGTGGAATATGAAGGTATGAGCGAGATTGAACAGGTAAAATTTGTCCAAGGGCAAAACCAAACTAACAACCCTTATTCTAATACTTATAATCCTGGATGGAGAAATCATCCTAACTTTAACTGGAGAGATAATAATAATAATGCGAATGCTAATCAAAATCGTACCAATAATTATCAAACTCAATCAAAAGATACGATTAGCACTTTATCTTCTAAGATCGACAAATTTATTGATGCTATGAGTGGAAAAATAAGTAATCATGACGATGGTTTTAAACGGATCGAGAATAAATTCGATCAGCTTATTAAAAACCATTCATCTAGCATCCATAATTTGGAGGTTCAAATTGGACAACTTGCTAAATCAATTCCATCCCGCAAAGAGGGAAGTCTTCCCAGCCATACGGAGGAAAATCCGAAAGAGCATGTTAAGGCTATCACTCTTCGTTCCGGAAAAA